>NC_133771.1:22493874-22813007 GCF_003597395.2 Chelonoidis abingdonii
TTATCTCTAGCTTGCTTGCTAGCATATATATACCTGCCCCTGGAAATTTCCACTACATGCATCTGACGAAGTGGGTATTCACCCACGAAAGCTCATGCTCCAAAACTTCTGTTAGTCTATAAGGTGCCACAGGATTCTCTGCTGCTTTTACAGATCCAGACTAACATGGCTACCACTCTGAAGCTTCTCTCGTGGAAAGGCTTTTGCCGAAATGTCCAAGCTCCATCACCTTTCTAAAATGCATCTGGCACTGGCCGCTCTCAGAGGGCCTGCTCCAATGCCCATTGGATAGGAAAGTTTTCCATAGGCCCCAACACATTACACTGTACTAGATGGACTATCGGTCTGATCTAGCGTGACAATTCCTATGTTTCTATAAAGCTAAGGGGGGAAAAAGGTGTTATAGCAAAAAATGCTGTCAGACAGCAAACTATGGAACCGCTAACTGGGGTCATTCTAGAAGGGGTTTGCTCTGCATTTACTGCATGTGTTGGTGAATTCTGGGCATGCGCCTTACAGAAAAAGTAAACACATGGAAGGAAACAAGAAATGCTATAAAGAGGATGGAACACAATCAAATGTAAGACAAGGAGTTGAGAGTCCAGCAATCAGCTTGATCATCTAACAGCTTCCAGGCAGGTCATCTGATGCCATAAGGGCATCTGCTTTTGCATCCTGTATGCTAGGCCTTTCTATAAACAGCAGGCTCTTTGTTATCATCACAGTTGCAGGGGGAAAAGAAATGTCTGGAGGGAAAAAGGCCTTTAAGAAGACACATATGAATGCATATGAGCAAAGGAAAGGAGAAGCAAGTGTGACAACTGGGACCCTCTTCTCATCATTGGTTTCTTCTTATTTCTGTAGTAGTAATTGCATAAATAAGAGTAACCATGAGTTTCCTCAGCTAAACAGAAACACAAGTTGAGGACAAACATGGGAAAACCAACATCTGTAGCTAGATAAGAGCTGTGCAATGATGCAGATAAAGATGCTCTTTCTTATCTAGTTATCAGGACTGGGAGTTTGACAAAGGAGACATGTACTTAACGTGAAAGTAAAAGAATCCCCCACTCCTCCCCATATTCACTGTTCCACTGGACAGCACAGCAGTGGCTGAGTGGAATTTCCCCATTCACTAAGGAATATTGCCATTTTGGAAAAAGGGTATGTGCAGAGGAGGCATAAATAAGCTGCAGATTGCAGCAGCCAGATTCATTGGACTCCATTCTTTCCCCTGGGGTAATGAAAGAAGAAAGGGAGGGTTAGTCAAATATTTTGCCTCTGTAGTTCAGACATTCCAGTAAAACAGGATAACTAAGCCACATGGAGGCATTCACCAGGCAGAGGAACCTAGACCCTCACTGGTATTTAGGCTCCAACTGCCCAAGGATTTCAATAGGAGTTAGGCACCTAAATACATTGAGCACCTGGGCCCCAAGGCTGCAGCATTTTGCATTCCATTCCTTTATTTCTAACAGCCCAGTCCTAGCAATCTGCTTCGCAGCCTGAAGCACATAAACTGCTAGGCAGTTACTGAAACTACTAATCCTGGAACAGGCTCAAGCAAAAGGACAAGAAGTGCATGCATTGCCTCAGCTGCGGAACAGAGCACTTACTTGACTCAGCAATGAAACATCTTTGTCTCACACTCCAGATTAAAAAATAATCCCCAAAACACAATGTTCTGGAACAGATCTAGAAGTGTACAAGTGAAAAGGAACATACCTAACCTGCCCCTATTTTGGGCTAGTTATAGGGTGACCAGATGTCCCGATTTTATAGGGACAATCCTGATATTTGAGGCTTTGTCTTATACATGCACTTATTACTCCCCACCTTCTATCCCGATTTTTCACACTTGCGATCTGGTCACCCTAGATAGTTAAGAGATGCCATGAATTTAAAATGACATATGGAATGACAAACACCCGGAAGAACACCCTGTCCACAGACTCCATCAGTTCTCAGTATATACACGCATCTGGTTTATCCTTCTTGTGTAGCTGGGCAAGTGACTGAAAGTGGGAGAATTCAAATACTTCACTGCTAATTCTCTGAGGAGAAGGCTGTGGAAAGAGAGAGTTTGCAGCAGGGAGAAAAGAGATGAGGAAAGCAGGGAGTAATTTACATTGCTCTGTGCCAAAAACACTTAAGGTGAAAGGCTTGGGAAAGGAGTGGGGATAATCCAAACAAAAAGAGAACATTTGAATGCTGATTTAAAAATAAAATAAAAGACTTTCAGAGTTAATTGAATTTTGGAGTGAACTTGCAAAACAAGCCATCCCCTACATATACACAATTTATTAAATCGCCTAGGAAGAACCTTTTCATTATGCTCCCCAATAAGACCCAAGTTCGATGAGGAAGCACACCTCAGACTTGACAGTTTTCTTGAGTCTCAGAAAAGTAATGTGTTGATCCTACATGAAGCTGAGTTATTGCAGGAGTAGGAGGAATTACACTCCATAAGTGCAGTCTGGCTCCATCAGTCATAATCACTGACAGAAGTTTGCAGGCTTTCAATGCCATTATTCCTTCCTTGTTTAAAAAAAGAAAAAGAAAAGAAAAGAAAAAACCCCACTGCTCAGACAGCCCCCTAGTGCGATGGTTCTCAACCAGAGGCCTATAGGGAACCGAAAGCAGGTTTCAGGGGGGCCACCAAGCAGGGCCAGCATTAGACTAATTGGGGTCCTGACCCGCCACCTGGGGCTGAAGCCAAAGCCTGAGCAATGTAGCTTCAAGCAGCCCCCTGTGGCATGAGGCCCCAAGCAATTGCCCTGCTTGCTACCCCCTAACACTGGGCCTGGCTTTTGTATGCAGAAAACCAGTTATTGTGGCACAGGTGGGCCATGGAGTTTTTATAGCACGTTGTGGGGGCCTCAGAAAGAAAATGGTTGAGAACTCCTGATCTAGTGTACATTCTCACTGCAAAGCTGCTGGGTGACCAGCCTGAGTGAAAGCCTCACTCAGGATTTATCCTGTAATCCTGAATGGGCTGGCTAGCTTTTATTAAAAGTACCGTTAAACTTCAGTCAGAGAGTTTTGTGAGTGGACTAGAGGGGGGTTAGGTAAATACCTGAGTAAGGGTACGTCTATACTACCCGCCGGATCAGCAGGTAGTGTTCGATGTATTGGGGATCAATTTATCACGTCTCGTCTGCACACGATAAATAGATCCCCGACTTGATGCCTGTACTCCACCTCAGCAGGAGGAGTAAGCGGAGTTGATGGGGGAGCCGCGGCGGTCGACTCACCGCTGTGAGGACTGCCAGGTAATTCAAACTAAGATACCTCGACTTCAGCTACTTGACTAGCGTAGCTGAAGTTGTATATCTTAGTTTGACCTCCCCCTCCCCCAGTGTAGCCCAGGTCTAAGAGACCAAGGCCTTGGCTACACTCACACTTTACAGCGCTGCAAGTTTCGCGCTCAGGGGTGTGAAAAAACACCCCCCTGAGTGCTGCAAGATGCAGCGCTGTAAAGCCTCAGTGTAATCAGTGCCACAGCGGCTGGGAGAGCTCTCTCCCAGCGCTGCCGCTCTGACCACACTCACACTTCAAAGCGCTGCCACGGCAGTGCTCCCACAGCACTGCCGCGGCAGCGCTTTGAAATTCCAAGTGTAGCCATACCCCAAGATAACTCTGCAGTAAAGACATGCTCTAATGTGTCTGCCTCTTAGGTAGAGCTGGGTGGGAAATGGTTTTCCCATCCTTTGAAACTTTTTGAAGTTTCAAAAATGTTCCCATTCCACATCAGGGTGAACTCAAGACCTTTCAATTTATTTGCAAAAAAATGAGCATCCCAGAATAATCAATAGCATAGTGGTTAGGGCACTTACCTGGGATCTGGGAGACCACACTTCAAGACCCTAGCTCTGAATCAAAGGGAGGAAAGACTTGAGTCTGCAACTCATGTGTCTCAAGTGATTGCCCTAACCACCAGATGACTGTCTACTCTGAAGTGAGACTCTCACCAGAAATTCCATGCTGAACCTAAGCCTTTCCCAATAAAAGTTCCATCAAAACTGGTACATTCCTGAAAAAAGTTTCAATGAATCAACATTTTCCAGTGAAAAACTGTTTTGCTGAAAAATATCCAGCACCCTTCTCTAATTTTAAGTGTTGCCTACACAGATGCTTATTGGGAAATGTGCCACTGTTAGTCTACCAATGGTGCAGCTCCACCAAGAACAGCAACAGTGGGAGACTGATGTCTCAGAAGTCTGTGGCTCGGGTGGTTTTACTAATGTCTCATCTAGACTTGCTCTGGGCAGGGTTAGATGACATGGATTAGATGACATCACAACCAGCTGTAGCGTTAGCACTACCATTGTTGGAGCTGCACTAGGAGGTGGCTTCCCAAAAAAGGCTGGTATAGATACATCCTTAGTGCTAACCAAGAGGTGGCTCCCTGTGCCCTCGGAACTAGATTAGGTTTATTCCAGATTCTGGTAACCAGGTTCTACAGGGGCTATGAGGCAAGCTTGATTCATATACTGTGTATGAAATTGCTTTTAATAATTTTAATAGCAATATAGCTGAAATGGAAGTAGGGAAACCTAAAACAACATGTAATATAAGTACTCATATTAATGCAGGCTTATTAATACCTTAGAATAACTAAGTACAAACAAGTTATCAATTGCCCACTTCAGGTAATATTGACTTTAGGAACCCTGTGTTAAACTCTCAGACAATTACACTGTGCAGAGAGGGGCTGCATTTTGTGGAAAGGAGCCAAAAACTTAAGGCAGAGGTGCTGACTTTCTAATGTGCTGGAGGGGGGAGGTGCTTGACCCCTGCTGCACCCCAGGCTCTGCCCTCACTCTACCCCTTCCCCCAAGGCCCCACCCCTGCCTTTCCACTGAGCTCTGCCCCCGCACCACCTCTTCCCACCACTGCTCTGCCGCATCCTGCCTCTTCCTGCAGTACCTCCTGCACACTGCTGGACAGCTGATCCATGGCCTGCAGGAGCTGCTGGGGGGAAGGGAGGCACTGATCATTGGGGTCGCTGGCAGGCAATGATCATAGGGGAACGGCTGCTATTGGGTGCTGAGCAGCCACCATTTTTTTTCCTGGGTGCTCCACTCCCGGAGCATCTATGGAGGTGCACCTCCTATGCATTAAGGTCTTGTCTACACAGGAGATTTACCAGCATTACTATACCAATATAATTACAGCAGTATAGCTAAACTGAGAAAAGGCTACTGTCATTCACAGTAAGAATATCCACACAGGGAGTTACACTTCTGTGGCTATTGCGGTATAATTAGTATGGTGTACTAATATTGGTAAATTTGACAAAACTAATTGTTGAAATGGAGATTTAGCTCATACTATGGTGGCTGAGGTTGCCTTGAAAAGCTTCTCAGTTTCAGCTTTGCTGAGAATGCCAACAATCAAGATTTAGACAGACACAAAGTAGGACAGCACCCTCAGGGGTGAAATTACCCCTGTCCAAAAGGCCATCATGAGGCAAGATGAATTTCATTTACATTCCTTATTCAGGGGAAGGTGCAGTCCAGGACTGAGTAAGGATCCAATTATTTGATCTTTAATTATCTAGATTTTTAAAGATCTGAAGTATTCAGATTTACTGGGAATTTCTTGATGCCCAGTTCCTAAAACATTCCCTGTTTTGAACAGCTGAACTACAGCTTTGATGTTGCTTAAAGCGATGCTGTCAAACTGGCCCAGGTTTAATTCTGTAAAAAAGCTGTTGAAAAACATCGAAGAAAAATAGATGCATGCCTATGTTTAATTTGCTGGGGAATTAGTGGGTTTACTTTAAAAAGCTGACCGTAAAAAAAAAAAAATGCAGTGTTTGCAAACCTTCAATTGCAGCATTGTGCTATTGCAGGGGTGTTTAAAGGTTAATTGGACCAGACACTGAAGCCCACTAAATTTAAGGTTGTAACTGGAGTACCACATAATTTTCACATGTGTAGATTTCTGTTAACCCTAACTTAACCCTAACTTAAATTGCTCTGTGCATGATCTTAACTTGTCATGCCTACAAGTTTTGAACTGTAAATTTAATGGTGGCTTTGTAGTCTGTTTGCTAAGGACAAAGCAACTGTAAGCCCAGTCCTCTGTCCTCAGCTCATTTAAAATATGCCGTTTTCTTGCTGTGTAGATAGGATCTAGACCAGTGGTTCTCAAACTTTTGTTCTGGTGACCCTTTCAACGTAGCAAGCCTCTGAGTGCGACCCCCCTGCCTTATAAATTAAAACCGCTTTTTTATATATTTAACACCATTATAAATGCTGTCGGCAAAGCAGGCTTTAGGGTGGAGGCTGACAGCTCACGACGCCCATGTAATAATCTCACGACCCCCTGAGGTGTCCCGACCCCCAGTTTGAGAATCCCTGATCTAGCCATATTTAAACTGTGTCTCCAAGTCACGATAAAGTCCTGGTACAGATTTGAGACACACCAGAACCTACGTATTCTGGACAAATAAAGCCCTGTCCATATTGTTTTTGGAGGCATGCTAGTAATTACTGTGGACAGCACAGTTGGACTATCACTGCTCTAGAGAAAATCTAGGAGTTGGCTTTAAGGCACCTTTGTGACCTCCCTCTTCTCAGCTTCTCCGGGGCTTGGTGAGAAAATTAGAGCAACCTATTTACATCAAAGCATGGTGGCTGGAGTCCGCCAAAGCAACAAAATGCCTGTCCCCACAGATGGAGGTGCCCCAGAACCCAGAACTTAACTGAATATGGGGGACAAAAAATGAACAAACAGAGACAAGGCTGTAGGCTGACAAACCTCGTCTCAACCCAGCATGTCCCATATGACGGAGCTAGCTACAGGCTCTGAGCATGGTGGCTTATGGCTGTCCTGTACAGTGCCTGAACTGGGGAAACTCTTTCCCCAGCCAGGTAAGGGGATTTAAGGGACCATACCAAGCGAGAGAAACCATTGCAGAATGTTTATTGCTGATTCCAGATTAACTCCAACTCAGAAAAAAGTGCCCTGCTACAACAGCAAAATTACAGTCTCTTGACTGTTATAACATGGTTTGATGTTGTCTGCAGAGGTCGGCACATAGTACATTACTGGAGATGTCTCATAATCTAGATCATAGTTAGGTACCATGGTTACAGCAGTGTCGTGCAGTCAGCGGGCCAGTGCTCTGGAACTACTCCACATTAAGCCAGTCAGGACTCTGGGGTAACATGCCTCCTCTCTCTGAGCACACTGTCACCAGGGCAAGAAGCTTACACAGCGTCGACTTTCCTGGGTCTGACCTCGGAGCATCCCCTTCCACTCCGTGCACTTCCCGCAGTGAGTCTGCCCATGAAGGGTGTTCCGGGGGAGGCCAGAGGGCCCTGCACCCCATCTCCGCAGTCAACAGTGACTCTCTGCCAGAGTGAAACAGAAGCTTTATTAGTTGACAGGAACACTGTCATAAGTAGATAGGTAAGGTAAGGGTTAAGTTTCTTTTACCTGGAAAGGGTAACCAAACACCTGACCAGAGGACCAATCAGAGAACTGGATTGTTTAAAGTCAGGGGCGGGAATTTGTATACTCGGGGTCTTTTTTGTTTTCTCGGCTGTGAGTAAACAAGGTTTCCTCCTAACTCCTTCTTATTTCAAATATTATACCAAAAGTCTGTGAGTACAAAGGAACCCAAGGCAATTCGGCTGTGAGGAGCTTTGGGTTGTATTTACAGATGTGGATTGCTGGGTCTTTGTTGTTTCCTCGGCTGTGAGGGACAAGCTACCTTGCTGATTCCAATCTTCTTCTCATTCTACTAAGGGGCAGTGAGTACAAACCGGGAACAAAGTAAAATCGGCTATGATATGCTTTGCTTTGTACTTACTGTGTGTGATTGCTGGTCTATTTAAATTGGCTATTTTTTAAATCAGACTGGGGTATTCAGATTTTCTTAAGTAGGAGCCTGTATAAATGTTTATGCAAGTTATTAGTCTGTATTGTCTCTTTTTCTATATAAAGCTTTCTTTTTTTCAAAACTTGTGGAAGTTTCTTTTTCTAGTAAGGCAGAGAAAGTGAAACCTCTGTATCAGGTACCTGTCTCCCTCACGGGAAGGCAGGCACGGGGAAAGGCAAAGCCAAGCTGTTGGTATTTTGCATCTCAATTGTCCTGAGGGCAGAGAACGCTTATCTCTTGGGAAGCAGAGAAACCGGTTTCTTGATACTTGCAGGCTAGACCAAGAGGCAAGCCTGGGAAGGAGGGGGGAAGGGGTTTTCTCCCCTGCTTTTAGCATCCAAGGGATTTGGAATCTGGGTGTCCCACCAAGGGAGGGTTGGGGACACCAGAGAGAGGAAAGGGGGGATCAGGCCCCATCAATTCCTGATCTGGTGGCAGCGAGAATATCCAAGCTGGTAGTGAGCTTGGGGGAGTTTCAGGTAAGCCCCCAGATTTTGGACGCTAAAGTCCAGATCTGGGACAGGTGGCTATTACCACAAACACAGTATAGAATAGAACTTGTTAGCACAGAAATCAGTGACTTTCAGCCAATTCTTGGGGGAATCCCGGGCCAGACACCCTACTCCTCCCAAGCAGACTGTTCAGCTACCAGCAACCCGACCTCAAACCCCACCACCACCTCATTGCACCTCCTTCTGGCCTTTGTCTTGCTTCCCAGGCAAAGTGTCACATTGACATCACCTGGTCATATCCCCTCCTAGGTCTCAGGTTATGAAGGGCACTGGTCATAGCCTACGTGCAGGCAGCTGGAGCAACCTCACCTGTCCCCAAGGGTCTCAGCCAAAGTTACACACCCTTATTCCCACTTCCCTTTCTGAATGAGACACTATTGACAATATCCTGACTGCCACAAACATCTGAGCAGGAAAACCACTCACCATAACTACTAAAGGGGTCCATATTCATACACTATGCACTTGCAGTTTCAAAATGTGGTTGTGCCTTATAACACACAACCTGTCATACTACAGTTAAGGTATCACTATCTGTTCCAGATTTTTTTTAATTGTTGTGGGCCACATCACCCCTTCTGCAGTAAAGTTCATGAGATGGGCTAAGGCTGAGGAACTTCCACAAGTTCTCTTCATGGAATTTCCCTTACATTGTTCCATGTGGGTGTGTTTGGTTTACCCGACACCTTTCCCATATAGAACAGACCACAGGGCTGGTCCCTAAACAGGGATCCCCTGGGATACACAGCGTATGTCTACACTGCAGCTGGGATCCAGGTCGGCTTGAGCTAGTGTGCAAAAAATATCAGCGAGGATGTTGCAGCACTGGTCCAGGCTCAGGCGAGTCACCCAATTTGGAGCCACCTGACCTTCTGGGTCTGAGTTCAGATGACTAGCCCAAGCCTCCACTGGGGCTGCTATCTTGAGCTAGCACAAGTCTGTCTACCTGGGCTGGGAGGCATGCTCCCATAGGGGATAAGGAGACTCCATGCTTCTGTACTGACACTAGGGGAAGCACACCCATCATCTGCTCCCTAGCCACTGAGGTCCCCCAGTCTTGTCCTTCCATCCATCCCTGGCATGTCCCCAATGCACTGCAGTCCCCACCCACATGGATCCCAACTGAATAGTCCTTTTGGGGGTTCCAGGAACCAGGGCAAGTGCCACAGAAGTAGTTGACCCCACCACACACCTTCCAAGTGGGAGACATGAGATCCATATATAGATCCATGAGTGGATCACAGGAGCATAAGCAGGTCCTTTATCATTTTTCATTCATTATTTATAGGATGTTGTATATATGTGTGGAGCTTTACAAATAAGACACGGTTTAGGAACAGGCATTTTCCAGGAAAACAAACAAAAAAAGGAATATATAAAATTATTTTTGTGGGCACCCCCTCATCTTGAAATCCAGTTAGTTTCAAAAGATTAGTTAAAAGTCTACATCTCTCCCTAGGGTCCCCTGACAATGTTTGTGGCTTTACAAGCACATTTTCCTTTTGACTTCAATGGCACATCCATCTTTGTGGATCTGACTGCAGGATCACGGCCAATGGTGCCAGCTCTCATGATTTTATCAGAGACTCACACTATGGTGTTTTTCTTAAAGCGCCAGCTCCTGGAATTGTTTTTTGTGTGTTTGTGCAAGAATCTCAGCTCTCATTTAAAAAAAAAAAAAAAGTCAGTTTCTAGCCCTGATAATTGCGAAGAAGAGCTTGAAAACATAAAACCTAAAGGCTCAAAAACCAACAGGCAAATAAAAAGCCTAAAGTTCGTTTGGTTTAAAATTATGAATTAAAAACCATCTCCTGAATTTTTAGGGAGCCTGGCTCATATATTTTGAATGACTGAAGTTTGGGGGACAGGTTTCCACTCTCATAATGATTTAAATTACATTTTTCATGGGTTATTCCATAATTTCACTAATAACTATAGCTCTCGGGGAAAGAAACGACACAGAGGAATGTAAAAATGAACGTGTTTATTTACAAAAGTAGCCACTGTGCCAGGATACAAAGTACACTTCATGAAACATTTCAAAGGAGTTTGTCAATACACAGAATTACTGGACATACATCTCAGCTACACAAATGAGACATTGCAGTAGTTCCAAACAAAACTTTACTGTCTGCTATTTCAATCACGCTCTAATTAAAGAATCCTTAACTTTACTTTAAAGGTGACCTGCAAAGAAAAAATATGGACTTATGCCATTTTTTTCTTTTTCTTATGCTGTGTAAGAAGACTTAGACACGTTCTTTTAGGCTTTGTCTACACTAGCACTTTTGTCAGCAAAACTTTTGTCGGTCGGGGTGTGTTTTTTCACATAAGTTTCACAAACAAAAGCGCCAGGGTGGACAGTGCTACGTCGGCAGGAGACGCTGTCCTGTTGACACAGCTACCATCACTTGTTGGGGGTTGTTTAATTATGCTGGCAGGAGAGCTCTCTCCTGCCAGCATAGAGTGGCTACACAGGGAACCTTACAGAGGTGCAGCTGCAGCAGTACAGCTGTGTCACTATACGGTCTGTAGTGCAGATATAGCTTTAACGTGGTGGGGGGGGGTTAATTAGAAATTGAGGTCTTTTTTTCTATGAAGACTCAGTGAATGATATGAGAACTGATTGGTAACATCTTAAACCTAAGAAATAAAACAGTTAATTGAGATAAGTTATATTATTCATATTATTTAAAACTCTTTGGCCCTGATCCTGCAAACAATTATGCACAAGAATAACTTTACACACATGAGCAGATCGCCCTGAATTTAAGGGGACTATTCGCTTGTGAAAAATCTTTGTGGGAAGACAATTAGAGCTGTTAGAGATTTTTTTTGACAAAACTGGATTTTTTTGAAAATTCTTTTTTCAAACCCAAAAGCATTTACAGGACAGAGTCAGTCTCAATTAATTTCCTATCAGATTTCATTTTTAAATTTTGAAATTGCCTAAACATCCCATTCCAACACTGTAAAGGAAAAAATCCATTCTTTCAGCTCAAAATTACTTTTTATTTAGAAATTTAAGCTACTTAATTTAAAAAAAATTAATAAAAAGGTGGAAATTGGAATGAAAGATTTGGATTGACCCAAACTGAAATATTTTTCAGATTGTTGGTTCATGAAAAATTTTTGAAATGTTGCCATCTTGTCCCAGTTTGGAATTGGAACTTTTTCAAAATCTTGAAAAATTTTCCTGAGGTAGGAAAAGTGTTCCCTACCCAGCTCTAATGACAATTCCTTTAGGAGTCCACTATATACAGCCCAAGAGCAGGCAAAATCTCTGAAGAAGAAATCCCAACCCACCCCACTCCCTCCTAAGACCATGGAATGGGCATAAAGGGTTCCTGGGGACACTACAGGGATTTCATTTGCTGTTATCTCTAAATAGTGTGACAAAGTTCCTCCTCTACCTTGGTGGGTCCTGTGCTTATTGGCAGATTTGTTCACCTGAGTGATCTTCCCTTTCTGTGGAACCCACAGACTGGGTCAGCTCCTCCTGTGTCTGATCAGGAGTTGGGAGGAACCCTGGCCCATACCCCACTCCAGGTTCCAGCCCAGGGCCCTGTGGATCACAGCTGTTTATAGTGCCTCCTGTAACAGCTGCATGACAGCTACAACTCCCTGGGCTACGCCCCTGTGTCCTCCTCCAAACACCCTTCTTATCTCACCACAGACCTTCCTCTCGGGTGTCTGATAACGCTTTCTCCTCAACTCCGCAGACCTCTCTCACTCTGCAGCTTCTTCTCCAGCTCCTTCACAGCTATCTCTTTCTCCTCTGGGTCTCCTCCCTGATGAGGTGAGCTCTTTTAATACCCAGGTCGGCCTGATATACCTGCCTTGATTGGCTGGAAGGTTTCTAATAAATGCTTCTACTGCTTCTAGAAGCTCTAATCTCTCGTTGCCTTGATACTGGAGCACTCATTTGGTTACAGTGGTACTAGGTTGTTTAGGCGCTCGGCTAACATCTGTTTCTCAGTATCTTACTGTGTAGGCATCGGCCTTGCCATCACAATGTAAACTTTCTGAATTGCATTTTCCGCATACCCTTATTTAAATGACATCTGATTAACGTCGAACACTCCAAAGTCACCAAAGCGTTCTTCACTTAAGGGGAGGGGATGGATCTGCAGGGCTTTAGCTCCCTCTGCCTACATTAGACTGAAGAGTATCTAGCTGTGCGTGACACTGACATTTCAGATTAATCTCTGTTTACAGAAAATGAATATCTACAAACGTGGGATATCTGCATGATCTCATGGTAACCTTGGTGCCCGAGCACAATTGTCCTATTAAAATCCTGTATACACGAAGCTATAATAGCTAGGCTGGATCGCAAATCTCGCTTGTGAATTCTCCTTGTTTCGCTATGGTTGAGTTTTACAGTTATTTATAAACATTATTTAATCTTCAGAAAAATATGCACTGGATCGTATTAGACTGCGGGTATTATGCAAGGGAGCTACCTTAGTGAGTCAGAACATTGTAGGATGAAGTGAGGACGGCTAAGGCGAAAAGGTACTTGCAAAAGGAATAACCAATAGAAAAGGTCTCAGCACATAAATAAGAAGAAAACAAGAGACGAAGTGGGCCCGTATACACTGAGGTGAACGGAGTTAAGGATAATAGCTGATGCCATATTAAATAATACTTTGCCTCGGTCTTTAATAGGACTAGTGAGGGAGTTTTAGGACGATGGGGGATGAACGGGAATGGGATTGGGTGGATACTTACAGATCTGAGCGGCCAAACTTGACGCTATGGACAACTGTAGACGACAAGTCTCACGAGGACTATAAGGAACTGGCGCGTATTGGAGCGTACGAATTCTCAATCGGTATAAGGGTGGCATATGATAGATTGCAGAGCTATTGTTATTTTTACAGAAGGGAATTTAAAGTCGTAATCGGCGTGTTGATATTGATGTAGAGTAACGGCCTTAAAAAAAGTGTTCCGCAACTTAAGCTTCTTGCTCTGTGTTAGGTCTTGGAAAACATTTTAAGGCGAGAAAGTTATAGGAAGGACATTTGAGGTCAATTGGTAATGGGAATTGGCAACATGGATTTTAAAGGTAATCTGCCAAACCAACTCAGATTCTCTTCTTTGAGAAGTGACGGATTCTAGACAAGAAATGCGGTAGATCTAATTACCTCGATTTTCATTAGAGCCGTTTTTGAACAGCGTCCTGCATGGGGAACTTTGTAGTTAATTGAAATAATGGGCCAGATGAAATAGTTGTAGGCTGAAGGAACTGGTTAAGGGGAACCCAGGGGTACGAATTGAGTGGAACTTGCTAGTAGGAGAGTTACGTGGTCTGCAAGGACGGTTTTTGGACCGATCTTATGTTACCTTTGGTTATGACTTGCGCAAGAGCTGGGAATGTACTATAGGTTGCGATGACCGAAACTGGGGGCGGTTGTACACGAGAAGCGGAGATCGTATTCGGAAGCTCTGGACCTTGTAAACTGGGAGATGATAGTATGGATGAACTTAATAGAAAAGTGCAAGGTATGCACTTAGGGTTAATAAAGAATTTTAGATTTCGTGACAGCATGGAGACGGGAGGGAAGACCTCTAGTGGTATGGTTATATGCATTGCCATATTGACTTTATTGAGTGCAGTGATTATGTTTGTTAATAAAACATAATGCAGTTTTAGGATCATACAAGGCGGAGGTTTCCGCAAGGAGTAGGAATAGATCGTATAACAAGTTTTGCCTGGTTATATACGCGCTGGTGAACCCACCTGGATATTGTGTGCCGTTCTGGTGTCCAGTTTAGAAGGATAATTTTCAACTGAACGTTCAAGCGACGGCTACTGATTATCCAGAATGGAAAATCTTGCCTTATGAAAGGAACTCAGAAGCTTGCTTGTTTAGCCTGCCAAAGGACTCCGCGTGGATATGCTGCTCTATCTAATATATCAGGGGATTTAAAGTTAGGGAGGACGAGAGATTATTTAAGTTTGTACTAATGTAAGGCCAAGGACGAATGGGTAAAACTGATAGTAGGAAGTTCAGACTTGAATTAGACGAAGGTTCTACCATTAGGGAGGTGAAGTTCTGACGCCTTCCGACTGAAGTGTGGGGCAAAGACTATCTGGCTTTAGACTTAGCTTGATGATTATGGAGGGACTCTATGATGGGAAGTTTAATTTGGCATTGATCTGGCAATTATCGGCAGATAATATTTGCTCAATGGTCTTTGAGGGATGTGGACAGGACTGGAATGTACTGCCAGAGAATCTTTTTGGGATGCTAGTGGTGAAGTCTCTGCCCACCTTCTCCAGAGGTTATGCTGCGCCATCATATTTTGGGTCGGAAGTGAATTTTCCTCCGGCGGATGCAGAGCCTGGAGGTTTTTCGCCTTCCTCTGCAGCGTGGGGCATGGGTCGCTTGCTGGTGGATTCTCTGCAGCTTGAGGTCTTCAGATCATAATTTTGAGGATTTCAATAACTCAGTCATGGGTTAGGGGTTGTTATAAATGTGTATGGGTAGGGTTTTGTGGCCTGCCTTGTGCAGGAGGTCAGACTAGATGATCATATTGGTCCCTTCTGACCTAAGAGTCTATGAGTCTATGAGTATCTCAGTGCTTCAAGTACTACACACACCTTTGATAAAGTTCAAATTGCAAGCTAATTATCATATATGGCATGTTTTGTTTTTATCGCTTCTTGGGTTTTGGCAGGGTCTCTTCATGGCTTATTATTATGTGTGTTTTATCCAAGATCCTGGAATCATCACCAGTAAAATGTGCAGCCATGGATCTCTCCTTTAGGAGGAATTCAGATACCTAAATCTTTTCCACGTCTTCCTGGTTGATGGGAAAAGCAAAACATGCATGGTGCTGACAAGTCTCTTAACTATCAGCTTTGAAGAAAACTGAGAGGCATAGCACTGACAGCGTGAGCTTGTCTACACTTGAAGTGCTATACTGGCAAAGCTGCAGCTGCGTTGCTGTAGGTGTAGGTAGCGGGCTCTTTAGTGACAAAGACTGTGGTGATTTTAGCAGCAATTTTTGCCAATACCCCTTCCAGTGTCAGGGAGAGTCCTGGGGTAAGAAAACCCATCACGAACAATTATGAAGTGACCTGGACCTAGAGGAAGTTTCTTCCTAACCTCAATCAGTTAGTGGTTTGCTTAAGACCTGAAGAATGAAAATTATTCCCAGCTGATGGTAAGAAAAACCAAGTATGTTTCCAAGGCAGCAGCATGATTCTCATTACTGCTAATGCAAATTACATATGCAGAAAGAGCACGTGTATGGGAAGGTTGTGGAGGTAGGTGTATTATGCATATATAATACAAAAGGATCTGTATAGTACTACAGGTATTTGCTATAATCTTCTCTAGAGGAAAAAATATGAGATGTTTGGATTGAATGCTGTTGGACCAGTGTTGAGACCCTCCGGTAAGATGCTGAGTGCCCTCATCTCTCACAAAAGTCCATGAAACATAAGGCCAGATTCTGCATTCCTGGAACTATAGCAAAGAAAAAAGTGCAGGTTTGGATCCTAGTATGTATTAAAGAAAAAATAACTGCATGAAAGCTTAAAATGAGGAGACAAGCCTCTTCTGCAATTCTGGCTTGTAAACACAGGGTTTGGCTACACTTGCAGGTGTGCAGCGCTGGGAGTTAAAGCTGTCTTCGTACAGCTGTGTAGGGAAAGCGCTGCAGTGTGGCCACACTGACAGCTACCAGCGCTGCAGTGTGGCCACATTTGCAGCATTTGCAGCGGTGTTGGGAGTGGTGCATTATGGGCAGCTATCCCACAGAGTGTCTCTTCCCATTCTGGTGCCGTGGGTTGTGGGAAGGGGACGGAGGGTGCGGGCAGGAGTGGCGCCAGGGTTTTTGGCGCCCTAGGTGCAGGGCAGGCTCGCCGGTCCCGCGACTCCGGTGGACCTCCCGCAGGCATACCTGCGGATGCTCCACTGGAGCCGCGGGACCAGCGGACCGTCCACAAGAATGCCTGCGGGAGATCCATCGGAGCAGTCTGCCGCCCTCCCAAATCCTGGCACCCTAGGCGACCGCCTAGGTCGCCGAAATGGAAGCGCCGGCCCTGGGTGCAGGGTCATTCTGCTTCCTGTCCCAATGTCCCGTGATGCATCGCTTCACATCCCAGCAATCCCTGGTTTTCTGTCCACGTTTGGCGCCATCTTGACTCTCTCAACGGTTTCTGTGCAGCGCGATTTCTGTGGGAAATGGAGCCCGAACTGCTGAGGAGTATGCTGACGAGTCTCGCCAGCACATCACTTTTGGCAGTTGAGCTATTCCTTAAGATCCAAAGTGAAGAGGAGTCCACGATGTAGTCAGTCTCGTGATCGTACGAACAAAATTGCTTATGGCATTCACGGAAATGCCTTCAGCACCGTGGAACACTGCTTTGGGCCGGGAAGACAAACACTGCAAGTGACGGTGGATCACAATTCGTCATGGGAGTCTGGGATGACAAAGCATGGCTGCCAGAATTTTCGATGAAGAAAAGCCACTTTCATGGGACTGTGTGAGGAGCTCGCCCCCACCTGCGCGCAAGGAACCGAGATGGAGGCTGCCCTGCCTAGCGGAGAAGCGGGTGGCTACTGCAATCTGGAAGCTTGGCCAACTCCAGCATCTACCGATCGGATTAGGAGGACGTCAGTTGTGGATAGTGCAGATAGTCCAGATCCGTGTGGAAATTGTAGTTTGATGGGACTCGTAGTTTGCCGGCTATGAATCGAATCCTGTCTAAGAAGAACCATGGACTCTGGATAACTGTGCAGGACATTGTGATGGCTGCACAAATAGTTCCCAATTGTGGAGAGGTGATAAACTGAGACATATTTCCATTCTTGGCACCACCCATCTTAGCATCAAGTACTTTATCAGAAGGGGTATTCTCTATGGCTTCTCCATGCGCTTGTGGATCGCCGTGGGCATTTCATTGACATTTACACAGGGGCTGAGCCTGGAAAGGTGCATGATTGCACGCATCTTTCGGAACATGGCCTTTCTTTTTTTAAGAAGCCTGCAGGCCAGGACTTTTTCCCAGACCACAAGATCACAGTAGGGGACACTCAAAACGCATGTGATCCTGGAGACTCGCTTACCCATTAATGGGGCTCATTGAAACCATTATACAGACTCCCTTGACAGAGAAGACCGGTTCAACTACTGGCTGAGCCAATGCCGAATGACTGAGAGTGTGCTTTTGGCCATTTAAAGGGGTGCTGGCGATCTCTGTATGGGAAGCTAGACTTAGGGGAAAGCAGTAACCTGCAGTTATATCCGTGTGCTGTAACCTGCATAATATTTGTGAAGGAAGGGTGAAAGATTCAGTCGAGGCATGGACCTCCAAGGTTCAACGACTGGAGGCTGAATTTGCACAGCCAGAGAGCAGGGCTACTAGAGAGGCCCAGCAAAGAGCTGCAATGATTAGGGATCCCTTGAGGGAAGAATTTGAGCCTGAAAACCACAGTAATGTTTGGTGCCTTCACAGGAGGAAAGTGCAGTGGTACAATGTTAGTAGGAATCTGTGTTTCCTAAGCTGATTTGCAGTGCCTGTTTCTTTCCTGGCTACGGTATCTTTGACTTTTCAATAATAAAGACTGTTTTCAAAGCCAAGAATTCATTTATTTGAAAAGAAAATTACTTTATTGACAAACAGGGCGGGTGGCGGTGGGGACTGTACAGTCACAGGTTTGAATATGTCCTGTCTGGAGTGCTGTGCAACGACTGCTGCACTTCAGGATGCTATACTGCATGTGATGGGGTTGAGTCAGAGGTAAGGTCGTAGTTTCAGGGCTGGTTGGTGAATGTACAGTGTTGGAGGCAGCTGGTGGTGGTAAGAACCTGGATTCTGGGAAGGGAGTTTTGAGCTGACATTGGGCACAAGGGAAAGGCTTTGGACGGGAAAGGGGGAGCGGGTCGATAGTGCTCTGCCTGCATGGCTACGAGACCTGGATAGAGTCCGCTTGGTGCATCAGGATGCTTATCAGCTGCTTTGTGCTTTTCTTCCTATCCATTGCGTTTTTCTGGTGGATCCTGCTTTCCCTTTCCTCCAGTCCTGCACTTTTTGATTCGCTTGTGACAGAGTCTGCAAACTGCTTGAACATGTTTCTTTGCTTTTCCGGCTTCTTCCAGAGGTTTTCTACTTTGAGATGTTGATAACATGGGCAGCTGAGATCTCAGGGTTACTTCGTTAAAGGCAAAAAATGCAACACTGACAGAGATAGCATGTTTATACCAGACAGTTATTCCCACACAGTTAGGAGTGTACACATCTTCACAATAGCATAATTTTTCCATCCCAAGAGTGCACATAACCCACGGGAGCCCCGAAATGGTGAATAAGGGGGACTGATTGCTTCAGGGCTCACTGTCTCGGGGTTTCTCTGCATTGGGGAAAGCAAACAGTGCAGGGCACCTACACTGAACACTTCCAACATTTTCACAGGAGTTGATCCTCGAGATATCTCGCTGCTGTGAGTCACCTGGGAAGGGGAATGATTGTTCAGGGCGTACTAGGTTTCTGTGCATTGGGAAAGCAAACAGCTGACGGGACACCTACACTGAACACTATCCCAACTTTCCTCAGGAGTTAATCTGAGATATCTCGCTGCGGGTCACTGGGAAGTGCGGGAGATTTTCTACAGCAATGCAGATTCCACCCTGCCCTATGCAGCTTGTGTGTGCAGCAATGGTCCCCACCCCTCGTGGCACTGTGACGCAGACGCTTTAACCTGACTAAGACAAGGACCACAGTGACTCTCCAATAAACTTGCGCAGCGCATTGCCACACTGTGGCTGAAACTTTTAAGAGATTACGAGGCGATTACCACGACGTGATAGACCACATCAAGCGCTATTCCGCATCTAGGCATGCATGCAGCATAACCCTCCTCCTTTCCGAAAAATTTCCATCATGAAAATAAAAGCCGCCTACGGAACCCACTCCTTGTTTGTCCTCCACCAAGTATGGCTGCTGCGACTGGCTACCTTCCTCCTGGCTTGAGAAGAGCTCCTGGCTCCATGCTTCCTGGGACTCCGGGGTTCTCCCCCATCTCAGTACCCTCACTCTCGCTTTCCTCCTCCTCCTCCCGCTCTGAAGTGTCCATCGTGGTCCTCAAAGTGCTGGTGGGGTCACCCCCAAGTATCGCATCCAGCTCTTTGTAAAAACAGCAGGTCGTGGGGGCAGCGCCGGAGCGGCGGTTTCCCTCATGGGCTTTGCAGTAGGCACTCCGCAGCTCCTTCACTTTAACCCTGCACTGCAGCATGTCCCGGTCATGGCCCCTTTCCAGCATGGCCCTTGATATCTGCCCATAGGTATCATAACTCCTATGGCTGGAGCTCCTACGACTGCACAGCTTCCTCCCCTCAAACACTGATGAGGTCCAGCAACTCGCCATTGCTCCATGCTGGGGTTCGTTTGCCACATGGAGCCATGGTCACCTGGAAAGATTCACTGATTGCACTCCACACCTGGCTGAGAAGGGGATTTTTAAAATTCCCGGGGCATTTAAAGGGCAGGTCACCTGAGGCCAGGGCAGTAGAGTGCAAACTGATGAGCAGAGTGGCTGAACAGGCATTCTGGGATACCTCCGAATATCTCTGGAGGCCAATAACAGCACTTTTGGTGGCCACACTGGCGGAGCAGAGCTGCATCAGCAGCGCTATAGTCGTTATTCCCCAGGCCGAGGTGGAGTACAACCAGCCCTGTAGCCAGGGAGATACAGTGCTGTATGTCCCTTGCAAGCATGGATGATGAGTGAGTTGCAGCGCTGTAAAGCCACCACCAGCACTGCAACTCTCCAGTGCAGCCAAGCCCACACACATCCCCCCCCATTGCCCTCATATGCATCTGCAGCAGGGCTTTCAGTTGGTTCCCAGAGCAGGGGCACCAGCATTGTTAGGAAAGGGCTGTGAACTGGAAGAGAATTGTGGCTATTATCATGCAAATAAGCCCACCAAGCAACCCACTTTGTTTTCAAATTCTGAATCCCCCACCCCCACACACATCAAGTTTTGAATGAGTAAATGAATAGTGTCAAATCATGTAACAAACATTTAGCACTAAATCCAACCCATCAAAGGTACTTCAAATGGAACCAGGATTTAGCTCAAAAAATAGACAGTCAAGCTTAAAATATATAAAAATATAGCTGGTTAAATATGTGCTGTAAGCTCCCAGCTCATATCCAAACCATACTGCTGTACTGTCAGCCTTAGACCACTGACAATCCATCATTCCCTCTAGTTCTAAAATTTCTTACTACTTACACTCCCCTTTTAGCACTAGTTTGATATGCCACTCATGTAAGTGAAGCAGATTTGTCAGTGCTTATTACAGGAAATGGTTACTTGCTTCTGAATTATGTATGAACCATAAACTGTACACACATATATGCACCCCATGAAGTGAACTGCAAAGAAAGAAAGGACCTGATAAAAGAAGGGATGAAGTCTCCTTTTCTAAACAGTCTGCAATACTCTGGTTGTCACCAGAAAAGGCATTAGATCTGTCTGTCGCTTTTCACAGGCTGTGGCTTCCCACTACAGCATTAGATGTTAATGTGAAAGAAAATTCCTCCTGCTCAACATCAGCTTTGATAAACTTGAAAAAAAAAAATCTTATTCCCTTCCTCGTGTGTTCTCTACAAGTGTACTTACAGTATTGCTTAAAGTTATGCTTTAGCGGGTTGACCCAGGCCCCACTGAAGTCTATGGAAAAACATCCACTAATTACACTGAACTTTGAATCAAGCTCTTATGGACATATAGATGGTGAGAAAGATACATACACACTGCAGACCAAATCCTGGTCCTGGTAATGTCTGGTATGTCCATACTCACCCACTGTAGATGTATAGACTCTAACATTCACATGGTTTAACTTCCTTGAGTGGTGGTTGACCTATGGCAGTAAAGCAAAGGATTACAGAAGTGAGATCTCTTCTGGCTCCTGAAGAAGTAGCGCCTCTTTGAGGTGGCCATGTAATCTGCCTCTCTACCTAGTAGTCTCTTATGTCTGTGTAAACTTATCTCCCTGCAAAAATTGTGTAAGAATCTTTTCAATGCACAGAAAAGCAAAACAAACTAAATTAAGCTCTTCTTGAGAAAAAAAAAAAAAGCCAATAAATACATTGGGCCAAATTCTGCTCCCAATTACACCTAGGCAATCCCAGTGCAGTAAATGGGGTTACACCAGGGTAAGAAGTGAAAGAAGAATTTGGGCAAAATATGTAGTTTAATTTCAATGAATAATAATGAACAAATTATTTAAAATACATGTTTTTACCCAAACTTATTAGTGATTCACCAAATTCTATGTCCCCAAAAGGTCATCTCTATCTTTTGCTTGTGTTGGTGAAAACACATTCTAATAATGGAATATCAGAATTAATACTTTTAAAAATCCTTATCCTTTTAGTGCTGTATCTACTACCAGGTTTTGGGGGGGTGGGGGAGGAGGGAAGGAAAGGGGAAGTTTTGTTACTTTCCTTAGCTACTTCAGGTTCAGTATACCCAAATCATAGAAATTTTTGGATTCAAGAGACTTCTAGATGAAGTCGTGGGCCTCAAACTGCACCGGTTACTCAAGCAAACCTCCCACTGATGTCTCAAGGTGAAATCAACAGGACTTCTTGCTATGTAAAAGAAGATTGATTAGCTTTATACTCTGTTCTGCTTAAATCAAGAGTATTAAAGTTAATGAATATGTGCAGTGTACAGCACAAGACAAAGCAAACTAAGGTTCCGATCCTGCTATCTGATCCATACAGCTGGACTCTTATGAATAAGACTATAGTGAGATCATATTAACAGATGGTATAAGAAGGTGATGCTCAGTTAAAACATTCTTTTTCTTACAGGATTTATTTTTCCCCTTGAGTCAGATACTACAGCCCTTACTCAGGCAAAACACAATTGATGTCCAGCATGAATGTACTTGCCTCTAAGCACCTCAGGAGTAAATGCTGATACTGTATAAGGATACAGTAGTTAATTCCCCTGCCTCAGTTTCCCAATGTATAAACTGGAAACATTCTCACCTCACTGGGACACTGGAGATTATAGCTTTTTTGGACAGCTTGATAAAACTGTAAAGTGCTACTGTAAGTACAAAGTATCAATATTATTATAATCAAATTAAAAGAAAAAGGTCACATGTTGGGTTTGACTCAAACTATACAGCAGATCTCTAGGCTAGAGAAAGGGTCTGAGCTTGTAGTTCCTTTTGCAGAAATAGTGTCTCTGACAATAACCCCTTAAGCACAATGCAGGAAATTTTCAAAAGGGACTAGTGATTTTTTGGGTACCTCAGGTTTTGGGTGCTCAAATTAACATACTTTAAAAGGGCCTGATTTTCAGAAAGTGGCGATCATTCCCCCATAAAAGTGACCCCCCCTCCTTAGTGTCTAAACTTTGAACCCCAAAAATTGAAGCATCTAAAATTAGTTATTTCTCAAAAATCCTGGCCAATTATTTTTGCCTGAATTAAAAGTGCCAGTATTTTCCACTGAAAATCATTAGAAGCAATTACATTCACTAAGGACATTTATTGAATTTTTTTTTTTAAACTAGTTTAAATGTAGCATGAGGTATTTTTCCTGTCTACTGACTGAATTCCCAATCTGCAGGACAAAGAGCCCAACCCCACTCCTATTTAAATCAATGGGAAAACTCCCATTGAGTTCCATGGAATGCAATTTCTCTGCTGAAACAAAGCAAGCACTACAAACAGGTGTTTTGACAATTGTCATTTACTTTGTTTATAATCCAGAAGGTACTAGCAAATGTTCAGATTCTGTATATGTGAAGGGCCTGATTCTCCAGTCACTTATGTTACTTGTGATTTACACTAACTCTGCAGAAGTCAATGGGGTTACACTGGTAAAAAACTGGTTTAAGAAGAAAATCAGATCAATATAATGAGACCTCTTCAGGACGCAAAGTTTTCACTAAAATGACAAGAGGGATCATAATTTTGTGCATGAATCATCAAGGCATGTACTGCATTGCATTAGGATGAATAGACATTTTGTACCTACTGAATTATCACTCAGAAAGGATTCCCCTAAAATAAATGAAATTTGAATATGTTCTATAATTGCAGGTGTTGTAACCCCGCCTAGTGACATTTTTATTTGAACTTCCAATAGTAGAACATGGTACCTGTCAAAGAAAAATACCAAGTGAACCAAGCCAAGAGGAGAAGAAAAGAAAGATAGGCATTTATTAGCAGAAAGTTAATTAGGTCCACCCCCTCAACCATAAGTGAGGATCAGTGACTAAACTTGATGCTTTGGGGGAAAAAAAAACAAACAGGGCAACCTATGAAAAACATTAGGAGGCAAGTGGGGAGTGTCACTGACCCCACCCTGCTGCAGGACAATGGAGTTTTGCGCTTCTGAACTGGTTACTTACTGAGGAAATGAAGATGACATCATGTCAGACAAAAACAAAACACAAACTCTCCATACAGGAACAACACTTCCCTCCCCCAACCTGACCTCTGAGAATTTGCAATTGTCTCCCTGTTGCAGAAGCTGATTTCTCCAGAAAGTTCCCCTGAAAAGGATACCTAATGTTGCAGAAAATACACTTATTACAGAACTCTGCTTCAAAAGATGTGCAATCCAGAGAACATACATATCAAACCCCACCCAACCTAAATTTTATCTGTGAAGTCAGTCACTGTATGCAGATAATAGCTTCAGCGTTGTTCAGGCAACTAATTACTGAACCACAAGAAACTTCTCATGAATGTCATCATAGAGTCTTTTAATATTTTACATAAAAAACTGCATACACAGCTTATATAACTTTATGTAAACATCATATAAGTCTCATTGCTTTTGCCATGTCAGTTCATTAAAAAAACAAAAACCCTAAACAAACTGTCAGTACCACTGTCAAAAAAGGGAAACCAAAATACCTCATAAAAGGACAAAAAAAAAATAGATGGATAGCTTTGTTCTCTGAACTAGAGAAGCACAGGTTTAAATGGCTGCCCTGTAAAAATAAATTTTAAATAAACCCAAATACTTTAAACTGTTCGGGGAGGGGACAGGAAGGAGCCAGTGTTTCCACTCACTTTTCAAAGAAATACAGTGGTTTTATTTCTTTTGGTATTTTTAAAAGAAATCCAAAAACAGATGAGGTTACTATGTCAAAAGTGTTCATAATGCTACAGTGTTATATGCATTTGACAAGTGTTAAAATTAAAGAGTTAACACCTAGCTGTGCAAAGTAAGTTCTCACTGGAAAATAATAATATTTTTTAAATTAACCAAAGCAACAATTGCAGAAGACAACTGTAACTGAAGGAGCAGGCACCGAGATAATACATGGCAACATTGGGCTTCCCCCCACCCTTTCCCATCCTGCTGTGACTGCCATCAGGAGATTGATCTACTGTCTTTTTTTTCCCTAGACATCAATCTTTTCCAGTTCAGCTGGGTGACTTCTACAACTGGAGTCAGTTCAGCTCTTTAAACAGCAGGGTGTGGGGAAGGGTGTCTGTTCCTTTCAATGTCTGAAATTCAACCTGGGCTGAGTAGTTTGGCACCCACTCCCCAGTTTACTTTAAATAAACACTTTTCAGTATCCCAGTTCAAACAAAAATAATATTTAGGTATATACACACTGGATAACCCATCCCTCCCTGATGCCCCTTTTGACCCAAAGAACTATGTTACACAGCAGGTACATCAGAGGTCAGCTCAGTCCAGGAAATCTGCCCAATGGGAGGTGTTTGCTGCTGGTAGTCTGCAGGAAGTCTGAGAAATGCAGTCCCCACCCCAAAGCGCTCAGGGCCTGGGGCAGGAAGAGCACACACACAGGAAGGAGAAAGTCTTTTCCAAGTGTCTCATGTGCATTGATCCCCTCTCACAAAGGAGACTTTCTTGGTGCAGTAGATGCTGGGTTAATAACCCCAGCTGGAGAGAAGGGAGAGAAGCTGGATCCATTTCTCTCTCTCCCTCCCCCGCCCCCAAGTCTCAGCAGCAGCCGCTTTTTGGCTGCATTTCACAGTCCACGAACGATTGATTTGCAGGGGATGGGAGCAGCCTTGGTCTCTGGACGATGGGCGCCTTCCCCAAGGCTCAGGGCATGCAGGCGCCCTCCAGCTCCGCAGCTGCCTCTCCCCCGCCCGCTCCCCGGACTAAGTGCGTGGGTCTCCCCGCTTCACCTCCAGTGCGCGGCTCCTAGCCGGGGCAACCCCCCCCCCCTCCCCGTGCAGCGTCCCCCCGGTCCCGGCGGGCGAGTGACCCCAAGGCAGCCCCACGGCGCGCCCTATAGCACCTTGCAGCAGTTGAGGCAGCCGCTCGGGGCGCCGTAGCGCTTCTGCAGGGCGGCGCGGGTGGCCGTCTCGAAGACCTCGCGGACCCCTTCCTTGGTCTTGGCCGAGCACTCCAGGTAGTCGTAGGCCTGGATGCGGACGGCCATGGCCCGGCCGTCCTCGGTGCGCACGGGCTCCTGCTTCATGCGGGCCAGCTCGTTGCGGACCTGCTCGTCGTTGCGCAGGTCCTTCTTGTTGGCCACCAGGATGATGGGCACGTTGGGGCAGAAGTGCTTGACCTCGGGCACCCACTTCTCCGGGATGTTCTCCAGCGAGTCCGGGCTGTCCACCGAGAAGCACATGAGGATCACGTCGGTGTCCGG
The DNA here is from genome assembly GCF_003597395.2 of Chelonoidis abingdonii. NCBI lineage: Eukaryota > Metazoa > Chordata > Testudines > Testudinidae > Chelonoidis > Chelonoidis abingdonii. The sequence goes on from NC_133771.1 coordinate 22,519,921, forward strand.
GTAGGAGAGGGGCCGCAGGCGGTCGTAGTCCTCCTGGCCCGCCGTGTCCCACAGCGCCAGCTCCACCTGCTTGCTGTCCACCTCGATGTCGGCCACATAGTTCTCGAAAACGGTGGGCACGTAGACCTCGGGGAACTCGTCCTTGCTGAAGACGATCAGCAGGCAGGTCTTGCCGCACGCCCCGTCCCCCACCACCACCAGCTTCTTGCGGATCGCGGCCATGGCCAGGCTCGCCAAGCTCGCCTTGTGGTGCAGCAGGATGCTGGAGGGGCCTTCTTCGCCGCCGCCGCCCGCCCCGCTTCCCTCTCGCTGCCTACAAGGCACCGTGGCGAGCTGGGATGGACGGGGCGAGGCGAGCCGTGGGGGGGGGTTCTCTCTCGCACCACGCGAGCTGGGGATGAAGCGGGATCGCTGCACACCCGCGGTCTCCTCCGCGGGCCCCGGGGCTTTGTTACTGCGGCGCTCTCCCGTGCCGGGCTGCGATGAAGGAGAGGGATTGCTGCACCGCCCCGCTGTGCAGGCTGCCGGGCTCGCCTTCCTCAACCCCTCCCGCAGCCTGGGCTCTCCGCACGGCTTGCGCCTCTCGCCTGCCCCTGCTGCTGCAGATCCGCCGCGCGCCTGAAGCAGCCCGGGCTATATTTTGTGGAGGCAGGGTCTTGAGCAACGTAGACAGCGAGCACCCAACACTTCTACAGCTCTCAGTCCGGCTCCACCAGTGCTGCAAGCTGCTCCTGGGCGCTGCTATTTAAAGGGGCCGGCTACTTTCTTAATATAGCCGACCAATAGCAAGGCAAAGAGTGAGGTCATCTTTTTGAAGGCGCTCAGCCATTGGTGGGGAGCTGCAGGCTTTGCAGGCGGGGTCGGGTCGGACTGACTGGCAGGCTGCAATGAGGGAGGAGGGTGGCCTGCTGCAAGCTTCTGGAGTGAGGCGCGCTGCTCCTTGGAGCTGGGCAGGGCCTGCACCCTCACGAAGAGTGGAGAGGGAAGGCGTTAAAGGGCTTGTCTCTGCTTTTCTCCCCAGGGCCAGGTGCGGCCAGTGGTCTTCCCAGGAGGCGTCCCACTTCCTGGGTGCTGAAGGATTGAGTCCCCTTAAACTTCCCTGAATGGCACAGATATTTCCCTGCCTCCCTCCCTTCACTGCAGTGATTCCACATCAGTGTTTCTCAGAGCTTCACAAGCAGCTGTGTGCTGTAGATCGCTCAGAGCAAGGCTCAAGCTAGCTCCTTCCCAGCCCCACTCACGGGCAACAGTTAATTATTGATACCAAACGTCACATTTTCCACATGCTAAACACTTACTTACCAGGCTGCAAGTGATGTGGAAGCAGATAAAGATACTTCGAGGGATCATCGCCGTTCCATCATGCCCCCGACCTCACAACCTGCCTATGAATAAGTAACGAACTTCATATGCCCAGTTTTGCCACCTTAACCTGTGCAAACGTTGACCTGCAATGAAATGCTCCATCTGTGATAGAATTGCACATGGTTAATTGATGTGCAATGCACACAGCTTCCATCATGTAAAGCCCTAACTAGCTAAAATATTTTTCATTCTTCTGTGTGTGTGAACAGTGAAACCTGTCTTAAAAGGCCACTACAGGGACCAGCAAATAATAATAATAATACTTAGCAATCACACTGCCTAGCAAAGAAAGTCTTTAAAGGCAGGACAAAATGGAACTGGAGTCCTCAGGGATTATTTAGAGTGGTTAGTTTAAAAAGTTACATTTAGATCACTGACTAATAAAATCAGGACCTATCCACTTCCCCGCTTCAAATACAGTGATAGATTTTTTCTTTAGTCTAAAATCCTCATATGCCAAGTTTCAGTCCAAAAGGAATATTTGTATGTAGGGATTATAAAACCCTAGAGCTAGTAGACTTTAATTGAACTGCCCTCTGAATCTTAATTTATAGTAATATTAGTAAGTCTACAAAATGACGTGGCTTAACAGTGGTAAACAGCAGACACCAACAGACACTCTCAGCAGGGATAAACAAGGCCACCTACTAACAACAGGAAAAGAACAAGATGTGTGCTGGACAGAGCATTTCAAAGAATTGCTGAACAGGGAGCCACCTAAAGAGGAAGTAAACATCTAGGAAGCAGAAGATCTTGATATCAACACAGACACTGCAGCTAAGGAAGAGATCATTCAAGCCATCAAATCCTTAAAAAATAAATTAGCAGCATCTATCCTGGCCACTCTATTTACATCAATCTGGGAAAGGAAAAAAGTGCCAGATGAGTGGACCAATGGAGTTGTAGGGAAGAAACCAAAGAAAGGAACTCTCAGTGATTGTAATAACTGGTGTGGTGTCACACTTTTATCTGTGCCAAGTAAAGTATTGTGTAAGATCATAGTCCAGCATATATCAGAGGCAGTTGATAGAGTTCCCAGAAAAGAGCAAGCCATTTTTCGGAAAGGCCATGGATACACAGACCAGATCTTCATTCTATGAAACATAATAGAACAGTGCTTAGAATGGCAATGACAGCTCAATATAAATTTCATAGACTTTGAGAAGGCTTTTGATAGCATTCACAGGCATATGGAATTCCTTTCCATATAATCAACATAATCAAAAGCTTCTATTTCAGCTTTACATGCAGTGTTGATCACAGTGAGCTAAGTTTTTAAGTCAAAATCAGGAGTATGTTGGGGTGTGTCATGTCTGCAATCCTCTTCAACATTGCCATCGACTAGGTAATGTGGTGTACAACGGAAGACATGCCAAAAGGCATTAAATGGACACTCTTCTCATCCCTTGAAGACCTGGACTTTGCAGATGATGTTGCTCTCCTATCACATATCCAACACCACATACTAGAAAAAACAACTCGACTCAATGCATTCAGCCAGCAAATTGGACTGAAAATCAACTGCAATAAGACAGATATCATGACCTTTAATATTGCCTCACCATCACCAATATGGATAAAGGGTTATGTTCTCACCAATGTAGAAACATTTACATACTTGGGCACCACCATCAGCCAGGACGGTGGAACAAGTCAGGATATCTGGAACAAAATCAGTAAAGCCAAGAACACCTTTAGGAGCTTAAATACTGTCTGGAAATCAAAATGCAACACCAAAACCAAACTCAAGATTTATCAGAGCTGCATACTTTCAATGCTACTTTAAGTGAGGAATGAAAGTATGATACGTCCAAACTATTTTTATTCCACATAACCTGCCTCAGAAAAATCCTCCATATCTTTTGGCCCGGAACACTCTCAAACCAAGATCTGTTGACACAGTACAGCGAAGAAGATCTGAGCATCATTGCCAGGAGGTGTTGGAGCGGGATCGGTCGTGTGATTCAGATGGAAACTGATTCCATCACCAGAGTAGCAATAAGATGGACACCTGAAGGCAAGTGAAAACAAGGCTGCCCAAAAACAACATAGCAAAGAGCTGTGCTGAGCTGAAAAACCTGGGGCACAGCTGGGAAACTATTGAAAGACTTGCCAGAAACAGACAGGAGTGGAGGAGCTTCATCACTGCCTAAGTGCCAGAGGTGTACTAGGAACATGATGATGATAATGATTAGTAAAGCACGTTAATCAATAAATTAATATGGAAGATAAACAAAAGGAAGGAGCAAGTGATTCAGTTCATCAATATTTTGATGATGGGAGCTGTTGAAAACCCAAAAATAGATAGCTATGCTGGGCGCATTGAAACAATGCATTTTAAAATCTTACAGCATGATGGGTATCTTGCTGCCATCTACTGTGCTATACCTCTGCTGCTATTATTGCTGCTCATTGAGTATCTCCTTAAGGTCTTGTTCCTGCAAACACTGGCACACATGCTTAACTTATTCTGTGGACTAATGACTGGAATTGGACTACTCATGAGCACTGTCACTGCAGGACTGGGTCCAAAGTATACCCTTTTGCTAGCCTGTACAGACCGTAGTAAGTAGAACATAACTCCTAAGCCATAATGCCATATACATTGACCTCACATCACACTTTAAAAAAATATGTAGCCACTTGCATATATAGGGTGGTTTGACAGGGTACTTCCCTTAGACTATTACAGCAGTGTATTGTCAGTAGGCCAAAGATGTGGTTATGGTTCACTTAATCTTATAGATTTGAATAAAAGTAATCTTCTATAAGGATCTTTCTCTTTTCCATTTCTCCCCGCTGTCAGAGGACTATGTTTTGCCTTTGCAGGGTGATGGATTTGATGACTTGGTAGATCATTTCCACCTCTGATTTATGCAATCCTATTTTGTAACTGGCTGTAAATCCTCTTGTGATGATTGGTGCAGTATCTTTCACATTAAAGCTATTAAAACTATACAGAGCACAATCATGTACTCACTTAGACTGATGTTGGGGTCATGTTGGTATTAAAGGGACATCACCACTTCAAAATCCCATTTCTATCTGAAAGTGCCTCCCCCCCTCAGAAAAAATATTATTGTAAAGCTCAAAAACTTGCCGGGGATACAATAGCTGATACACTTTTAATTTTTAATTGGTTAGATTTCAAGGTGTTAGTGTCCCTGTGAATCCACTCACTGGGCTAACTCTTTCTCCATCGTAAGCCCATAACAAGAGGTAAGCCATCTCTGTAGAAAGAAGATCTCACTTCCCATGAGGACAGATCTTTCTAATAGTGGAGCATTTGTATCTTGTACTATAAGGAGATAGTTGTTTTTGTTGTTGTTGTAACAAGTACTTTATGTGTCATTTTAAAAGCTAATCTGAGTTCATTTGCTGTATAATTTAAACCATATTATCTACCTTTATTGTTTTCAAGTTATTTGAACCTCTTTGAACATGTGAACAAAAACTGTTTGTTTTTTTCACTGAAGGTTAGTGCCACCATGTGGCAAGCCTAATGGTCTGTTCTGGTAAGTCAGAACTTTTGCATCTGGGGAGGCAGAAAGAAATAAACTTACAAGATAGTCACAAATTCTATGTATTCAGTTTAAGATTTATTGTTGATGATGATTTTGAACTCGCTTTTGGACTCCATGAAGAAACATAGCTCAAATTAGATTTCATCATTTTGTAAAAAAAAAAAAGAAAGAAAGAAAAAGAAAAAATAAAAGAAATGAATTAACTAAGGTGAAGGAAGCAGCTGACTAGTTAGTTATATTTGACATATCAACTTTGCTCTGAAACGAGGAATATGAACACAGATCCGTTCTTCTCCCAAAATGCCAGTGAGAGTTATCTGTGTTCATCTGAGTCCAGTTCTTGCTCTCCTAACTCACATAAGTAGCTCCATTGAAGTCAGTGAGCCTGATTCTGATTTCATTTGCTTTTCAAGAGAAAGTCTATAGAAGTCAACAGAGTTACTCACCAATAACCAATGATTCAAGTGAATAGGATCTACTCGGGTAAAATTCTCACTGAGCACTGAGACTCTTGCCCAAGAATTTTGTCCAAGAACTGGAGCTTCCGTCTCCAGTTAAAACATCAGTATCAGTGCAATTTCTATCAAAGTACTGTACCTTTAAAATGCAAATTTAACATAAGGCCAGTGGGCCACATTCAATGAACCATGGTGCTTACTTACACCAGCAGTGACATCAGTACCTTAAACATTACCTTAAAGTAAGGTGACCAGATGTCCCAATTTTATAGGGACAGTCCCGATTTTGGGGTCTTTTTCTTATATAGGCTCCTATTACCCCCCACCCCCGTCCCGATTTTTCACACTTGCTGTCTGATCACCCTACCTTAAAGTCAAGACATAGACCCAGAAAAGCAATTAGATTCTGAACTGAGGCTGCTGGAACAGCTATGTGGTACCTGCAATGAATTGTCTCCCTTGGTGCTTAATATATTCAGCTGGTCCAGGAAAATGTGAGGTGAACCTGTTTCAGAAAGGCAGTGATTGGGAGTGGAGATCTATGTATGTCCTTTGATTTCCTGTTTGAGCAACACATCAGGGCGAGTGATAGAGAAGGGGTGGTCAGCCCTGGATTTCTCTGTGTGTCAGAGTTGGATGACTGCAGTGGTGTCTGTAAATTGAGCTAAATGGATAATAACATATATCAGTGCCTGGGCTTCCTTCTCAAGCAGGTGAGTGAGGGCAATGGTGGAAAAGCAAGAAAGTAAAATTAAAATAGGCGTCTGGGACCAGATGGCTTTTCCTCCTTCCCAAGGAATTTTATGTTATTAAAGGGCCAGTTCTGCCTTTAGGTGTGTGCTAATGGGTCCCACTGAGGTCCATACACATTTTTCAGGGCTGAGTTTGGCCTGGAGTATCTAGTTCTTATGTTCTTTGCATTTCAGATATTGATGCTTTGGAAGACAACCTAATTGTTTAAAAATTAAGCAAGTGAAAAATAAAGGTGAGGTGGGAAAATCCCACTGGATAATGGTGTTTGTTTCATTTCACTCCCTTCTACCCTTGATGAAATTGGTAGTATTTATTTAACCCAGACAATTTATGTTCAAGTACAAACATACACTAAAAATGCAAAAACCTAGCCAGGAAGCAATCACTTCTCACTTTGTAAATGATTAGGCAAGTAAGCTTATTTCCTGCTGTGGAGTAACACTTATTGAGGAGCTCCTATGTGCTAATAACATTATCTGTTCACTTGTATATTGAGTCCTCCATGCTTTCTCTTCCCATGATGCTAAGACCCCTACCCTACAGTCCTGATGCAGGCAAAAATCCCAGTGAAGTAAGAAAAGCAGGATTTGGCCTAATATGGTTATTTTTGCAATCTTATGCTAAGAAGCCTCTGAGTAGATGTGGGAAGAAAGGCTCAAATAATTAGTATGGGGCTATTTGATGGAAGAGGAGAGCTTATGGCATTTAGAAGGACTGGGATATTAATTTCATGATGTGGCAGGCTTATTACTGTCACAGGTCCATGAGAAACGCTGAATTCAACACTCAAATACTGAAAATGGAGGAATAAAGGAGATACATTCCTGGAATGCAAATGCACAAAACAGGAATTGAACAAGAATAGTGTATTTTTGTATAAAAAGCACACAAACAGTAGGTGCGGTACATGTAAGATTATATCCTGAACTAAGAGGAATTAGCCCGATAATATGTTAACTAAGTGTGTAAACAATCAGAGTGCGATCCTACAAAGCACTTAGCACCATGCAGAATCGAACCCCAGTGGGTTCACAGTCTAAATAGTTTGGGAAGTTACCTTACACTGAACTAGAATGGTTAGGCTGCCAGAAATATCCTTGAATGACACCCATGAGGACTTGTACAATCAGCCATAAACGTATTTAATCATAGTAAAGTAAATGGCCTCAGAACATCCTCAGGGCTCCAACTTTAAAAAAAAAAAGTATGTCATCAATTCCATGTTCCTATGCTAAAACTATTTTAAACATAAAACCTTGTTACAAAGAGAGCTATGATTAAGTATGTTTATGGTTGATTGTACAAGTCCTCACGGGTGTCATTCAAGGATATTTCTGGTAGCTTCTCTTCTATCCAGGCATTAGCAGATAAGGCCTGCATGCACAAAAGGAGTTAGGCCAGAAGTCCCCAAACTGTGGGGTGTGCCCTCCTAGGGGGCACAGATGAACATTTAGGGGGTCATGGTGGGGGCCTGGGTCAGCCCCCTTGCGGAATGGGGAGGGAGGGAGGGAGGTCACCCAGTTCTGCTTCTGGCCGCAGCCCCAGCTGGTGGCCCTGCACCAGGGGCTCTACTTGCAGTCCTGTGCCTGGGCCCCAGCTGCTGGCCACGCGCCCAGGGCCCTGGTTCCCAGCCCCACACCTGGGGCCCCAGCTGCCAGCGCTTCACCCAGGGCCCCAGTTGCCAGCTTCGGCCCCTGGCCAAGGCTTCACTCCTGGCCCCTCCCTCAGCTGTAACCCCAGCCTCAGACCCCTTACCCCAGTCTGTGTCCCACCCGTCCAGAGCTGTGGGCCTGACCCCATCTCTTGGGGGGGAGGGTGTGGGTAGAGGTAAGGGGGGGAGGGAGGTAAAAAGTTTGGGGACCAATGAGTTAGGCAGTCTGTGACACTGAGCGCCATAGTGCCTCACTTTTAGGCACCCAGAACATCGCTGCGGTTCACAAAATGTGAGTTTGACACCTAAGTTCCTATACAATGAATGGGGAAGATAGGCACTTTAGACTGCGGTTCACAAGAGCCAGTGTGCTAAATAGGAAGCCACCTAAGCTAGCCAGTTGGAGATGCTGACCACTGGGGTGCATGCTAAGTACCACTCCGCTCATGGAGTAAGGCGGCTAAGTCCAGGCTGCAGGGACGGTGCCTATCTCTGCTTGCAGTTCTAAGCTGGGAACCCTCGTTGGAGCCAGGCACCTATGCTATTTTTTGCAAGAAGCCAGGGAGGATATTTGGGCCAGAGAGAGAGAGAAAAGTAAGTGTGTGTGTGTGTGTGTGTGTGTGTGTGTGTGTGTGTGTGTGTGTGTGTGTGTGTGTGTGTGTGTGTGTGTGTGTGTGTGAGAGAGAGAGAGAGAGAGAGAGAGCACAAGCACGAGAATGACTCGATACCCTGAGACCTCTCACCCAGAATGTGCGAGACTCAGAATGCAGTTTCCCAACTCCAGTTACTCTTTGATTATTTATTCACAGAACAACAACTTCAACAGGAGAGAGCGAGGGAGGCCTACGTTAGAGTATCCCACCCATAGCCCACTAGTTAGGGCATTTCCCTGAGAGGTGGAAGATCCCTGTTCAAGTCCCTTCTCCCCCTCGAGCAGAGCGGGTACTTGAACTGGAAGTCTCCCACACATCCCAGGTTGAGTGCCCTAACCACTGGGCAAAAAGTTATGAGGGAGTTCTGCCACCCGCCTTCGCTGCCCTCAGCTGCCATGCTCAGAGGGTGCCAACTGGATTGGGCCTCACAGGCAACTTAAGTGTCAAAATGCCTGTCTTTCCAGGTGCATGAATTGCTCTGAGGCTTTGGTGGGAGACAGCTGGATGCCTAGTGTAAAGTAACAGTGCGCATGCTTGGAGGCACCAACTTGGGTGCCTAGGGAGCTTTTACTGCAAAATCTTAGGTGCAGAGTGAGGTGCCTAAAAGGTTCAGCAGCAGTTTTATGCATCACAGTAATGCCAAAACTGGGACTTAGGCACCTAATTCCTTTTGTGTATCCAGGCTTAAGTGTCTGCATTACAAATAACCCCTACAACTGATACTCTCAGCAGATGCCAAATTTATCTGCCGTAGCTGCTTATGTAACCCACGCACCGCCTGGGTGTGGTGTTCTATCCCATCTAGTGGCACTGACACCACTTAGAGAGAGAGTAATAAATCTGCTTTACAGCCTTAGCTAAGGGCCATATAGCTTTTAGCTCATGCAGTAGAGGCTCATGCATTTAGCTCCAGAAGTCCCAAGGTTCGATCCCAGCTGCCAACAACCGGGATCTGTCGGTGTTACACTTGTGTAACCCTCATTACCACAGTATCTGAGTGCCTCACAATCTCTAGCATATTTATCCTCCAAACGCCCCTGTGAGGTAGGGAAGTGCTGTTTTACAGATGAGGAGCTGAAGCACAGACAGGCTAAATAACTTGCTCAAGGCCATACAGGAAGTCTGTGGCAGAGTAGGGCATTGACTCCAAGTCTCTGAAGTCTCAGGTTAGCACCCGAACCATTGAACCATCCTTCCTCTCTAGATTAACTGGGTTGTGGAGACTGGACTAACCTCACTTCCCTGAGTTGTCTCTCCAGATCAGAAAAAAGGTATATTGGTGTGATGGCATGAGGAAGTTTCATCTGCTACTGTCCCCCATGCTCTGCTGGCTACATAGCTTACTAAAGAGCTTCTGTCTCCTGGACTGACAGTTCCAAAGCACTACATTACTTGGAACTCTTAGTAATACAAACATAATTTACTCAGGGAGGCAATTCTGAGCAGCAGTCTTCTACTTCCTCATTTCTATTGTACATGAAGCAACCAGTATATGCATTGCGTAATTGATGTTGTAATCCTCTCCAGGATTGTGGAATTGATATTTTCACCCTCTGTATATTATTATGGTAAAGTAGATTGCTTTTAAAAGCAATGATCTCATTCATTGCTCTTTGCTGATTGGCTGGCTAAATTAAGAAACACAAACATTTATTTAAAAAGAGCGGTTGTCATGAGTGTCCTACAAGAGTGGTGGAGAACTGTCTTCATAGGTGAATTAGTGTTCCAAAGAAAACTGGGGAGATAAAATTAGAGAAAAGCAAATGTCCTGCTGATCGTCAAGAAAGGGAAGAAAAGTGATCTGGAAGTTACTACCTGTAAGTCTAACTCCTATTCCTAGTAATAAAATAATGGTACATGTATGAAATTGGAGGGAGGGTCGACTCTCTTAACTTCTACATGATAACAGACCCCTGAGCAAGAAGTAACATGGGTTTATAAAGGATAGATGGTGCCAGCTAAGCTTGAGGTGTTTTGGTGATAAAAATTATGCTGTTGGTGGATGATGGGAAAGCAGGAGATGTAATCTGTTTGGCTATTAGTAAAACATTGACTGCAGTGTCTCTCACACAATCACACTTTGAAAATGAAATCAAATTGTCTTGAAAATGACCACTGTCCTGGGAGTGAGAATCGGCTGAATGTGAACGAAATATAAAATGAGAAACAGCAATAGTCTGAACTAGGAGAGTTATCTAATGGGGCACTGCAGAGATCTGTCTTAGGTCCATCTTCATTCTGTGATCTAGAAGAGAGAGTAAATAGCATGTCAGTGAAAACTGTGGACGATGCTAATCATGAAAGACTTGAGAGGACATATAAAATGACAGAGTATAAATTAGCTATCACCACTCAAGAAAGAGCTCTTGGAGTCATTGTAGATAGTGCTCTGAAATCATTAAAAAACCAAACAGAATGTTGGGAATCATTAAGAAAGGGATAGATAATAAGACACAAAGTATTATGTTGCCTCTATATAAATCCATGGTACACCCACATCTTGAATGCTGCGTGCAGATGTGGTCGCCCCATCTCAAAAAAATATATTGGAATTGGAAAAGGTTCAGAAAAAAGCAACAAAAATTATTAGGGGTATGGAATGGCTGCCGTTAAGAGGAGAGATTAATAAGACTGGGACTTTTCAGCTTGGAAAAGAGATGACTAAAGGGAGATATGATTGAGGTCTATAAAATAATGACTGATGTGGAGAAAATAAATAAGGAAGTGTTATTTACTGCTTCTCATAACACAAGAAAGGGGTCACCAAATGAAATTAATAGGCAGCAGGTTTAAAACAAACAAAAGGAAGTATTTCTTCACACAACGAACACACTGTCACTTTGTGGAACTCTTTGCCAGAGGATGTTGTGAAGGCCAAGACTATAACAGGGTTCAAAAAAGAACTAGATAAGTTCATGGAGGATAGGTCCATCAATGGCTATTAGCCAGGATGGGCAGGGATGGTGTCCCTAGTGTATATTTGCCAGAAGTTGGGAATGGGTGACAGGGGATGGATCACTTGATGATTACCTGTTCTGTTCATTCCCTCTGAGGCATCTGGCATTGGCCAGTGTCGGAAGACAGGATACTGGGCTAGATGGACCTTTGGTCTGACCCAATATGGCTGTTTTTATGTTCTTATCACAGATAAACAACACAAAGATCAAGAAATCATAAATATGGGTAGAAAGGAGTAATACAAAGGGACAGATTCTAATCTAGTGTGATTTGCCACCTCCTCCTCTCCCTCTCTCCTCAAAGAGCATTTACAAAGCATTGGTAGCTTGAAGCTGGAGAGGTTCATTCTGCATCACATCCTATTTTTCAGAAGATGGGTCCTGTTTTGAAAAAGGTAACTGTCGTGGGAGATGTTGCCTGTGGCAAAACATGCCTCTTGCTTGCCTTCTGCAAGGAACAGATTCCCAAATGCTATGAGCAAACGGTGTTTGAAACCTACATCTGTGACACTGAGGTTGATGGGAAGTCGATGAAGCTGATGCTTTTCAATGTAGCAGAGCAGCGCCAAGGTGATTATCAGCACTTCCGTTCATTGTTCTATGCAGGCACAAATGTCATCTTAATGTGCTTCTCAGTGGACAGGCCAAATGCCGTGCAGAACATCCTTGACATTTGGATTCCGGAGGTCAAACAGTTCTGCCCCACAGCTCCCATTGTTCTGGTGGCTACCAAGAAAGAACTAAGGAATGATGAGGGTGTGCTGGAAAGACTTGCTACACTGGAACAAGAGCCAATAAAGATGGAAGAAGGAAAAGCCTGGGCTGCTAGCATTGGGGCATATGCCTACCTGGAGTGCTCTGCGAAGATGAAAGATGGCATTGAAAGAGTCTTGCAGATTATTGGTCAAGCTGCAATACAAGATGGAACAAAGAAGAAAAGAAAGCACCATGGGTTCTTCAGATTGTTGTAAGAAGAGCAAAAGTTATTTTTTTTTTAAATGTATAAGTACATATATAATTTATTGAGAAGTTAGATGGTATTAGGGAGTTTTATGAGTATTGCATGAATACTGTCATGGGGCCAGATTGTCCTCCTCTGTGGAAAAAACTGGGTAGAGGAGACGAACATGCAACATTTCTCTTGAACAATTTCTGCTAGGTCATTCTACTGGGGAGTGAGTGGGGTTTGCTTCCTCCCACCCCCTCAGGAATGGGGCATGGGTACAAACTCCAGAACTGTAGCAGACCGAGCACTCACTGGCGCAGCACCTCCTGCTGGTTGTCCAGGAACTGGCTCTTTTCCAGCCCCGGAGCACCCCCTGCTGGCCAGTGTCTCTTCTGCCTCAGGCCCCCATGTCCCTCACAGACCCCGGTGCTGCTTTTCCTTGGGTCTCCTCTCTCAGGGGAATTCCCAACCCTCTAAGCCCACCTTGCCTCAGTGGCTACTAGCAGTCTTCATCTAGCCTCCATTCTCTGGGGCAAATTGCAATCTGTAATGGCCACTCATCACTGGCAAGCAGGGTTGGACCAGCTGCCTCTGCCTATCTTTGGGCTGCACCTCTGCAGCCCCAGGACCTGCCTTTAACAAGGCCTCAGCCTGGGAGTTGCCAGGTTGGAGCTCCCCAGTGCCTCTTGCCCTCCCGGTACCCTGTCCTCCCAGGCAGCTAGGTCCTTCCTACTCCAAGGCTGGAGTGAGACTGACCCAGTTCCTCCCTTAGCCCTTCTTATACTGGCCCAGCTGGGCCCTGATTGGCTACCTCAAGCCTACTCATGGTTCGCTCCCTGGGGCAGCCCTTTCCCAAGGCTGTTTTTGACCCCTTCCAACTCAGAGCAGGGTGACCATAGATGAACTGAGATTTGCACAGATCTTGAGAGATGAAAGTGAGGCCAAAGCCATAATTCTCCACAGAAGTATCGTGATTCTGCATTACCTCCTAGATCTCAAGGCTCTCACTGCAGCTCCCTGTTAGCACAGTTTTAGTGGCAAGGCACTGTGCTGGTAGGCTTCCCCCTGTTCCCCTCCAGCTTCCTTACACATACTGACATGGAGCTTATCCTTAGGGCAAAGAGGCTCCATGCACAAGTACATACAATCACGGGCTATATTAACTTGATTGTTGATTACCCACTGCTTTCCTGCGAGGACAATGCATGTAGCACACCAAAGCCCAGCCTTCTCCATGTTTAGATTCCCCATGCCACAGGTCTGGAGATGGAGGGTAGGCTGCTGTAAAGGCGACCCCCTACCCTTTCCACATACACAGAGAGACAATCTGGTCTTTAACAGGATTCTTACCTTTAGCATGTATTCAAATAAAATCTGATAGATACATGATAAGAGAGGTCTGAGAGCTCTACTGAAAGAGAGCTTTGATGATATCTAATCCTCACCCTCCTTACTTTTTTGGAGACCTCTTACATATTTTTCTCCTTCTCTAGCACTTGTGGACAGAAGCAATGAAGTAAAAAAGAATGCCAGAGATGCGGCCAACAGTTGAGAGAGATTTTCAACCTAGGGTGAGATGGGGACATCCCATCAGCAGCAGTGGTGAGTCTCCAGAAGCCGTATGAGATGTAGTTGAACTTGGATGCATGTATGCACACCTCCTTTCTTTCAAGCACCAATATTCAGAGCATTGTTGGCAGTCCCGGAAAAGAGATTTGAATTCTGGCTATAGATGCAAAGATGGCTGGTAAATAACATGACTGGCATTTATTAAAGACATACTCTACAGATCAGAAGGTGGATAAAAAAAAACAATCCTGGAGTGAATAATCTTAGGATCCTGGTATGAAGGGACAAAGAGATAATTTATTGAGCCTAGCTCATCGTACAGAAGGACAATATCCTTAGGTATCTTTCTCAATGGCAGTTCCATCATTGAAGCATCTTGGTTATTGTCCCTCTAGAGGAAACAAAATCAGAGTAACCAAAATCTTCATCTTGATATTTTAACAGAATAACAAATCCAAAAGAAGGATAAATAAGTTCCAACTGCATTAAAAAATTTCTTACCCATTTTTCCCAACTGATAAGAGTTCCACTGGCTGTAGCACTAGTAGAAGTCCGAGCGTAGATTAGGCATTGGTTGTTGTATCACCATGGCTATGAGTAGAGTACCCTTCTTCCCTGTAGTTGCTGCTAGTGGTCCTTCTTGAAGAGTTTGGTGCTAATAATTTGACTTCCATTCTGTTCTTCCAATACATGCACCAACCGATCTTCAGCAGAAGCCAGCTATTCATCCCCTGACTTTTTCTTCAGTCTATCTCTGGATGGGTGTAGTCCCCAGCAGGTTTGTCTGTGGACGCAGTTTGTCTGCCCCTGGATCCTGCTTTTAATTATTATTTAGGTCTCTCAGAGTTCTTGGTGCCACACTTTATCCTGTGATTGGTCTTCTCTTTCTTACATTCTTATTGCTGCTTCCAACACTGAAGGTTAAACTTAAGTAATTAAACAAACTAGAAATTGTTAGCACCCTGTCTACTCACATGCAAAAATATTCAAACGACAAGTGGGCTGATTTACCTGAATGACCAAGACATGGAATTTATAACAAAAAAAAAAGTTCAGCCCTATTAATGAGAAAATTAACTGAGGTGCTTGGAAAAGATCTTACAGTGTAAAGCGAGATACAAAATATTTGGGGGATGACACCCTTTTCTGGGTAGCATGGGACATGCTACATCACTTTCTACTAGCAGCGGTAAAATCCCCTCTACTTCAACGTGCAATTACATCAAAATGTTTTAAGAATAACGCTTCACATTTCTAAACCACTTTTCTTCCAAGGATCTCAAAGCCATTTTAATCATGATTTACTAAGCCACATTCCAGCTCTCTGTGATAGGCTGGTAGTATCTCCATTTTGCAGATGGGGATACTGAGCAACACCAAGAGTAAGTGAGTTGCCCAAGGTCATCCACATCCATAGCCCTTTCCTCTGCTTTGACTCTTCTTTCTGTACTTACCTTGTCCCTTCTCTTTTCTCTTCTAGTCTCTTCAATTCCTCCTCTATTTCCCTTGCTACCCCCCTGCTTTTTAAATAATATTTACCTGATATAGGTCCCAGGAAGCAAAGGATTCTCTGGAGGGCTCTTCAGCTTAAGTGCCTACTGGATTGAAATCACATGCTTAAGCGCTTTCCTGAATCAGGGCCTTAATCCTTTTTTTTTTTTTACATCGTAAAGAGCTTTATTTATTTGGGTGGGTAAGCATTGTTATTCCCATTTTACAGCTTGGCGTGGGGGGAACAGGGGAGCAGAGTGGCTAAGGAACATATTTTCCAAAGTGGTCTCTACTTTTTGGCTCTTTGGTCTTTGGATGTCCAATGTGAGACACTTGGGGCCTCATTTTCAAAGGTGCTGAGTGCCCACCACCCCATAACATTCAAAACACAAGGGCACCCAAATTTGGAGGCCACTTTTGAAAATGTGGACCCAAGTGACTTGTCCAAAGTCATGCATTCTCAATTGGTTTCTCACTTGAATATATTTAACAACCCACGGACAGGCATTTGTTTTCAGTGAGAATCTTTAGGTATTTTGCCTTAAAGTAACAGTGAATTCACTTTTGTATCTGTCAATATTTGTCTCTGTATTAATCAGTCCTTGCCTTGACCTCAGTGTTGGGATCTTGTTGGTGAGTTACTGATTAACACCAGGCCTTCAGCCTGCTAACATTTTACGCACACAGCCTCTTCTTACTGAACACACTTACGGAACTGAACAAGGGAAACAATGAGTTTTTTGCTAAAAAGCACAGGCTGTTGTCACATTTCACAGTAGAAATCTAATCCTCCGCTTTTTAGCCACAAGCTGTTCACTAGGCTCTTAAAGATGGTCAGAGTATTGATGCTGAGCAAATATTTTTTCTCCAAAACCATGCAAAACTTTACTATAAAGTTGAGGTCAGCAAAGCTTAATTTGAATGCTGGGTCAAAACTTGAAACAATTTTTTCCTAAGGCTGTGTCTACACTACAGGGACAGTGCTGGTATAAGTTTGCAGTGTAGACACAGCCTACCCAGGCAGAGGGAGTTTTTCCATTGGTGTAGGAACACCATCTCCAGGAGCGAAGTTAATTATGTCGACATAGCTGCATCTGCACTGAGGGTTAGGTTGCTATAGCTATGTCGTTCAGGCATGTGATTTTTCACATCCCTGATCAATGTAGCTATGTGCATCTAACTTTCAAGGGTAGAACAAACCTAAATCTCTGGCTCAGCACACTTTTTTGAGAGTAAGTTTCAGTCTGGCTATACAATAAAACTTGTGTAACAGTTGCCCACACATTGGACCTCTGGACCCCATAAGCAATGCACGGATTAAAACAAAATTAACCTGTCTTGTTTTGAGATTTAGGTTTGACCTATGAGCTAAACAAGAGGAAGGATCATCCAGTAAATAGGATGCTGGTGAGAGATTTGGGAGGCCAGGTTCAATTCCTTGTTCTACTACAGGCTTCCTATATGCGTTGGGGAAAGTTACCTTGTCTTTCTGTATGGAGGATCATAATACTTTCCTCCCTCACAGAGTGTTGTGATGCTAAATGCATTAAGGATTGTGAGATGCTCAGATATGGGGGCCATAGAAGCATGTATAAGATAAATAGACAGTAGTGAAATCTGAAATAAAAATCAAGAGTTATTGTGAATTCAAATTACCAAAGTTCAAAATCTGTGTTGCCAAACCAACAACGTGAGCCCAGCTCTGCAATCCATAAATCCTTTTAGAGAACTGTTTCTTCCAGGGTAGCTGGTTATCAAATAGTCTTTTTGTTTTGTCTTTTTTAAAATGTGTTTTGTCCCAGTGGCACTCTAATTCTGTGTTTACATAAATACAAGATACAGCACTTTTCATTTGACAAAATTGCCTCCCAGTGAGGGAGAGAACAAGAGAAACGAAAGGAGCACTTTACTTACCACTGAAATAAAGCAACTTTTGGGATAAACGTAGTGTGCTTTTTTTTTTACCAGCTCCTACAACACCTTAGGACAGATGTCCAATTGAAATAGCAAAGGAAATTTATAGTACTGAATGTCAGATGAATGTGACTGAGTTGCAACTAGGCCAGGATTTCTTCGCAATTTCAATAATGCAATTATGTAATTAAATGATGTTGATGTTTTTAACACTTAACACTTACATGACAGAGAAAAAACAACATAGTACATAGCAATAATGAGATACTGTGCAGGAGCAGATTTTCAATTTCAGACCAAGGTCTCTATGTATTTCATGGGGAACCTAGGGTGAAATAACACATTTTGTTTAGAGATTTTGGAAGACATGGTACTTTTTATATCAGCTACAAAAAGCACATTTTAGTAGATATTCAAGTTATAGAGAAAAGTTCCTGAATAGCTCCCAACTCAGAGCTTGAGAAGAAGGGAAAGTATTTCTTTCAGTGTGAAATAAAAAGACCTCCATAAATTATTTCACATTTTCAGGATGCTCTGCACGTACACTGAGCTTTATGTGAACTCTGGATTATGTGTGGGGAGAGAGACATGTTTTGTGCTTTTCAACATTGACCTGTAATTTTGAATCGACGTTCTCTATGTAATTCATGTTTCCATTGCATTCTTGAAACAATATTGGCTCCCTCTTGTGGCCAATTTATCACCTGCTAATTCTCATACAGAAGATTAGCACTGTCGATAACGTGTCATGTTGAAAATATATTTTCTTACGTTTTTGTAGTTTGATTTTTTTCATAATGTCTTGCTACTTCATTATCCAAACTGTACTGCAGCTGATGAAAGCATTTTACAGTGTATAGCAACAAACACTCGTGCAGCATCAGGCTAGGGTAAAAGCACAGGACTTGTCATTATAGTTTGAAGGAAATGAAGGGCCCAGTCAAAGCACTCCACATTTGGGATAACCATAGTAGCCTTCTGTGCATAGAAGGATGGAAGGATTGGGCTTAAAGTTTGCAATGAACAAAGCCAAGATGAGCCCAGAATGGGTAGCAAATAACTCTGTGCTCCACTCACTCAACACATGCAGGGAAACTAATTATCATTTTTAAAATCATGTCTGATAATTTATTCTAAAGTTGTTATGGGCCTAAGTGGCTAGTTCAGGAGACTAGTAGAAATCAGAGTCTGTTGCTTCTTGGGAACAGATTGCCTGCTCCTGGAGTGTCCTCTGAATTCTTTACTTGTGGAATTTGGGTTTCTCTAATACACAGGAGAAGAAGCCTGAGGTTCGGCTCCCAAGCCCTAGGGAGTCTCCTGAGATTGGTGCAGCTCTTGGTGGGGAGGCACAAGACCATATATGCAGAGATCTGCACCACCTCCAGGGCACTCTGCACATCCTCCTGTACCCTGCCTGGGTCCCCCGGAGGACCTGGCCCCTCTAGAGTACTTCTGGAATTCGCCTTTTCAGTGAGGATTCACATCATGGATCTGTGGAAAAGCAAATACAGCTCCAAGTTGTACAGTGTGTACCCCACAACCAACAGGGGCCAGAATAATCACTTGGGGTTAAATTCACCCCTAGTAGAGGCTAGCTTAAGTTCTATGCATTACTTCAGTTCCATTTAAGCCCTAAGTGGTGCATAAACTTTGTGTTGCCCTCTCCAGAGTATATTGGGCCCTTAGTTTACTGCTATTGTGGACATGAATCACAACTGCTATTGTGGACATGAATTTTTTATTTGGGTGTATTTGAAAGCTGTTTCAACTGTGATTCCAAGCACAAGCATAAGTTACACATTCCCAGATGCAGAGAGGAGGCAGATACTTTCAGTCTCAATTACCTTTATGTTAGACTCAGAAAGGATGAGCAGATAGAAAGTATGAAAAATCTGGACAGGAGGTGGAGGGTAATAGGCACCTATATAAGAAAAAGCCCCAAATATTGGGACTGTCCCTATAAAATCGGGACATCTGGTCACCCTAGACTCAACAACAGAGAAAGAAAGAACAACAGTGAAATGTGCAGACAAGAGCACAGTGTGCGTCTTCTCTCTAGAAGTCTGCACTGAACACACAATACTTTTCTATTCCAACCTCAGAGTCTTTTCAGATGACAAATACAAATGCAGAAACAGAGTCAAAGCAGTTAGCTAGCTACATGTACCACATACGGTCACCACATTCAATTAACAGCAGCATGACCCCAGTCAATTTGTATCTGAAGAACAGTCACAACAGATACACACTTCCTCATTCCCAACTTACTTACACTAATGCAGAATCGTTTTTGCCCCCCGCTAGTGGCTAGTCTATATAAGAGGTTATGGACTTTGCTTCATCTAACTGCTAGTGGCCATAGTGCTCTAGTTCAGATAGTGGTTAATGCTTTTAGTACTGACCATCATTGCTTCAAACCCCAGTGTTGTCCCAAACGGCCTTGGATACACTAACTTGCCATAAAAAGCTCACTTTAATGTTTACTTCTGAATAGTCCCCCCAAATTGCTAAGTATCAGAGGGGTAGCCGTATTAGTTTGGATCTGTAAAAGCAGCAAAGAGGCCTGTGGTACCTTATAGACTAACAGACATATTGGAGCATGAGCTTTCGTGGGTGAATACCCACTTGGTTGGATAGATTGCTAGCCATATTTGACCCACAATCACCAGTACTTAAACCTGAAGGGAATGAATGATGTGTCTGTTCTCTAGATCTTTTCAATGGAAAGTCTAAATACATTATTTATTACTAACCATATGTAGGAAAAGACAGATACTAAAAAATTAATGTTCTTGGAAGGGTCTCTCACCACTGGTAAATAGTTTAATCAGCTTATCTGGTGGAAGCTAACTTTAAATTAATGTTCCATTTAAAGTGCTTTTTTTATTATTCTTTAAAAATGCTTCATGGATCCAGCTCCATTTTAATAGCCTACTGTAAACATCTTACATGGTGCATTTGTAATAAATTGTTAACAGATGGCCATGTTCTAAAGCATGCTGCAGACAGCACAGCCTGGTGCTTTTCATTCACTCTGACCTCACGATGACGGGTACATCGGCACTTTTTTGAGCTACTGGGGGCTCAACGCTGGTAAGCCATGGCCAACTTCCACCTGGCATTATTAGATCCACTCTACCCTGCTTTGCATTGACCCAGTGCTTCAGACAGCGTGGCTGAGAGTGCTGGGCGAGGAGAGCCTGGTATGGGACTTTGGCCTATTTAAGTGCAAGTCGATGGCTCGTGAGGACGTGGTGTCCAACGTTTGTAAAATGCATTTGTTATTATTTCCTTCTCCTAAGATTCAGGTGCTTGGTCTCATGGTAAGAAGACACCCTGGCTTTACAACTGAAAGGATATGAAAAATAGTATAATGGTAACAATTTTTAGAATTCACTGTGATGCTTCTAAAATGGTTTTACTGTATAATGTGGGACAAGTGGATTTTAACTCTTCAGTGCGGGGGCCATCTTTTTGTCATGTGTTTGTACATCATCCGGCATCATGGGGCCCTTTAGGCCTGCGGGTAGCAGCACCATGAGGGGAAGATGAGTAGCTCTCACCAGTGGCAGCCTTTCACTCCCTTCCCTCTGGGCTTTCTCTGTCTGATTTACAAACAAATGATTCCAGACAAAAACACTAAGTCCCAATTACCAGAGACTTTTTCAACTTCGTAGTTTTCTGGGAGGATGTGACATACCTGGGTACAATCCAGACTAATGAGCAGCTGTGCCACCCTTGCCCTGCAACCTTGGGTACCTTATGATGCTTGCTGAAGGACTTCCTACCTGGGCCGCTCACAAATAGCTTTCCAGCATGCAAGCCACACCCTGAGTGTTTGTGTATAACTGCAGCCTGCCAACCACTTGGGTTCTCACCAGCCTGGATTATGCTGCATGGTGACTTCAATGCACTCCCAGTCTTAGATTTCCCCCCAGGAAATGTATGTCCTGTACTATCCACCCATTCCTGGACAACACAATTTTATATAAAGTCTGTTATTTCTTTAATAGAAATAATATACATACAACTTGCCCCCCAAAATGGAGTTTCCCAAACACTCCAGTTTAAACGGATTGTATTAGATCGAACAATAAATCAAGTTTATTATCTACATAGAGATAGATTTTAAGTCAGTATAAGTAATAAGGCATAAAAGTCTGAAATGGTTACAAGACAAATAAAGATAAAAAGCAACTGGTTCCTAAAATTAACAAACTATGTTAAATTCAAACTTCTTAGCTCAAGTTCTCCTCCTCCCAGAATCCAGTGAATGCTTCTTTTTTTGCTTTGGGAGCTATGAATGCGATCAGCAGGGAGAGAAAAAGGGGTGCCTTCGGGGGGAGGTGTCCATCCTTTTTATAATTTCAGTCCCTCTCTTGAAAAACATTTGGATACCAGGATACAAAAAGTCCTTGGGGAAGAATGTTCCCTTCTGTTTTTTCCTCACCTATTTGAGCTTCATTTGTTTCCTTTCCTACTTGATGACTCTGTTTACTGCTTACACACAAATTAAAGAGAGCACACATTCCTTTGTCTGAGACAGACCTGTTTGCCCATCTCAGTTTGAAACATGTGTTAATAACACCATATAGGGGAATCTTATAACTTCACATACAACGTTGCCACACACACTTTAACAAGATGATACTCACTCGCAAATTATGAGTTTTCAGATGATGACTTACAAGGCATACCTTGTACAAAGATTATTACAATAGTGTGTAGGGTGTGAATACAGGGGAACATTCTGCCACAGAGGAAAAAGGGCACACTCTTCCCCCCAATAGCTGGCACCATTGCCACGTCCCCTCTATCTTTATATCCCCACCTACCATCTCTTTTGCAATAGGCAGGTCTCTATGTTAACTTGGATTTATGGAGCACCTTTTTATTTGTCACAGGGTCTGATTCCTGTCTGGCCCCCTAGGTGCTACTGGAAAACAAACTATCATTAATGTTATTATTTATTAATAATAATTTACCGAACATAATACATGATGCTGAGATATATAGATTTTATTGGTACTTGTTTGGGTTCATAAGACATGCAGCCCTCCTAAAAAAATCATATCATTAGCTGATTTCTCTCATGCTGTATGGAATATTACTCCAGAGTCTCAGATGCTGCTACTGTTTTCAGATTAAATATGTCAGCCTTCCTGAAAATAATGTGGCTTCCTGGCAAATCAAGCTCATTATCGTTATTTATTTCTATAGTACCATCTGTTTGCATCTGTGTATACAACACTGCATAATAGAAGAACTGTCCTGTAATCAGTAACAGGTCCCGGCCACAAAGAACTTGCAGTCTAAAGGCCCAGGAGTTACAGTGTACAACAGCACAGCACAAAACACAGGCTAGCTCACACTATTGAAAATCATTGGAGCTGAAACGCTTTATGGACTAGGGGTAGTTCCAGGATCTTTGTCATATATTTAAGCCGTGCAAGACAAAATTTCCATTGAAATCCTCCAGGCGCTGACTGAAACCATCCACTGAAATCTTCCTTGAGTTGCACTGTTAACTCTGAAAATGTATCTACAGCCCACTTCAAAAAGATGCTCACACTGAAATACCTGCAGTAGCAACAGGGGAAGCCCAAAGATGCTGAAAGAAAATAATCAGCCAGCCATCTGGTCTTTCCTCCCCAGTGATCACTATGGTTGTGGGTTCACTATGTTACGGTGGGATTCTGCCTCTCGCTTCTGTGTGCCACTCCAGCAGTGTGCAGAGGCATACAGCCTGGAAGCCAGCCAAGGCAGAATTACCCTGGTGTAGGCAGGACCAGTGCCAGGGTTTTGAGCCACCTAGGCGGAAGGCAATTTCGCCGCCCCGCGTGCTGGTCCCGCGGCTCCGCAGGAGCTGCCGCAGTGGTGCCTGCAGAGGGTTCGGTGTGCCTGCGGGTGGTCCACTGGAGCCACGCGAGCAGCCGACCATCCGCAGGCACCACTGCGGCAGCTCCATCCGAGCTGCTGACCAGCGGGCTGCCCGCAGGCACCACTGCGGCAGCTCCACGGGAGCTGCCTGCTACCCCCTCCGTCGGCGCCCTGACCCAGGGGACACTCTGGGCTGCCTGGCTCCTGCCGGCAGCTCAGATTCCCTCTCTGTCCTAGCAGCAGTGGCTGCTCAACCATTTAAAAAAAAAATTGGGGGGCGCTTTTTGGCACCCCCAAATCTCAGCGCCCTAGGCAACTGCCTAGTCCGACTAAATGGTTGCACCGGCCCTGGGTGTAGGCAATGCACATGGTTCCCATAAGAGGTAGTATACAGGTCCCCTTCTAAGCCCCAGCAAAGGGGGGCTGTTAGTGGACAGGAAGTCCCTGCAGCATGTGCCACTATAACGCCAACAGAACCCAGTTGTTGGCGGGTGGGATCAGACCTGAGACCTCTGAAGCTTAATGCATGAGCCAAAAGCCAACTGGCTGTAGAGCAGACTCATTCTTGCTCTCATTTCAGTGCCACTAGATGGGACAGAACACCACATCCAGGAGGTGTGTGGGTAACATACTTCCCCTAGCTAAGGAAGCGCATCCCAAGCTTCAGAGATTTCCCAGCTATAATCCCGAACAAGCCCCCACTTATAACACCAATAGACCCCAGTCATCAGCAAGCGGGACTGAATCTGGGACCTCTGGAGCTTACTGCATGAGCCTCTACTGCATGAGCTAAAAGCCACATGACTCTTAGTTAAGGCTGTAGCAGACTCATTAATCTCTCTATCTAAGTAGTCTCAGTGCCACACACTCAGGAGGTGTGTGGGTTACACCACTATAGGGATTCTTGGCTGTTGCAGCTGCAGCTCAGCCCACAGACAGCACCAGATGCCATGAATAGAACAACTGCTTTCCTTGCAGAGAAGCCCCTGTGCATCTAGATCACCCCTGCACCCAGATTGCCCCACACAGAACCCTGTCAACCCACACCTTGATTCCCCCCACACTAAGCCTCTCCACACTTGGATCCTGCCTGCCCACACCTGGTGCACCTGGTATGGATGGACAGGGCCCTGGGGTGGTTCTGGGGCAGGACCGGTGTTTGCGCTGTTTCTGGGTTGGGTGCAGCCTCACCATTGAGTTTGTGTCCCAGGGGGTGGGGAGCTGCAGAGTGATCTCCTACCTCTGTACAGCCAGTGGCCTGTGCTCCCCAATGCCTTGCTGGAGCCTCCACATTTATTGACAAATAAAATTTGCAGAAATTTGCAGAATTTAAAATATATTAATTTTGACACATAATTTTTATTTGTTTGATGCAGAATTCCCTCAGGAGTAATTTTCTACCATTGCTGTTCTTTTCTCTTCCCTCATTTGGTATTTTCTTCTAAGGAGGTAGGAGCAGACTTTAACAACAGATGCAGTAACAATGCCTCCATCCCATTTTGACTAACTTCTTCTTTTCCCCATCTAAAAGGCTGTCAAACAAGGGTTTTTTCCATCTAAAGACTCTCTTCAGCTAAAGGGAGAAGGAACAAAGAATGCTGTAAAAATGAAAGCCTTACTCAATGCTTTACATTTCAAATGCTGTGTTGTTTTCTTCTTCTGTATCGTGAATATAAGATTTTCTAATGGTGTGTTTGCCATGGTACTAAGCAGGCTGAAGTCTCTGCATGCCAAACCGCAAACCTTGTTTAAAACTCTTTCATGTTGGACAGTAACTGGAGTATGTTAACACTTAGCCCATATGTTCCATCTAAATGAATACAACAGCCCTCACACATACTCATGCACATGGTCACATGTGTTCTGCTCTGTGCTTGGTTGTCAGTCATTCACCCTGGCACCTTTCAGGACACTGAGGAAGCTGCAAGACTCCCATTGGCTTCAGTGAGCTTTGGATCAAGCCTATCTAGGAAAAAAAATCATGAGAGGACAAAATAGCAACAGCTGAATTATTCCTGTTCAATATTAATCAGCATTTTACCTTTCCCCCCTGAACTGGTAAAATCTGCTTTGGTTAATTATGGACAAAGTTTAAATCAGTGTGATATCAACCTTCAGATCTAGTAAGTGCTATAAATGAAGTCAACTTTGGAGGTTTGGATGACCCAAACTGCAACCATATATGCCAAGGCAGAGATAAGATATGGGTCATACTCATCCCTGGTGTAACCATACTGAAATCAGTAGAGTTACATCAAGGCTGAATTTGGCCCTAGGAAAAAGATTATTTTATTTATTCATCTAGTTATCTAACACTTTGATTTAAAATGCCCAAATAGACTATCAAAAGGTTGTTATTGTTTCACATGTATTTCAACAGACTTTGATAACAAACCTTTTCTTTGGAAAAAGAAAAAAGATTATATTTTTCCTCAAAATCTTGGTCATATATTTCCCCCCAAATGTAATCCTTACCAAGTTCCATTTTCCTGCCACAAACCACAGTCATATAAAAAAATCTCACTCATGGAGTAAAATTAGAGAATAATACACTGATGATATGTATTACCTGGTATCACTTACTGATTTTGCTTGAAAGAGTCTGGAAATTCCCTGGTTGGGAAGGGATGGAGTAAGCAGATGGATATGAAAGTTTTTAAAACAATGACACCTCTAGTGCTCTATTATTCCCCACAAAGATATGGTTATGTGATGATAATAGACTTTAGGTAGAATCACCTAATTCTGTTACCAAAAGTCTGAATGGGAGGTAAAATGTATTTTGGTAGCTGGAGAAATATTAACATGAGGAATGTGAAACACTGAGCTGACTGGGTTACTGATTTAACTCCCTCAGTGTGATACTAAACTTGTGCTCTATCTCTCATATTTAAAGATATTTACAATAGATATAGCTAGATCGAGGGCAGGAAAGATGGTCCAATGGTTGGACCAGTATCCTGAGACCCAGGTTCAATTCCCAGAACGTAAGCTCAAGCCCAAATGTCTACACAGCTATTTTTACGGCAGTAGCATGAGCCCAACTCTGTAGCCGTGGGCTCTGATACTTTCTTCCTCAGCATCCTGCTTGCCATGTAGACCTACTGTTAGTATCTCTGTGCCTCAGTTCCTGCCCGTAAAGTGGAAATAACTGCACTTTTCTGCCTCACAGGGATGTTGTGAGGATAAATAAATTAAATATTATGAGACGTACAGATATTATGTGGCACCTAGACAAGGATAGGACAAGAAGCAATGGGCTTAAATTGCATCAAGGCAGGTTTTGGTTGGAGATTAGGAAAAACTTCCTGTCAGGGTAGTTAAGCACTGGAACAAATTGCTTTGAGAGGTTGCAGAATCTCATCATTGATGGTTTTTAAGAACAGGTTAGACAAACACCTTTCAGAAATGGTCTAGTTATTACTCAGTCCTCCCCTGAGTGCAGGGGACTGGACTACACTTCTATGATTCAATTATCTAGATCAGTAGCTCTCAACCTTTCCAAACTACTGTACTTCTTTCAGGAGTCTGATTTGTCTTGTGTACCCGCAAGTTTCACTTCACTTATAAACGACTTGCTTACAAAATCTGACATGCAAATACAAGAGTGTCACAGCCACACTATTACTGAAGAATTGGTTACTTTCTTATTTTTACCATATAACACTGCTCTACAGCCAAAATGCTTCTGAAATAAACGTAGTCAAACTTTACTAATTCTGGCTCACTGAGAACGAAAATGATGCTTAAAATTGTTGATTGGCTCTAGTCTAGCTGTTGGGCTCCAGACTACAGCAGTGGAATCTCCTGGCAGGTGATGTTAGGGTTTCCATGTTCCAGTGGACCGTTCAAAAGGATCTTGTCCTTCTCTCATGGAAGTGATCTTGTAGCCTGCAACACAATCGATGGTGTGATGGCAGCCCTCACATCGTTCACGATCCAGATGAGTGGAAACTGTTCATTGATTCATCGAAAGACATCTTAAAGCTGTTTTTGCTGCATAATGCAATGTTTTGCCATCAATTCCAAGTGGTCATGGCAGTCCATATGAAGGAAACCTATGACAAACATGAAACAACTTTTGAGGTGCATAAACTATGACCAACATCAGTGGCAGCTTTGTGGCGATTTGAAGGTTGTTGCTCTCTTGCTTGGTCTGCAGACTGGATACACAAAGTACTGCTGTTTTCTCTGCAAATGGGTAGTCGTGCAAGAGATTCCCACTACATCAAGAAAGATTGGCCACTCCGACGGTCATTGGAGCCTGGGAGGAAAAAGTGTTCAGCATCCACCACTTGTGAATCAAGGAAGATTTGTTACCACCCTTACACATCAAGCTGTGGTCTGATGAAGAACTTTCTCAAGCCATTGACAAAACACAAGCAGCTTTCAAGTACCTACGTGGAAAATCCAAGGTAAGTGAAGCTAAGATAAAGGAAGGTGTCTTTGTTGGTCCTCAGATTCGTGAACTTCTTCGAGATGATGCATTTGACCATGCACTGCATGGCAAGGAAAAGACGGCTGGAAAGCCTTACAGTTAGTGGCAATAAATTTTCTCGGAAACAACAAGGCAGACAACTACAGGTTGTGGGAAAACCTCCTCAAGGCATACAAAAGCCTTGGTTGCAACATGTCACTAAAGATACATTTTTGCACTCTCATCTAGATTTTTTCCACCGAACTGCGGAATAGTGAGCGAAGAGGCACGGTGAGCAATTTCACCAGGACTTGCAACAATGGAGAAACGCTGTCAGGGCAAATGGAGCCCATCCATGCTTGCAGACTACTGCTGGACAGTGACAAGAGATGCTCCATTTAATGAATACAAGAGACAAGCCAAGAAGCGCTGAGTAGACACTGAATAGGACTAAACTATGTACATAATAGTTTTTTGCCTTTTTTTCCTAATAAATTTATTTATATAACCCTTTTGCTGATTTTTAAAAGTGTTACATAAACAGGACAGGTGAAATATTATCATGTAAAGCAACCGTAAACACATGAAAAGGCCTAGGTTTACAATTTATGATTAAAACTCTACAATCTACACAATATACATAGACATAAAATGTAAAAACTTAAATATCTTAGAAACAGTAGTAAATCAGTTGTTTTAATTGTCATATTTGAATTCAGCACATCAAAATACATAATAAATACCACATTTTATCTCTGAAGCAGACTTCTCAAAAATTGTAGACCAGTGTAATTATAAAATAAATCAGTTGGAATATAAATATTGTACTTATGTTTCAGTGTATGGTTTATAAAGCAGTATAAATTAGTCATTGTCTGAATGAAATTTCAGTTTGTATTGACTTCGCTAGTGCTTTTTAGGTAGCCTGCTGTAAAACTAGGCAAATATCTAGATGAGTTGATGTACCCCTTGGAAGACCTCTGCATATCCCCAGGGGTACACATACCCCTGGTTGAGAACCACTGTGCTAGACAGAAACATAACATTCATGCAGCAGTTTCATAGTGAAGAAGTATTCAAGCAGAGGCAACACATGGAGGGGGCATACGGGGGCACATGACCCCCTAGATTTGCTAATTGGCTTGTACTGAGCATGCTCACACTGACTGAGGACATTTACACTGATAGTGGTAGTTACAGTAGTCTTTGTGCAGATGCTTTCAGCTTTAAAGACCAAGAGCTACACTTCGGTAAAACTGCTCTTAATATATCATGAAACCTTCCATAGACATGCGTGAGTAGACATACAGCATGGAATATGCTCAGTGGCTGGAATCCTGGTAAACTGGCTCGGTGTGGGGACCTGTGCACACGTGGGGAATGGAATTCTCTCTCAGCCCATGTAACGTCATGCAGCCACTCCTGCACTTTATCTACAGGCTGGAAGCTATAGCACTGGCAATGACAACCATCCCCTTTATGGAGTTTCTGGTCAGGCCTCTCTATATTGTAATTCATGGAGCCCTGTGCCTTTCCCAGCCTGCCTCCCATTCACCCACTGTATGAATCCCAGTGTGTGATATCTGCAATGTGCCCCACCCAAGACAGGGAGATCACAACAAGTTGGGTCACCCGGTAGGGTTTGTGCGAGTGGAGTGAGGTAGGGTCAAGGAGCAAGGGGACATGGTTTCCCTCTCTATTGTTCACCAATGGAACACATCCCATCCATGCTAGTGGTGTTGGCTGAGCCAAGGAAGTCCCTGAAGGAAGCTCCTCCCCTGATTTCCTTGCCGAAGAAGAGTGCTGTGAAAAGTGGAGACACCTTAAAAATGAGGTAAAAATTCATACCCAAAAACTTACTTATACATCACAGGCAATTGGCCCCATCTCACAGGCTCTTTCAGCTGCAGTGCCCTCAAGCATCACTAATCCTTTTCTGCAGGGTGCTGGTGGGAAATGATTTATAAGGGCATCCAAATCATAATAGGCCGCTTGGTGCTAGGAATTAGAATTGGCTGAGCAAATGCTGTAGTATTCAGTAGTGGAAGCCCTGAACTGCCAGCCTTGGCAATTCTGTGGCAGACATCAGATTCTTTATTTCATCTCACAGAACACACGCTGCAGATACATTCATCAATTTGTAAAAAGGCAAAGCAGGGCCTGATCTCATAAGGGTGCAGTAGGCCTGGTTAGGTGGGGGAGCTGCGCAGCCCAGGGCACCACTTAGGCTCAATTAGCATTCAGTCAGCAGATTTCAGTGATGAGGAGGAGAATGTTGCCATTCTCTATACATGGCATAAGCAGGTTTGTTATTATATTTGCCATGTGTTCCCTCTAGGGAATTTGCACAGATGTGAACACCTGAAAGGGAAACATACACAGTCACAAGAGAAATTAAGTGAAGTGAAATGCTGTGGGAAAACTCCTTGCAGAAGATCAGCAAGAAGCTTAAGGACATCTGGATCCCACTCAGTCTCCATAGACTCTGAATGTTTGAAATGTCCGCCCCCCCCCCCCCATTCCCCCTTGTCAGCAGCTTGCTACAGGAAACATTGAGCTGGGTTCATCCCAGGTTTGAGTATGCTAAATCCAGGCACCCATTGCCAAAAGTCCCTCAGGGGAGGACGTTGTAGTGAGACCAGCACATCCACAGAAGTGTGCTGCCCTGGCTGGGAAGGGGATGGAGCCAGGCTGATTAGGAAGACTTAGGCCTGAGCTAAAAGCAGAAGTTGCCTTGGTTTAACTGACAGTGTGATTTTTAAATTGATTTAGTTAAACTGGTGTATCTTTGTATGTGACTTCTTTCTATTGGGTTAGACTTGGTTTATATGGGTCAAGCAAGCTTGCCCCTTTGCTTTACAAATCAGTACAAGCCAGGTCTAAACCCAGAGGGGATGTTCACACCAGGGTTTGCACTGGTTGAAGTTAAGCAGGTGCAACTTCTGTGGGTAGACAAGCCCTTAGATTCAGCATCTGCTCTCAGCAGCCTCCACTATCAGCCTGTTGGGCCCAGACACAAGCAAGGCACATGAGGCCAGCAGACCAAAGTGGGGGGGACAGGTATGAAGCCACCTGTTTCTCCTAAGATGAATCTCTCTAGGCCTGTCGTTGGAGCAAAGAAATGTAATTTACTCCTCTTGACCCAGGATGACTGAGTCTAGTCCAGGGATTTGAGAGAAGCACACTGAATCCTGCACAGCAATAATCATCTTTCTTCCATTGTTAATCCTTTCCATTTAGTTTAGCTCATCTAGTCAGATTGCACGCTCTTCCCATCCTCTCAGGATCTTAGAAAGATACTGGGTGGCCATTTCCTCTATCATCCCTCTTTCCAAGAAGTCACCTTGTCAACTCATTGACTCCTTAACCCAGAAAAAGTCCTCTGAAAAGTGAGAGAGTCTCATAAGCCCTCCTTCTCCTGCAGGAGGAAACAGCCCCACCCCTGGTTCTGTAGGATCTGAGGAAACTCCAGAGCCCTAACTATCAGTTCTGCCTTATAGCACATTGTACTGCACAGACCTCCAGATACCACCACCCACCAAAGGAAGGTTGGTCTTGTGATTAAGAGACTCAGGCACACCTGATTCAATTCATGGCTTTGCCACAGATTCTCCTGTGTGACTTTTCCCATGGCATTTAATCCCATTCTGCCTCAGTTCCCCATCAGTGAAACTGATATAATAATACTTCCTTTGTCTGTCTTGTCTCTTTTGAAACTATAAGGTCTTCAGGGAAGGAACTCTCTCTCACTATGTGTTTGTACAGCACCTTGCACATTGGGGCCCCAATCTTGGTTGAGGCCTCAACACACTGCTGTAATACAGACAACAAACAATGCAAAACAGAACGGTGCTGAATGGAAAGACTATGAATAATTTTCAGGGGATGCCATTTAAAAATCTCCCAAACATTTGTACATTGCTTTCAACTCCCTCCTTTCCTCATCTCTCTACAGCCAGGCCCCCCACCAAATTCTGCCACTTCTTTCTCTACAGTAGCTCCAAAATCCATCCTTTCCTCTCTCCTCCTGCTGCTGAGATACTAGCTCATGCTGGGATCCCTGGCTCAACTCCATTCTATCCTTCTCTGGTGTCTTGCATCTTTCTTTCCTCCAGTGCATCCAAAATGCTGTGCCATGTTCATTTGCTGCTCTGGTTTTGTTTCTCTCCTCTGTGGATCTCTACAAAGGCTTCTCCTCTTCTCCTTAGTGAAACTCAAGCTGTTCCTGCACTTCCAAAGGTCTCAATTACGCTGCCCTTGTCTTCTCCTACACATCTGCCTGCTTTCTGTGCTCCACTCTCGCTTTCTTTCTAACTAGTCTCTTTGGGCCATATGCTTCTGTGGCTTGTACACAAAACCCAATGGCGGACTTAAGCATAAGCCAAAGCCACCCACATGGTGTGATGCCATACCAGCCTTCTCAATAAGAACTCTGCCACAGAGAGGATCCTCAGACACACGGATGGTGGGGTGTGTGCTGTGGCAGGAGGTAGGGAAAAGCCAAATGAAGCATCATATTCTGGAGAGCCACCAAGGCTTACTCCAGAGTGGGCAGTGTCAGTTACTTGGCAGCAGTAACTTGCTAATGTCAGAAAAGCTTTAGCTAATGCTTCTCATGGCTGGCTGTGTGAACCTGCTTTGCACATTTTCAGAGGAGACTGTTTGATGAAGACTTTGCCCTGTCTGCACCATTTATTTTAACTGCAAAGGGTAAAAGACAGGTGGCTCTTTGTCTCCACTTACTCCTGACTTTGTGGTCTTTGTGACACTGTAGGGGACTGCGAAAGACTGTGTCACGGCCTAGCTAGGGTATTTCCGCTTTCTCGGCGGCCTTGTGAAAAGCCTCTGCTTGCTAAGTGGCCGGTCATTGTAGGACATGGCATGCCAGTTATAACTTGCTTTTAACTGGTTGAAACCAGTTTGTATGACCTTAGGCCAAAGGGCGAACATAGCCTGTGGGAAGTCCCTTCTTGCATATGTATAAGTTGCTCTGTATTGTGTACATATAGTTGTGTGCTCCTGGTCCCGTTTTTGGACTCCAACCCAGGCCAAGCTAAGCTTCGGTGCTGGGTTCCCCGCCTCCATAACAGCAACGCCCGAAGTCCCCGTTACAAGTGTGTCACTTCACCTTCATTAAAGCCAATAACTCAGGGTGTGTGGGGGCCTCATTCTTGCAAAGCACTCTGGGTAGGCCCGTAGCCTCCCACAAACGTTACAGACACCATACCTGCAGACTCCCTGGATTTCCATGCAGAAATCCAGACAGGTGCTAATACCACTTCAGGCTATGTTAACTCCTTCTGGGACACCTCTGCGGCTGCTGCTATTGTGCAGTGCCCCAAACATTTGAACATTGCTTTCAGCTCCCTCCGCATCTCTCCACAGCCAGGCTGTGACATTATTGACATGAACCCTGACCATATAGATCATTGTTGCAACCAAGGTCCCGTAGTGGCACCAAATCTTGTACAAAGGAGGTCAAATGAGATGTTTGTGACAAGGTTATGATTTGCCGGTCATGATTATGCAATTTGTATGTATGTATCATTTTTCTATTTAAAGTTATAAGTATTGGCTCTATACCGTCTGTATATTAAATTTGTGCTATGCTTCTGGGTGACACCCCAGATAATTTGGCATCAGCACTGCCTAGCCTTCTTGGTGGCCCATTAAGGACTATCAACTATATAATTGACCCAGTGAGAGAAGACAGATACACCTAGTGACTCAGCAAGGCATGCAGGGACATGCCTATGGATAGAACTCTAAGGTTCTTCCATGCCATGTGCTGGGTGACTTGTGATTGGAACAAAGGAAGCACAAGCCACATGGCAAAAGGACTATAAAAGGCAGCTGAATCTTCCCCATCTTGGTCTTCAATCCTGCTTCTTACCTCTGGAGGAACTTTACTACAAACTGAAGCTCTGAACAAAGGACTGAATGACCCATTCAAGCTGTGGATATACTCCTGAGACTTGATTTGAACCTGCAGTTTATTCCATCACTGCTACAAGCCTGAACCAAGAACTTTACTTTTACTGTATGTAATTGATTCCATTTAACCAATTTTAGCTGTCATCTATATTTCTTTCTTTTTATGAATAAACCTTTAGATTTTAGATGCTAAAGGATTGACAACAGCGTGATTTGTGGGTAAGAGCTGACTGGTATGTTGACCTGGGTCTGGGGCTTGGTCCTTTGGGGTTGGGAGAACCTTTTTCTTTCACTGAGGTATTGGTTTTCATAACCAGTCATCCCCATAAGGAGTGGCGCTGGTGGTGATACTGGGAAACTGAAGTATCTGAGGAAATTGCTTGTATGACTTCTGGTTAGCCATTGGGGCAAAACTGAAGTCCTCTCTGTTTGGCTAGTTTGGTGTGCCTTAGTAATAAAGGACACCCAGCCTTGGGCTATGAGTGCCCTGCTCTAAGCAATTTGTCCTGAATTGATACTCTCAGTTTTGTCCCACCAGATGCTGCATAGTTACACTAGCTGCCACCAAATTCTGCCTCTTTTTCCTCTACAGTCTGTACAGCACTTAGCACAATGGGGTCTCAGTCCACGAGGACTCCTTGGTGCTATGGGAACAACAACAATAATGTTATTGATTAATTTGTTGAACTTCATAAAAACTCCCAGTGGGTTTGGGTTTATAAATCTTGTTTGTTTTGTTTTAGCTGTAAGCAAAACACAGATTTCAGGTTAAATTACCTGGTGGTGTCCACTAATTAGAACCCTTTTTATTGGTGTGGATATGTCGGGGATACTTTCTGGTATGGGGGAGGAGACTGTTGTTACAAAATATTTCTTTGGAGTATGGGGTGAGGAGACTATTTTTTCACTTTAAAAGCCTCAACTCAACAGTCTGTTAAAAATGAAGTAAAACAAAAATCAGTGAAAAGCTGAGAACAAGGAAACCTGAGGAAGGATGCAGGAGACAAGTCTGCTGAGTGTGGGCTACAGATGGATGCCACTGCCCATTATTGGACTATGTTTCCTCATAGTTGTTGAGCTAGCTAAGATGCTTCTTTCATCTCTGTGGTTTTAGGGCAGTTCTTAGTTCAAATTGCAGTGCATTCTCTTGCACTGCTCTACCTATAGAGGCAGGGGTCATTACAGAATGGCACTTGGCTTTTGGCTTAAAATAGGGTGATGTACATGGTTGTGTATGTGTGCATTGGTCCCCTTCGAGAGTACCCCAGCCCATTTTGTGTGGCGAGCAGAGTCTTTTACATGCTGAGCTAGTGAAGCTGCAATTTTAGCACACTGGTCTTTTTGGAACTGAAGGTCAGACATTGAATCCCTCCCTCCCCCCATGTCACATGTATGGAAATGGGTAACCTACCTCATAATGGACAAGAAGGGATATCTCTGCATGTCCGCAACTGCATTGACCCTACGTGCAATCCCCCAAATTGCACCCTCCCTCATATCTCCTATTCTGTTGAGGAATTTTCTAAATTTGACAAACGTAATGACAAAACAATTTTCTTGATTAAATAAAAGTATGAATCCTTCATGAGAATTCCTCTCCCTCTTTGCTAGGATAGAAATATACATGATGCACTGTGGAGTCTTCAGCAATGGTAGGGGGTCCAGAATGTGTGTGTGGAAGGGAGAATGTATCCCCAGAAAATACACAAGGAACCTTCCATTGGCTCATGTCTATCTATCAGATGTTTTTGTTCCATTTTCTTCCAATCTACTTAATGAAGTTATTCTGCTTCCCCTATGAACAAGCTCTTTTGCACATATATCTCAAACAAATATGGTTTTCAGTATTGGAATAAATAAGTAGGAGCAGCCAACAATGTAGTACGGTAAATGTTAAATCAGTTCGTGTTCTTAGCAGTCGGGGCAACTTCCAGGAGCAGCTGGAGATGCAAAGTGACTCTCTGTAAAAACTGGGGATGGCATTTGTAATGAACTAATGGGAAGTAAACAATGATACCACTAAGGATGAATAGGATGACGTAGAGGAACTTGATCTGCGGTTGGTCGATGACTGGAGCCAGCACCAGGTACACAGATGCAATCAGCACAATTATTGGTATAATAATTGGAACCTGTGAAAGCAAAACATCTCTGTAAAGGACCATATATATCCTGGGCCTGACCCTGTGAATCCCTCCCTCCCCCCATGTCACATGTATGGAAATGGGTAACCTACCTCATAATGGACAAGAAGGGATATTTCTGCATGTCCGCAACTGCATTGACCCTACGTGCAATCCCTCAAATTGCACCTTCCCTCATATCTCCTATTCTGATGAGGAATTTTCTAAATTTGACAAATGTAATGACAAAACAATTTCCTTGATTAAATAAAAGTGGGCCTTTGGGCCCAAACTCTTCAGCCAGCCAGCAAACCTGTGTGCGCATGTTCTAGGTACACTGAGGATTATGAACACAGAACCACAAATCCTATAATGGTGTCTGACTGATCACTTGTACTTGTGTAATGCCGACAGACCTGGTCATTGGCAGACAGGATCGAACCTGGGACAGCTGAAACTTGGTGTACAGCCTAAGATCAAGGGTAGGCAACCTATGGCACGCATGCCAAAGGCACACTCAAGCTGATTTTCAGTGGCACTCACATTGCCCGGATCCTGGTCTGGGGGGCTCTGCATTTTAATTTAATTTTAAATGAAGCTTCTTAAACATTTTAAAAACCTTATTTACTTTATATACAACAATAGTTTAGTTATATATTATAGACTTATAGAAAGAGACCTAAAAATGTTGAAATGTATTACTGACACGTGAAACCTTAAATTACAATGAATAAATGAAGACTTGGCACACTACTGAGAGGTTGCCAACCCCTGCTCTAGATGGTTTAGATGCCACTAAAGGGAGACAGAGTGCCACGTCAAGCAGATAGGGGTTACACATGCACCGACAGGTGGATGCCCAAGTAGCCTGTTTCTGTAAGTTTGGCCTTAAAAATATTTAATCCAAAACTTAACTTTAAATTAAGTTTAAATTTAATTTAATTTAATTTAAAATTTCACCAAAGACCTGTAAATAAACAAGAGGGAATAATCCTGCACTGACAGGGAGACAGGTTAGATACCCCAATTGTTCTTTTCCATCTCTAACTGCGTGATTCCTTCCTGAAAGTAGGGTATCGAACTGCCAAGGGCAATGTTGTTGTGCTTGTTTAATGGGGAGAGCATGGATGGGACTCTCCACAGATCTCCCTAGCCTTACTGCTCAGCAGCACTGCTCTGCCTGCCTCAGCCCCTGCTCACTCCCAACTGGGCCCCAACCCTTCTGGCAAAATTCTAATAAAAACTCTAGATTTACTTGGGGTGTGAAAATGTTTCTCTTGCAAACAATGGTGTGTCACAAGGACAGATCCTTCTATGGCCACTGCCATGTTAGCCAAGGTCAGGGGACCTCAGGAATTAGTGACATGAATTGCTACAGTTTGAGCTAAAGAGACAAAAGTATCAAGCTAAATATTGTAACAGATCCATTACCTGTGTGAACTGAGACCCAGGAGGCACATAAAACACACTGAACAGGGGGTTGCACTTCCACTGTTTCATTCTTTCGCCAACAACATGGAGTTCACTGTCTTAGTTTCAGGACAGAATTACAGGTGATAGGTGCCTTACTGGGACTTTTCCATCACCCTGCCAGTGCAGGGCCATGCTCTACTGTACCGTCACTAGTGCTTTGTCAAGTCTAGCTTTAAATATTAAACCTGCTCTATGCCTCATGGAGACCACCCCCAAACTACGCTTTGCCCCTATCCCAAAGAAAAGCCAATGGATTGTGAATGGAGCCTGCTCTGTGTTCTCTTTTCCAGGGAACCCCTCTATGCCTAGGAACTCTCCTTTCTAATGAGTTCCCCGCCTGCAGCACATCTTCTCTGGAGCTGCGCAGTCCGTCAGGCACTGGAGAGAGGAACAGGTGACGCCAGAACAGGACCTCATATGGATCCCATGAGCTGAGCTATATTTGGGAACCAGTACCCTAGGAAGCAAACATGTGCCCCAGCCATGGCAAAATGACTCAGGAGCTCCTTTTTAGAGCACTCCTTTTCCTAGATCCTCTTCTCACAGGTTTACCTGCAGAAGGGGGTGACCCATCCCAGGAGTAGCCAGAAGTAGCTTTTGAGATCAGAATCTGATTTTATTTTCCTCTCCCATCCTTAAGAAGCAGCAGTGTCTGAGATCCAGGCCTAAAGATAAACCTTCCCTGGTGTGAGGGGCAGTGTTTTTTTTTATTATTTTTTTACATACAGTACATGTTTAAATAGCTTTAGAGCGCTTTCCTGGCAGGTAGCTATCTGTCTCCATAGTACACTAATGTTCAGTCCTTCCAGACGGGATTAAAGAGAATATTTGGTAAAGTCTATCAAGCGTGCAACATCATTCTCACTTCCATGGGCAACAATTTTTTTTTTTTAATTTTACCTTATATGATCTTGGCAGTTCTGGTTTCTTAATCTTTAAGTACAGGAGACCAGCAATAGTTGTGCCATAGAAAAGCCAAGCTGTAAAACTGCAAAAAAAAAAAAAAGTTACTACCATTGAGTTCAGGAATTAGATCAGCTGACTATAAAAGCATTGTTTTTCAGATAGCAACTGTATGTATCTTTAAGAAAGTGCACTGCTTAACAAGGAAAGGAATCATTAACTTTAGTACACAAGAACCCCTTTTAATTGTCCTAAATCCAACACTTATCAACATACACTCCATTTTTTTCACCTACAGTGATCAAAACTTTAAAATGGAGAAAATATCATTAGCCATTGGAACAATTTACCAAGTTTGTGGTAGAGTCTCCATCACTAGCAATTTTTAAATAAAAGATTAGATGCTTTTCTATAGATGTTCTAGTTCAAACAGGAATTGATTCTGAAAAATCCTATGTTTGTATTATATAGTGTCAGACGAGAGGATCACAGTGACTTCTTCTTATAATCTATGAAAACAACAGGTATGGATCCATTTGTAAATTACTATGAATCACAGCAGCATTCACATGTCACAAACTTGTTAGTCACACACTTTTCCTTCTTCTCTCTGCCGGCAATTGTTAGCTAGAAAATGATAACCTGAGCTAACGAAGGCAGCAGGTAGAGAGAATGTATTAAAAATGTAAAAACAGATTCTGGGAAGGGGAGGGGAAATGGAAATATTAACCATACCTGAAGAAGTTTACTATGCTGCTGAAGTCTCCTGGTATTATCATTATTAAAGCCATGGCTGATGTAAATATCAGAGCAGGGGAAGGCGTGAGGCATCTCACATGAGCCATGGACAGAATATCTGGCTGAAAGTCAAAGCAAAGGGTAACAGACAGACAATTCTGAAATGTATACTCATATTCCCATAGACTGCAGTGGGAGTTTTGCCTGAAGCAAGCGTTCAGGATTGGGACCTTAATCAACAACTAAGCACTCTAATTAAAAAGCAGTTCTACTCTGAAGAGTGTAAGCATGGAAGCCTCAAGGCTATTTTTATCATGGCTCAATGATTTCCTATCAGATTTGCTCAGGCTGCAAATAAAAGAGGGGATTCTGTCAGTCTGTAGCCTCTAGCTGGTACCTGAAAGCCAAGTTAGATTCTTTCTGGATCATTAATCATCATTAAGAATAAAGATTCTGAAAGCAAATTGTGCCTTGTTCCATCTGGGCAGCCATATTGTTCTCCAGCTGGCTACTTTCAGTTACTTTCCAACGGGACTTGATATCAGTGGGACTATTTGGGGAACTAAGCATCTAGAAACGAAAGACTGTTGCAACCAGACCCCAAACAAACCCTGATTTGTTACAGAATGTGGGGTAACTTGCTAGCCTTTCCCTTGCTTAGTTCTGAATG
The DNA here is from genome assembly GCF_003597395.2 of Chelonoidis abingdonii. Lineage (NCBI taxonomy): Eukaryota > Metazoa > Chordata > Testudines > Testudinidae > Chelonoidis > Chelonoidis abingdonii. The sequence continues at coordinate 22,559,340 of NC_133771.1, forward strand.
GGAGGGTTTAAAGAGAGCACTTTGTCTAATTTCTGAAATGAGTATAGGTGCTCAATTATAATACTACCCTTCTGCCTGAAAAGCAGGGTAATGGTATACATTCTGAACTACCTGTTAATGCACATGCTCAGAGCTTTCAAATCCCAAACTGCCCAGAGCATCATATGCAGCCCAGAACTTTCTATGTATGGATGACACCATCTTTCATTTCTAAAAGGAGCCATGCGACACATAACCCCCTGAGTTGTTTGCATGGGCCCAGGCATTTAAACACTCTGAAGAGTCCATGAGCTGAGGCCAGAGGGGATGCAGAGTCTTACACTTATGCAGGTGGGAGGAGAAATGAGGGAGAGCAAGAACTATAATAGCAGGGTGCTAGAAGGAACACAGCTTCCCTGCTGAGTGCAGAGAAAGAGCTCGCCTTCTTCTCCTTGGCATAGGGATCAGCACGCCCTCACAGCTCCCCTCCCCTCCGCCCCACCCTGTTTCAATTTACTTTAACCATTGAGAGAGACCCTTAAGCGTGAAAGACTTTGAGACTATGTCTACACTCAACATTTTTGATAGTTCCCCTCGATCCCACCCCACCATTGATCTAATACATGTGCAGCTTCAGCTCCAGCAATGGTGTGAGCACGACTGTAGCCAATGTGCAGGCATTTCCACCACAGTAGATGACCTGGGGGTAAAAAAAAGCCCACACCTAGTCTGCACGCTCTCTTGCTGGTGCTCAGAGCCGCACCTTTCCACATGCAGACAAGCCTGAATGGGGAGAGTTTATGAACAATGTCTGATTCCACATCACCTCCCACTTCAGCTGTAGCTGGGCCAGCAGCAACTGAAGAGTCAATCCACAGAGTTTTCTAAAATTCTGCAGCAAAAGGCAAGTTAGGAGCTAATATTTCTAATGAGTGTGTTTTTAAAAAAACAAAACAGACTGGGGGGGGTCAAACAATGAGGATGTCTTTATATATCAGTAAATGGCTCAAAGCAGCTTTTTCCCCTTTTTGCTTCATGTGCCACCATTAAGGGGGAAATAGCATGAACCTTAAATAGACAGTTTCCACTCCCTTACCATATGGCCTTCCCTTGCAGCAATATAGCACACACGGCCTCCACTGAAGAATGTTCCGTTTGCTGACCCAAATGAAGACAGCGCAACTGACAATGAGATCACCCAGACCCAGCTGCCCAGGACTTTATTCCTAAGTGACAGGGAAATACAGCAGCAAAGCCACAGATCATGCAAAAGCAAATGGTTTTAAACATGACAGAGGAAGACCATCAGTCTCTCTCCCTTAATTCATCTTTAACTAGTTGTGCAATGCTGTGGCCAGCAGAGGCGGTCATCCTGAACAGCTAGAAAAATGCCCTTAAGGAATGGTAGTTCATGTTTTTTTATGCCGAGGATTGAACCCTGGATTGCAGTCATTCAAGGAATGCAGTGTGACTGTCACACCATGGGCCTGTGTTCGCTATCATTGAAGTTAATAGCAAAAGTCCTATTGATTTTAATAGGAGTAAAGGATTGGGGCCTCTTGTTTAATTATCTAAAGAGGCAGGAGAGAAATCCCAGGAAGAATGCTAACATGAAACCGAAGGGTTGTCAGAGGTTTTTTAAATGATTATTATTACCAAAAAACAAACAAAGAAACAACGAAACAACAACCCCCTCAAACATGCATTAAAAGCATAGTTCTTTAAATCCACGTGTACATTTCTCAACACCTCAGCATTAGTTACTGCCCTGTTGCTTTATGATTCCAGAGTACATTCTCAGAGACATGCTAGAGTTGCATTTCTCTGAGTCCAGAAAACAGTTTATGGATTGTCCAAGGAAGGTTGCTAAACACAGAGGACCTGATTCTCCTCTCTCACTGGAGTAAATCAAGCATGACACCGTATCAGTCAATAGAGCTACACTGGTTTAAAATCAGTAAGAGGATAATCAGAACCATAAAAACTGAGGCAGGCTCCATCCAGCTTGGTGTTCCCCTAACAAACCAAACATAAGGTTGCCGAGGTCGTTGGAGGCAGATGCTGGGATGATAGCCTCTTGTTCCTGCCTATAAACTGGTACTTAAAACAAAACTAAATTCTACCTTTGGGGATGATGGAGGGTGAAATTAACAATAGTAAATGTATTACAACAGCATTGGCCTGTCAAAGAAATCACCATTTGTGTGCATTTAATGGACCAAAATCCCAGATCCAAACATCTTCAGGGGGTTAAACTAGATGACCTTTGCCGTCCTTTCTAACCCAATTATTTTATGCTTGAAATCTCAGTCTGAATTTTGTGGCCTGAATCCATCTGTACCACTGTAAAGAAAAAGGAAGAGAGAAAACAATGTGTGTGACGGGGGAGTGGGGAGGGGGGGAGACGGGGACATGGCAGCACTTGCGGCAGATTGTATTGGAAGCCACCAGATCTGGATTATACTTTCAGCCTGGCTAAGGCTCGGCCAACCTGTTTCAGTTTTGTCAATCTCAGGAGTTCAAAAATCATGAGTTAGGTCCCTTCCAAAATACAAGATGAGCTTACAAATCATGATATAAAAAATATTAAAAGGGAGAAGGGTGTTTGCCTTTTGTTTTTTGAGCCTTTATTGTTCATGATTTCAAGCTTGTCTCTGAATCTAGGAGGGCTCCACCTTTAAAAAAAATGAAGGTGAGGGCCTCACATAATCACATGACTCCAGAAGGTGGGGCTTTCAGAAAAAACTCCAAATATCACCAGGCTTGCAATAAAGTCACAAGAGTTGGCAACCCCACTTTTTTTTTGCACCTACAAAATTGGCAGCTGCACTTTTGGGGCCCTGAAAATGAACTTCAAGTGCAAATCTGAGGCGCTTTCTCAAGGTGCAACCATTTAGATTTGCATTTGCTACCCAATTGCTGACTCAAAAGAAATGCTGAGGCAGTTTTGTGGATGCAAATTATACCCAAAGGGAGACCATGCTTCTGAAATTTCAACCATAATTATCTGAGGGAGGACAAGGGTTCAGGAACTCCTAGCTCCCTGTCCTGTGCTCTGGCCACTAGATAATGCATTTCTCTAGCAGCTTTTTTTACTTTAACCAGCAGTGAACACGTGACTTTCAGAGTTCTTGTACTGCTGCTGGAACCTTCACTCATGCTCCATAAGCGTCTTGCCCTACCCACTTCCTGGTCACCATGGGCATCCCTCTCCTCCCTCAGACATGCACTGCACACTGGCCCATCTCCTGGTTTCTGGGGCCATGTTTCTTCCAAAGCTGTGCTCTCAGAGTGAAAAGGTTAGTCAAGCAGGAGAAGGAGGCAGGTTATAAAACAGAGAACTCACAAATAATACGTTAATCAGGAATGACAGGAAGGGAAGTGCAGAGAAAGTTCATGCCCCCAGAACTTAATGGGGTTTTGTAACTGGTTTGAGCAGAACACTGGTCCTTTGACCTCCTGTTTTCAATTATATTAAGGATTATTAACAATGCAGTAAGAGCATAAATGAGTTCTTAAAACCTGAGATGTTGTCTCATACCCCTAGAAACAAAGGTCTTGTTGAATTTTAATAAGAATAGAGATTGCCTCAGTGTTTGTGGCCAAAATTTGTCCTCCCATCCCATAAACAACTTATTTAGAAGTGTGGTGGATTCTCTGTCATTTGAAGTCTTAAAATCTGAGTTGTATGGCTTTCTAAAAGATATGCTATATCTCACCCAGAAGCCTGGAGCTTGGTGCAGGAATCACTTGATGAAATTCTATGGTCTCTGTATGCAGGGTGTGGAGAATGAGGGAGTGATGTGTTGGCTTTTTATAAATATCTTTTGTACCTCAGATTATCTGTTTAATATTATCCTGCCTAACAGCAAGGAGTTCAATGTCAGGAAGTTGTTAGAGTGAGGACAAACAGGAAATGAAACAGTGGCACTATCATGGAGAATGCTACGGGTCCTTGAGGAAACAATAGGGAAGATGTTAATGGAGGGATACCCCCTGGTTGGCTCCAGCCGAGCTAGAATGGTTTACTTTTCCCAAGGCAAAGCCTAGGATCAAAGAAGAATACTAAATCATCACAGGACACGGGCCTTGAAAAGAGACACGGAGTGATCAAGTTGGAGGGGCTGCCCAGGGAATGTCAGTGAGTAGCAATAAAAGGAGACACATGGAAAAAGACACAGAAGTTGCACAAACAGGCCATCTGCTTCTCCTGTCCTAGAGGTGGATGTAACTGAGAGCTTGCAATGAACAGGTAAAGGTGTTACAGAGTGTGGAGGAGACAAGGCCCTGCTTTGAACAGGGGTTTGGACTAGATAATCTCCTGAGGTCCCTTCCAACCCTGATATTCTATGATTCTATGATTCACCTCTGGCTTCCTGTGATTCACCGTGACTTTCATCCGGCCAGTAACACAGAAGGTTTATTTAGACAACAGGAACACAGTCCAAGACAGGTCTTGCAGACAACAGGACCTCCACAGTTAGGTCAATCTTCGGGGCGGGGGCAGGGCGGCCAGAGCCCCGCTGGGAGGCCAGAGCCCCATCTGGACTCCCCTCCATTTTCCCAGCCAGCTCCAAACTGAAACTCCCTCCAGCCATCTCACTCAGCCTCGCCCCCGGCTCCTCCCCCCAGCCTTTGTCCAGTTTCCCAGGCAGAGGTGTCACCTGGTCTCCAACCCCCTTCCTGGGTTCTCATGTTACGTGCTCAGGTATTCTCCCTCAAGGAAAGTCTCCCATCCCCAATGCAGCCAGTCCCAGCAAAACTCCCCTGCAACCTTCCCAGGTCAATACTCCCAACTCAGTATTCAAAGAACACATTAAGAACATTCCCCCTTCATCACAAAAGGTAAGGGGATTTATTATTTTTATGAATATTGTGCATGCTCTGTGTGTTTATTTATATGGAGTTAGATCAGAAAGGGGGATGATAGGGGAATCTAGCTGGAAAGGTAACACAATGGCCTGGACAGCGCACATCCCAACAAACACTCAAAGACAGTGGCCAAGTTAACAGCTGTGGCGAGGCAATTCTTGTACCCGACCCTGGTGACATAGCCATGTCTACACTACAGGGACTATAGTGGCATACCTACAGCACAGAAGCTATGCCAGTGTAATCCTGTAATGTAGACACAGACAGAAGGGGGTTTTCTGTCGCTGGAGGAACACCACCTCCCTAAGCGATGGCAAATGGGTCGATGGAAGCATTCTTCCATCAGCTTAGCTGCATCCACACCAAGGATTAGGTTGGCATAACTACAGTGCTCATTGGGATGGATTTTTCACATCCCTGAGCGCCAAGGTTTGTCGAGCTAGACCACCCTTATGCAGTTTTGTCAAGGTTGGGAACCTGGAGATCAAAAGATGCTGATCAGTTACAAGATCCACCCTCCAGGGAGTTGTCAGCTGGCGCAGGGTGACACAGACTGACTGAGAGTCAGGGTCTGCAGCAAGCAGGCTGTCGCTTGGTCCCCAAGTGAATGGGGGACAGCAAGGCTAAGTCATGGCTATCTGGGGGCTTGAGGGAATACCAAGAGTAGGTAAGACAGTACGAGGATCGTTGTCTTTGTTGTCCGAAATCCATTTCTCTGCATGCTGAGAGCCTCTTGGCAAATGAATCACACTTTGTTCTCAAGAAGCTGCTTCTATGTCACTGCACACTGTTAATCTCCACAGGCTTCCAAAGGGAAACTCTTGAAGGTGCCCAGCCCTTTGGGCCTACTTGGTAACACGGTTGATGACAACCAGGGGTTGTAATCCAGAGACCCAGTTGGAGAGTGTTTGAATTGTGGGTCTGTAGCAGGGCAACAACGCACCCCTGTGGCACCTCCGGCTGATCGTCCAGGGAATTAGCTCACCAGCCTCCAGAGCGCCCTCTGCAGGCCAGCATCTTGCCTTGCCACTGGCCCCATGTCCCTCCCGGACCCTGATGTCCCTTGTCTCAGGGTTCTGCCCCCTGCAGTACCTCACAGTGTCACTGGGTCTCCCCTCCCCGGGGAACCCCCAACCCCTATCCCCACCTCGCCTCAGTCTTTGGCTACAGCCAGTCACCATCTAGCCCCCGCTCACTGGGGCAGACTGCAGTGTAAAAGCCACTCATCATTGGCAAGGGGGCTTTGGACCTGCTGCCTCTGTCTACCCTTGGGCTGCCCCTCTGCAACCCCAGTACCCCTTCTGGCCTTTGTCAAGGCCTGCAGCCTGGGGCTTTCCAGGTCAGAGCTCCCCAGCTCCTCTGGTCTTTCCCCAGCCCTGTTCCAGTCTAGGTACCCTGTTCAGCTCCCTGTAGCCAGGCCCATCCCTCTCAACTCTAGAGAGACTGTGCCTGAGCGCCAGCCTAGCAGCCCCTTTATAGGGCCAGCTGCAGCCTGATTGGGGTGTGGCCCCAGCCGTGGCTACTTCCTCAATCAGTCCAGGCTTTGCTTCACAGCCTGAGCCCTATCCCAGGGCTGGCTTTGACCCTTCCAGGGCCGGAGCAGATGACCACCCCACTACAGGGTCCCATTCCCAAGAGAAGTGGAGGCACAGACCTGTTACTTGAAAGGGGTGCACTAAGGGGGTTGAAAAAGGGTCTAAGAAGACACAGTTAACCCAAGGCCTGAGCCAGAGTCCAGAATAGATCAGACTAACCCTTTCTGGCCTGTGAGCCTTTGCGTGGCACTATCCCATTCTATGGGTCCATCTCAGTGGTACTGTGTTTATATGGCTTGGGAGGTGCTCTGGAAATCTTTGGGCTGACAAAAATATAAAAAACAATCCAGTTCTCTAATAATAATATAGCACTTTTCCATCCGTGGATCTCAAAGCCTCTTACAAAAGAAGTTAGTGTCATTATCCCTATCTTACAGGTGGGGAAACAGGTGAAGTGACCTACCCGAGGTCACTCAGCAGCCCAGTGGCAGGGCTACGAGTAGCACTTAGTTCTCCTGAATGCCAGTCTGGTGCCCTAGCCACTGGGCCGCAGTGACACTGTTAGTACACACATAGCTCACCCCCAGCTGATAGCCACAGCGCCCGAAGACAGAAGTTCAGCTGGAGTCAGGGCTGCGAAGTAGCTCATGTTTACCAGCAAATATAGGCATGTCACCAAAGGAATGGCAATCATCGTCGCTCTTGGAAGGTTCACCTAGGGAAGAGATAAAGAAGGATGAGCTACGGCTCCAACACAGCGATGGATATTTACAGCAGCTTCTTGCTGATGGCCAACTCACTCTGGAATTGAAATCTTCATTGACAATTAATGTACAGCGAAACCTTTGATAGGGTGAGTGTGGACATGGTCACATGTACATTCTTGTGCCATAACCTATTTTACTGAATTCCCATGAACCACTGTAAAGCATTTAGCAGCGGCTATAACAGAGTTCCTGTGTCCCTGTGTGCCTGAGCCTTTGTTGGCCAGCACGCTGAACAGAGATAGAGACCAGAGGGACAGGGATGCAGGTTCTGATAGGGCCCGGGTGGGAAAAGAACAATTTTATGACACTTATAGTTATGGTTGCTTAAAGACTGAAACTCGGTCCACTTCCCTCTCTTCCACTTCCTGCCCTTTGCAAATGGGAGTTGCATGGAGGGGGAGGAGAGGTGGTGGCTTGGGTGTGGGTCTGGGAAGGGAACCATTTGTTGGTCGAAGAAAAGGCAGAGCACTCTATTCTCCCTGTGATCATTGCAAATGTTTAGTACCATTCCCAGCCTATGTGGTCTCTCTCTACACTGAGTCACTTTGCAGAAGCAGGGAGAAGTGGGGTGAGTGAGGCATCCTGTCTGGCAGTTCTGACACAATGCCGTGTCCCTTAGCAGTGGAGAGGTGTTAATCCAAAGGTGCAGTGAAGAAAAGGCACTTCTGTGGTTTCCCTGTCCCTTTCAGTGCTGCTCACTGAACACAAGGGTTGGACTTTCTGGTGATGCGCGGGCGGGGGGGTGGGATGAGTTCAGGGGTGAGTGGATGTTTTCTGTTGTTCTTTGTTCCTTTACCATGGGAAGGAAACTCTGTCTGCTAGCTAGTCAATTTCCTCTCAAATTTCCACCCAGCCTTGAGGGCGTAATTCAGCAAATATTTGATGCAGCAGAAATTCAAGCTGGTTCCCCAGGCTTAACAGCAGGACAAATGGACGTGGTCCAGCTCCCTAGTTCACCAAACACCTCCACTCAGCAATACAGGGGTCACCCTTATTAGAAACATTCTAGCATAGGTGGCCGGGTGCCCTCCACAGTCTTTTCCATTCTGGTATATTCAGGACTGCTATGTTCTCCAAGCAATGGGCAGCCTTTAAAGAACAGAACGGTGACTTGTACCATGACCCCTGAAAGAACCGAACACACCCCACACACTGTAAACATTGCTTTTTAATAAAAGTAAGACAGGTATCTTACCATTTTAAATCTTGGCTGCTTCCTTATGGGCTGCCAAAGTAGTGTGAAAGAAGGGGGATGTAACAGCTGCATTGCCTGGATTCAAAAAAGTAGCAATACTGTGGCCTTCAGCAGTACAGTTGTGTTATGTGAGGGGATTTAGGTTCCTTCCAAGATAAAAATGAAATATAATTCTACCTGGGTCTTTGTCATGGCAAGACATTCTGCTGCTGAGAGGGAACCCATTCTGGTGGTAGGGCAGAGGGATACCCCAGCCATGTCAAGGATTCTGGAGGACCTGTCTGTTGGTGTAGATAGGAGTCAGGGGCAGTTGGACTTTCCTAGGACAAGAGAGGATCAGGCTCTTAGGCAGGATGAGGCATTCCTGCAAATGGAGAGACAGCACGGGCAATGGGATGTGCACAGAGGAAATAGACTCATGCACTCATACAGCCTCTAGTTCAACTGGTAACGTAATGTTTTCAGAGCCTGCCCACTGCTGGGGGCACTGCTCCTTTATGAGAACAGGCAACACCACCTCTTCCTTCTCCAGCAGCAGTGAATCCCAGCTCCCTTCCTGCTGGGGAGGGGCATGCTGGATGCCCAGCACTATGTCCTCCTCAGTCACCAAAATCCCCTCTCGAGGGAGCCCGGTCCAGTCCTAGTACAGCCTGTGTTCGGCCTCCAGCCGCCACACAGGAGATGTCCCCATTTGTCACACCACACAATAGTCCACGGGCATTCCCCCTCTTCTCAAGGAGAAGAGAAGGTTGTGGAGATGTCTTTGCATAAAGTAATTTTTGCCCACTTGTAAAAGAATTTGGCTATGGGGAGAGGGTCATTTGTTCCTGTTACAAACCGTTCTTGTTCCATGTATATATGTTAATACAGGGGTCTCAAAGTCCCGGCCCGTGGGCCATCTGCGGCCCAAGAACCTCCCCACTGTGGCCCGTGGAAATTTTTTAAAAAGTTCTTTCATCTGGCCCTTGTAGCTGCCGGCTGGGAGGAGGGAGGGTGGCAGGGGAGCGGGCAGGAGAGATTCACATGCCCCTCCCCCCAACATTGCTCCATCCTGCTCCATCCAACCACTCTCAGGGGTTGTACTCGGCAATGTCATTCATAAAACTTTTGAGGTTTACTGCCTAGGGAACATTCACCTCAGGCAGCTTGGCTACCTGCAAGCAGTTCCCTATCCCTGCTGTTGCTAGTGGAGCCATGACCCATGCAGCCACACTGCCAGCTCTGTCTGTTGCAGGCACTGCCCCCGGCAGCTCCCATTGGCTGGGGGAGAGTGACAGAGATACCATTACTAGTCGCCAGGCAGAGTCAGACAGGGTGGCATGAGGCCAAGGGAGCGAGGGAAAAGAGTGGGAAATGGGCTAGGAGATGGCGTAACTCATGAGGCTCCAACAACAGTGTGAGGGGGCATGTTGCCTCCGTCCCCCCTCCCCGAGCGCTGACTCCATGGCCAATGGGAGCTCCAGGAGCGGTGCCTGCACGGAGGCAATGTGAGTGGTGCTGACAGATAAGATAAGGTGAAGATAAGAAGAAAAGAAAGGTTCTTTCTAGCTGTCGGCACTGCAGGTCTGTGTAATGAAATGGGGCCTTTATTTACTTTTTTACTCATTGTCCCATGTCATGTTGGTAGGTTGTGTAGGAGAAGGCCATCTCAGCAGGAGCATCAGGAGGCACTGAACCTGATGGGAGCATAATCCCAGACACACAACACAGGAAGGGTTAGAATCACCCACCGCCCCATCTCTTTAGGGTAGTAGCCATGCTCCTCACCACCTGCATCTGACCAGTGGGCAGACCATGACTGTGTTTCCTCAGCCACTTTTGTGCCCAGCAAGGTCCTGCTGTCAGCAGAGCATGGAGTGTGGGAAAGTGGAGCAGGAACTGCCTCATGGTAGGATGGTCTTGGTGAAGGTGCTTGGTGGTCCCTGAGAGACTTTATCACTGAGTACAAACAGACTAACTCATGCGTGAACTGCAAAGATAAAGTTGTTGTTTTAAAAGACTACAATATCAAACGACATTACACAACGAAACATGCGCAGCAATATGATAAATGTCATGGAGAACAGAGAGAAGAGGGTCTTACAACTGAAAAAATAATTAGCGAAGCAGCAGCAGCTTTTTCAGAAAGCGAGAAAAAAGTCAGAGTCAGCAGTTTTGGCAAGTTATGTCATGAGTGAAACAATTGCTAAGTGTGGGAAGCCATTTACTGATGGTGAATTTATTAAACAATGCTTTATTAAAGTCAGTGAGAGCATATGTTCTGATAGGAGAGAGGTTTTCAGCAATATCAGCCTAGCAGAGCGTATTCTTGAGCTCTCTAAAGATATCAATGGGCAGCTCATTGAGAAAAGCACAGCTTTCTGCGCATATTCAATCACAATTGATGAGAGTACCTATTTGGTTGACAGTATGCAGCTTGCCATATTTGGGAGAGGCGTTGATGAAAACTTGGCAGTAACTGAAGAATTACTCAGCTTTTCCACAATGCGTGGTAGAACAATGGCCAGTGAAATTTTTCACTGCCTCACAGAAGCACTGGAACAATACAGTCTGCCATAGCACTTTTTAGCAAGCTTAATCACTGACGGGGCCTCAGAAATCATTGGTCAAAAACAGGGCCGCCCAGAGGATTCCGGGTGGCCTGGGGTCTTCGGCAGGTCCCACTTTGGCGGTAATTCGGCGGCGGGGGGTCCTTCCATCATGGAGCTGAAGGACCCCCGCTGGCGAAGACCTGGAGCAGAAGAAGCTCCGGGGGCCTGGGCCCCGCGAGAGTTTTCCGGGGCCCCCACAGCGAGTGAAGGACCCCGCTCCAGGGGCCTGAAAAAACTGTCGTGGGGGCCCCTGCGGGGCCCGGGCCCTGGGGCAAATTGCCCCACTTGCCCCTCTCCTCTGGGCAGCCCTGGTCAAAAAAATGGATTGGTAACACTAGTACAAAGAAAACTGGCCGAGCAAAACGCTGAGCAACCAATAGCATTACACTGCATCATTCACCAACAAGCACTGTGCGGTCAGTCTTTGAAATCTGACAATGTCATGTCAGTTGTTGTGAAATATATGAATTACATTTGCTCCAGGGGCTTGCAGCACAGACAGTTTCGTGCTTTCTTGGAGGAAATTGAATCTAAATACGGTGATTTGCTCTACTTCACTGAGGTGCGCTGGCTAAGCAGGAGTTCTACTGTAAAGAGATTCTTTGAATTGAAAACAGAGGTGAAAAGATTCATGGAAGAAATTAAAATGCCTGTATCAGAATCTGAAGATCACAAATGGATGACAGATCTTGCTTTCCTTGGTGACGTAACACAAGAGCTGAATATCCTAAACCTGAAGCTGCAAGGTTCAGGTCAGCTGGTTACAGCAGTGTCTGATAATATGAAAGCATTCACAACTAAACTAAAATTGTGGAAAAATCAGATTTCTCAGGGGAATCTCACTCATTTCCCAGCATGCAAGTCACTTGTGGAAGAGCTCGGCTCTGAAACACAGTTCAGTGGTTCTGAATACACTACTAAACTTGACTTGATTTTATAAGAATTTGATCAGCCATTTTCAGATTTCAGAAAGCACGAAGAAAGCTTCAATATGTTTGCTAATCCGTTTTCTGTTGATGTGGAAACAGAACCATATGATTTACAAATGGAACTCATTGATATGCAGTGCAACACATCTTTAAAGACTAAATTCAGAGAAACCAAGGATGTCACAGAGTTCTTCAGACAGCCACCATCATCTTTCCCAAATCTTTGCAAAACCTTCAGAAAAATCATGTCCTTGTTTGGTAGTACTTACATTTGTGAGAAAAAAATTTCCACAATGAATATAAACAAGTCAAAATACCAAACACAACCTTCTGATGCACACCTTGCTGCAATCCTGAAGGTTTCAACTGCTCAGTCACCAAGGCCAAACATCAACAAACTGACAGAACTGAAGCATTGTCAGGTGTCTGGCAAACACTAAAAACTCTGTGGCAGGTGAAGAATTGTATAAAGTGGTATAACAGTTTTATTATTTCTAAAAAATTCAAAATAAAAAATACAATATAAACGTTTTCTTTTCTGAACACCATCTTCAGTGACATTATTGGCCTGCTGGGAGGATTTGAGGACTGGCACTGGCCCTAAGGTAAATTGAGTTTGAGACCCCTGCACTGCTTCCCCGATGACTGGTAGGGGAACCTGGGCCCATCCATGCTCCGGGTACCAGTCCAGGCACTCTCAAATCAGCAGCCAAGCTCTGCACCATCCTAAACCTTGCCATTTTCCTAAGCCTTTTCCTACTCCACCCCATCAGGCTTCTGCTCCACCACCCTGGTGGTTAAGCCTTTCTTTTAGGGCCAGGATCCTAGGGCTTCTACTCTTCCCCTGGGTCTCCCCCTTTCCCCCTCTAAGCCCAGAGCGTAACCACAGACTTCCACAGCACTGCATCCTTCTGCTCTCTCTTCCTGCCCTTATACCAGCCCTGCCTCCTCCTGCCCAGCTGGCTTCATCCTCAATCAGTGCTTGCTCATCAAGTCTAACTCTCCCTCAGGCGCGGCGTACCAGGTTACTTAACCCTTCTTGGGCCACATTCATCATTTCCAGGCTTGTGTGGGGGGAATCACACTCCCCATAAACCGACCCCAAACAGAGCAGTTAACATGAAACAAAAACATTGCTCCATTAAAAGTCTCACAATGCAAAACCATGACCAGAGGTGTTAACCCTGAGGGTCCTCCCCCAATTGTCTGCTTTCAGTTAGAACATTCACTGCAGGGGATCAAAACCTATCAAGGTCTCCCTTGAAGTGTGTGGCAATGCTCTACTGCGCCCATCAAACAGTATTAAGTTGTCATAATAGTGTACCCGACACAGTCCCAATTCACCGTCTGGCTCCTCATTATGCCATTACGTGTCAGCTCACAGCATCATGAATTTTGCTGGCCCTCCAGGAACAAGGACCAGTGTACACGTGGGTGGGGATTGCCTGTATAAGCTTGAGAAAGCAGCTCTGTCTTGTGCCCACTGGCTGTGGCAGTATTCCCATTGAGCCCCACATAGTTTATACAAAGCAAGCTCACCATGATAATCCAAACCTCATGGGCCACACTGGCATCCAGATGGGTCCAGAGGTATTGCCCAAAGGCACACTTCACTACCATTCTGTAGCTACTCGGTCTGTAGTTTAATTCCCTTTTTCTTGGGTCAGAGATGTCGGGGTGAGGCTTCATGAGCCATGGTAGGAGTGGATACGCAGAGTCCCCAGAATAAATGTCAGCACAGAAGCACCATACGTAGTTACATTGTTTTGGAAGAATAAATTCCCGTCTTTCCCTTGAAGTACAACCCTAATCTCCGGAGCATCCTGGCATCATAGACCTTTCCTGTGTGTCCAGAGTTTAAATTCATGAACTAATCCCTGCGGTCCACCAAGCCTTGAAGAACTAGTGAATAGTAACCTTTGAAGTTCACATACTTACTAGCCCCTTTTAGTGGGAAAAGTGTAGGGATGTGTGTTCTGTCCATGCCCCGCACAATTAGGAAAAATTATCCTCTGAAATCCTACTATAATTTCAGAGACTTGCATTATGCAAACCACGCATCAGTAGATTACAGCATTGACAGCATGGCATATCTGTACAACCACTGTCCCAACAGTTGACTTCCCAACCCTGAACTGGTTGGCAACTAACCGATAGCTGTCCAGGTGTTGCCTGATTTCTCTGAAAGGGAAATAGCCATCCGCTTCTGCACTGGTATGGGTTTCTGAGATTGAGTAGTCTAGCGTGGGGGCTTGCTGCAAGCTCCTGGCACAACTGAATGAAGGTCTGCTTCCTCATTCTGAAGTTCTGAGGCAATGGTCACCATCCCAAGATTCCAGCATGATGTCATCCCACCACACTGTGCCACTTCTCTGGGACCAGAAGTGGTGGTCCACTCATGGCATACCTTCATGATCCCAGCATTCAAACCATCCATTCCAAGGGGCCTAAGTGGATTTTCATTCCCCCTCTGGGTCAGCCATCATCATCACCTGACAGATCTCTGGACTAATGCCATCCACTGTCCAGTACTGCACCCCATGAACATTTGTCCTGCGAGCAGTAGCAGAAGCAGAACCGCATCTTCCTGGACCTGTTCCATACCTCCAACACAGTTTGGCAGAAGGGAAAGACAAGTGAGAGCTAACGTTGTCAAGTGCATGGAGGCGGGGTACAGTACCAGCAACATGAAGAAAGGTGGTTCTCAGAGTGTGTCCAGCAATGCATAGGACTCTGGGATACTACTAATGTCACATACCAAAAAGGGGCAGTGCAGATGCAGATACATGCTTTTGCACAGCATATACCAGGGCCCAGCATGGCATATGTAGACACATATCATAGATACGGGATACACAGTATATGTACATGTAACCCTGTACACTCTTAGGAGCAGATGTAGCCAACGTGAAATCATGTTTTTCACACAATACCTTCACAATGGACTCAGTCCCGAGGTCCTCACTCAGGCATCAATTCTATTGACTTGAGTGAGTTTTGCCTGAATAAGGACTGAAAGACCAGGCCTTGAATGCAAAAGTTCACTATAACTGTCCATAGCCAAGGTCCTTCACTGGGACATTCATGTATAATTGTTTGCTTCCCCAACCATGTGCTTACAAACTCTCTTTACAATTGTGACTGCCAGGGGTTGGAGAGGAAGGGATCAGGAGTAGAAGTGAGGGGAGCAAAGGAAGACCACGGTCAGGAGCAGCCTTGTGTGTACCATCAGTGCCCTCACACCCACTCTTATCTATCTAGGTATTTAGATAGATCCAGAGGTGAAAAGAAGCCTGTCCGGTCTGGTCCAGGGTACCAGCAAAAGCCGGTATACCGCTAACCATACCAGCTTCCCCGGGCCAGCAATTTAAAGAGTCTGGGGCTCCCGGCAGCGACTGGAGCCTCTGGCCTTTTAAATCTCCACCTGAGCCCCAGGCCACTGCCGCCGCTGCTACCCCGAGGCTCCGGCAGCAGGGCTTGGGTGGCGATTTAAAGGGCCCGGGGCTCTGCTGTAGTAGCGGAGGCTGGAGCCCCGGGCCCTTTAAATCGCCACCCAAGCATCGGGGATCCCGAATGCCTCTGGAGCTGGTAGCTCCAGCAGTGATTTAAAGGGCTCGGGGCTCCAAGCCACCACTACTTCAGCTGGAGCCCCAGGCCTTTTAAATCTGGATTTCAAGGGCCTGGGGGATTTAAAGGCTTGGCATCTTCCAGTTGAGGCCCCGACCACCCCCACTCAGGACTCCGGCATACCAGTAAGTCCTTTAAGACAAGTTACTTTCACCCCTGGATAGATCTATAATCAGAGTAGCTGGCACCACTAAGTGTTTAAAATACAAATAACAATATCAGTCTTGTCCTTCCTTCCCATCCTGTAGGAGAATTAGCTTAATCTGTTTAGAATTGTTTTATTTTGTGTGCGTGTGTGAGAGAGAGAGACTGTATGTGTGTAAGAGAGAGAGAGACCAGGGAGTGCAGCAGGTGCTGGTACAGAATTAAAGTCTGCAGGAGCAGGGCTGTATCATGGGGAGACTCCTGCTAGAGAGACTGTATGCTGAGGAACAAAGAGGAAAGACATCTGCACCACAGATAGTCCCAGTTTTGGAAATACCTCTGTGATTCCTCCAAAGGACCACACAGACACATGCCATTTTGTCCTGGTCTGAACCAAAGAGTTGGTGTGACCAGTAGCTAGTTCAGGATTTGCTAACTGTGTTATACCCTAATAGCATGTATTGTTTAGTGTAACATTCTCACTAATTTATGACTTTCATTCTATTCCTGCCCTGGGAATAAAGATCTCTTTTGTTTTCAGAGCGCCTGTCATTCTTGGAATGACATCAAATGTTAAATGCCTACATGGCTCTTATAGCTGCACAGACAACACTTGCTCCAAAGCTTGTGGTGTAATGTTTGTATGTGCCGACTCCTGAGCCATTGCACAGGCCTATCTGAGACAAGATGGGGGACAGTTACACTTATAATTATTACTTGTATGGCAATAGTGCCTAGAAACACCAGCTGAGATCAGGGTCCCCTTCAGCTAGACATCATACAAACCCATAGACAGCTCCTGCCTTGATTGATTTACAATCCAAATAGACAAGACCGACAAAGGGTGGGCGGGAAACAGGGACATAAGAAGGTGAAATTACTTGCCAGGGTTATACAGTAAGTCAGTAGCAGAGCCAGGAATAGAATCCAGCTCTCTTTGAACTCCAGGCCAATGCCCTACCCCCTTAGACATACTATCTCCCAGCATGTTCTCATAAAATGTCCCTTATTTATTGGTTAGTTTCTGAGGGTCCAATTATGACTGAATAATGATTTTCCAAGGGTGCCATCTGTTTAGCCACAACTCCTTAAGATTACAAGCTATCATTTCCCACCAGAAAGTACTCCTTTCCTAATGGAGAAAAAAATTATAAGTATATTGTCAAGTGAATAATTAAACCAGGCATTTACAAAGATGTATTGCACTTTAATCTGCTGCATGACTCTTGATCATTTTAACGTTAGCTTATTTGCTGCCAGTCCTGAAGACCACCTGTTTTGTTGCATCATCCAATGAATGTTTCCCTGAAATTGATGAAATATCAACGTATCTTGCTGAACATTCAACACGTCAAAGGGTTAGATCAGATTTAGATCACAGCTCATAGGTGACAATTAGCCCTAACTGTCCTATGGAGTTTTGTGATATGAATACTTGTCCATTGAGAACTGGACTGAGAGCACAGTAAGGATTTTTGGCCTGTGTTATGCAGCAAATCAGATTAGGTGATTGCAATGGTTCCTACTGGCCTTAACATCTATGAACTATCAAATACTAAACACAGGGGTTTTTACTGAAGATATCAGAAATGGAGAGCACCTGACCAAAATTCTTCCTGTTCCCACCTGTGCTGTGGAACAGTGTGCTGTATTTCCATAGATTGTCTCCCTCCACCCTAAAGGTGTCTGCCTTTCAGTGTTTAAAATTATTTGGGTAGAAGTGCTGTGTAATGTAAGATATTCATTGTAATTTAAATTACTATTGAATTGTGCACCTTCTATTAGATCTGTACATTTGTTTGGTGCTGCACTGGTATGAAATATGTTCTGTATACTTTTGCACTCACATGGCTCCATTCAACCAAAGACTGGTGACTATTTTAATCCCCAATTTATGGAGAGAGAAACTAAGAACATAAGAATGGCCATACTGGGTCAGACCAAAGGTCCATCAAGCCTAGTATACTGTCTTCTGACAGTGGCCAATGGCAGGTGCCCCAAAGGGAATGAACAGACAGGTTATCATCAAGTGATCCATGCCCTGTCACACAATCCCAGCTTCTGGCAAACAGAGGCTAGGGACACCATTCCTGCCCATCCTAGCTAATAGCCATTGATGGACCTATCTTCCAGGAATCTATCTAGCTCTGTTTTGAACCCGGTTATAGTATTGGGTTTCACAACATCCTCTGGCAAGGAGTTCCAGAGGTTGCCAGTGCGTTGTGTGAAAAAATACTTTCTTGTGTTTGTTTTAAACCTGCTACCTATTAATTTAATTTGGTAGCCCCTTATTCTTGTTTTATGAGAAGGAATAAATAATAATTCCTTATTTACTTTCTCTATACCACTCATGATTTTATAGACCTCCATCATATCCCCCCTTAGTTGCCTCTTTTCCAGGCTGAAAAGTCCCAGTTTTATTAAACTCTCCTCATACGGAAGCCGTTCTATACCCCTAATCATCTTTGTTGCCCTTTTCTGAACCTTTTCCAATTCCAATATATCTTTTTTGAGATGGAGCGACCACATCTGCATGCAGCATTCAAGATGTGGGCATACCATGGATTTATATAGAGGCAACATGATCTTTTCTGTCTTATTATCTATCCCTTTCTTGATAATTCCCAACTTTCTGTTTGCTTTTTTGACTGCTGCTGCACATTGAGTGGATGATTTCAGAGAACTATCCACAATGACTCCAAGATCTCTTTCTTGAGTGGTAACAGCTAATTTAAACCCCATCATTGTTTGTGTACAGTTAGGATTATGTTTTCCAATGTGCATTACTTTGCATTTATCAACATTAAATTTCATCTGCCATTTTGTTGCCCAGTCACCCAGTTTTGAGAGATCCTTTTGTAGCTCTTTACAGTCTGCCTGGGACTTAACTATCCTGAGTAGTTTTGTATCATCTGCAAATTTTGCCACCTCCCTGTTTACCCCTTTTTCCAGATAGTTTATGAATATTGTAAATAGGACTGTGCCTGGTACAGATCCCTGGGGGGACGCCACTATTTACCTCTCTCCATTCTGAAAACTGACCATTTATTCCTACCCTTTGTTTCCTGTCTTTTAATCAGTTACCGATCCATGAGAGGACCTTCCCTCTTATCCCATGACTGCTTATTTTGCTTAAGAGCCTTTGGTGAGGGACCTTGTCAAAGGCTTTCTGAAAATGTAAATGTACAATATCCACTGGATCTCCTTTGCCCGCATGCTTGTTAAATAAAGCATAGAGAAGTTAAATGGTTTGCTCAAAATCACAAACAAACCAGGGACAGAGTCCAGCTTGCTTGGCTCCGTGCTTTAACCACTAGACAGTATTGCCCCTCTCATTAGCTTAAAAAAAATCAAGGGTGATATTTGCAAAATTAAACAAATAAAGTAAAATCAGTATAATTCACTCACTTCAGGCTTCCTAAGTTCCTCGGTCACAAAATTCAGGTTGTTCCATCCATCATAGGACCACAGTCCCTGATAAAATGCCACTCCAACTGGCCCAATACCTGCAGTTGTGTTTTGAAAGGCATCCTGGAAACTTTGCGTGTGTCCATTGATGAGCAACACCACTCCGCCTATCACAATGACCAGCAAAACTAACACTTTGGCCACTGTAAATATGTTCATAATGGCTGTGGCCAGCCTCACATTGAGACAATTAATGATGGCTAAAAGCAGGATACAGCTAGCAGCCGTACACTTGACCACTATCTGAGGGGTTGAGCATCCTTGGTAAAATGGAGCAACAGCATATTCGGCAAAGCTTAAAGAGACACCTGCCATGCTGGCAGGCCTTACCACGATGATGGAAGTGTATGCGAAAAGAAAAGCAGGAAGAGAGCCAAAATTCCTTAAGATATAAATATAGTCCCCCCCTGACTCTTTAATTATAGTCCCAAGTTCAGCATACGACAGGGCTCCAAACATGACCAGCAGACCACAAGCAGCCCAGATGATGAGAGCGCCTGCAGGGCTACCCATATGGTACAGCACCCACTCTGGAGACATAAAGATCCCAGACGTATCATGGTTCCAGCAATTAACGACACAGCGCTAATCAGTCCAACTTCTCGCTTCAACCTTAAAGTCCCCATCCCTTCACTCAGATCTGCAGCCGAACTAGAAGAGTCTACTGTCCTCCTTTCCCTCATAATGGAGCTGTTAGTATATGTTGCTTCAGAGAAGATGTAAAATAGCAGGACTCAGTGTTTCACGTAAGGACTGTCTCAATCCTTAAAGTCACAGTTAATAATTACAGCAGTTAAGTTACTTCAGATGTTACCGTTCAGTGATTTATAGACTGTCCTGAGATATATTAACTTTTTTGTTGCCTTCCTTTCCTTTTATTACCATCTTATGATGTGTTATAACACAGTGCCGCGTTACCCTGTTTCACCCTGGCTCAGGTGCTGAGCCTCTTTTACTCCCATCGCAAGCTATGGGAATGGTCTGCCCTCAACACACCAGAGGAGGTGCTCAGCACCTTGCAGGATTGTGTAATCCTGATTAGCTTGCAGTTTTGCATGTTATATGTCTGTGTAAATCCAAAGAGAAGCTGCAGACAAGCTTAATTCCCATACAAATATGCACTTTATTCTCTGAGGCTGATTAAAAGTCGCTATTCAAGCAATTTTCAGAACTGGTACTGTAGACCCTGCATGATGCTGGAGATTGGTTTTTCATTCCATATCAAGGAGCTGTTTAACAGGTTCTTCCCCAAAAGGCTGGTTATTGCGTCTCGTTTGGACAAGCACTGAGTTCAGTTTCGAAATCAAGGCCTGAACAAGTGAAGTGAATGTTCTGTCAAAGGCGGTCCATAGACACAGTGCCCACAGTTAAGGGAAGATTCTTGCTCTGTTTGAATGGTTGAAGGGAGAAAGTGTGTGCAGGCAGCTGTCTTTTCCCTACATCCTCTGATGGGGGCAGCTAGTGTCCATTCCCATTCTGCATGAGCTGGTAATCTTATATATGTGGTACAGCAGCTGCTGCTCCTGCCTGTGTTCATTTTGCATTCTGGGGCCATTCTGCTTGCATCTACTAATTTCCACTGGTGCTTTGTTCCCAGAAGAGGCAAACTGTGCAGCTTCAATTTCTTGGCTTCAATAGAAATTATACCTGACTAAGGACTAGTTTCACATATAAATTATTAGTTTTTAAATCTTATTCATTTCAGTTATCAGAGGGGTAGCAGTGTTAGTCTGGATCTGTAAAAGCAGCAAAGAGTCCTGTGGCACCTTATAGACTAACAGACATATTGGAGCATGAGCTTTCATGGGTGAATACCCACTTCGTCGGATGCGGGTATTCACCCACGAAAGCTCATGCTCCAATACGTCTGTGAGTCTACAAGGTGCCACAGGACTCTTTGCTGCATTCATTTCAATGTCTATGATATCGAAAAAGGCCTTGATCCAGAACTCTAGACACTTTTAACATATGGTACAAACAGGAATAAATCCAAGAAGCTCCCCAAACCAGAGAATAACCGAAAAAAACGACCTCCCAAGCATACCACCCAGTCATACACACAAAGAAAACCAAACTCCACCCACTCACAGGTATCACAACATTGGTTGAAATTTTTCCACCAGGTTCTTTCTTCAGAAAATGCCTTTTCAGCCAAAGCAGAAATGTTTGTGAAAAATTTCCAAATAAATTTATTAGTCTCCAAGGTACCAAAAGTACTCCTCATTTTCATAAAAAAATTCATTTGATCAATTAAAAATTGTTTAATTTATGTGAGGAAACCCCCACTTTCACTCACACCTTAACTCCCTCCCAGAGGTAGTTATTTCCACCCACCCATCCCCTTAAAAAAAATCTTTGGGAAAATTTCAAAACATTTTGTTTCAAAGTTTTTTGTTGATAACCAAATATATATATTGTGACAAAGCTCTGTCCTTATCTCCATGGGTCCTGCGTTTCCTGGCGGATTTCACTGGCCTCAGAGGCTCACTATGACCCGCCATGTAGCCCTTCTCTTTCTAGAGGCAAGGGTCACAGACTACTGAGCCATTTTCATCATAAGTCAGCAAGGGAGGTGAGGAGAAGCTACCTTCCCTTGCACAGTTTCTGTTGTCTCCCAGTCTCAGTGATTAATCAGGGGGCGAAAGGGGCCCGAGCCCACCCTCTACTCCATGCTCCAGTCCAGGGACCCTAATAGTATCAGCTATGGTAGCTGACTTTTTAGAAACAGGATGTGTACCCTGGGCCACTTCCCCACAGAAGCCTGCATTTCCTCAATATCCATTTCACCCTTACCTCAGGGCCTCCTTCCTTGTGCCTGATATGGTTTGTACTGCTCAGTCTCTCCAACAGCGCGGCTTCCTCCTACAGCTCCTGACACGCACCTCCACCTGACTAACTGGGAGCCAGCCCCTGACTGGCTTCAGGTGTCCAAGTCAACCTAGCTGTCCTCACTGCCTTCTGTAAAGATCTTAATTGTCCCCAAGTGTCTTAATTGACCTGGAGTTGCTGCCATTTGTTTAGCCTGTGGTTAATATATCTGTCTCCCACTACTTTACTATAGTCATCTGGCCTTGCCCCATCACAATATATATATATAAATGGAAAATACTGAACAAAATGAAAAAAATGTCTTTTCTCAAAATACACTGAGCTTTTTTGACCAACTTTAATCACAAACAAAGAGCAGCCATCAATGTGCCACTCCATCCTCAAAATTATAATGAACTCTCAGCAGCCAGGAAGATGCCTCTTTGTAAAAATGATTTTAATGGATCATGGAGCCATACAGTATGCTGTACATCCAAACAGCTACTTTGTGGAACACACATTTTAGGTGAAAAGACTATGACAAAGTACACTCCATCTTTCAGCAAGTCCAACTTGAAGAGACAGGGGATATCTGAAAACACTAATTAATAACCTCACTAAGCAGCAATTCTACAGTGCCTTCCATTAAGGATCTCACAGTGTTTAACTTTATGGTAGATGGAATAAGTCTCACAACGTCCCGGAGAAGTAGGTGTGATATTATAATCCCTGTTATACAAATAGGGATAAGGAGCCACAGAGAACCAGACTTTTAAAAGTATTTAGGCCCCTAAAGATGCAGATGAGGGCCCAGCTCCCAATGAGAGTTAGGTGTTTAGGCACTTTTGAAAATCCAGCGAGATACCTATCTGCATCTTTAGCTTCTCTTCTGGTTTAGAGAAGTTAAGTGACTTGACCAAGATTCCTAAATTTGACTACTTTAGTTTGAGTCTCTCCCTGCCCCGCAAATGGACATTTTACTGCTTCCTGACTTTGCAAGACTGCTAAGTCGGTTAATTATTAATATTTGTGAATGGCATTGCAATCCTTGAATGAATAGCCATTATATACATATAATAAGTATTTATTGCCCTACATTTGCATTATAGCACTAACTGAGATTGCATCTTAGATTATGTACAAAAAAAACCAGATTCTAATTTGTCAGCCTGTTGCACAACTAGGGTCATTCTACATTTTACCAATGATTTCTTGCAGACATAAACCTTGGCCTACTTGCAATCTTTAGTGTTCAGTTTGCCTCCTATTGCCATTGTGCACCACAGGTTTGTCTAGGTACCATGGATAAAATCTTTTCTCAGCTGTATTTGTGCAAATCAGGAGTAACTTCACTGACTTCAGTTAAAACAATAATGTTAGTCCTGTTTCACACCAGTATAAATGCAGCTTGTCACCCCAAGTGCATATGAGCAATAACCCCAATAGAGAAAAAAAAGTATTTTCAAGATTTTTACATGATTGCAGTGATTAGTCTCTTGTGAGAATATGGTAAACTCTTGCAGGCCTATTTTATGTATTAATATACATTTAACATGTATAGTGAGAATCCCTGATCACTTTGCAAACGTTAATTAAGTCTCAAATCATCTCTATGAGTTATTTAAAATTCACTGCACAAGTGAATAAACAGAGGTAAAAATGTATTTTCCCAAGATCACACAATAAGTGAGCAGCAAAGTCAAGAATCAAATCAAAACAAAACAAAACAAAAAACAAAAGCACAGGAATTTTGACTCCCAGTTCCTTGCTCTAACTGATAGACCATAATTCCTGCATTTTATTATAGTGTCTGTCACCAAATACCTGGCCCTGTGCTACATTTAAAACAATAGTTAAAACTATTATTTAAATTATATTTCATCTTCTAAATATTTAGCTATTAAAGCCCCAAGGTTAAAATAGAGATGTATATGTGGTCATCAGGGGCGGCTCTAGACATTTCGCCGCCCCAAGCATGGTGGCATGCCGCGGGGGGTGCTCTGCCGGTCGCCGGTCCCCTGGCTCCGGTGGACCTCCCGCAGGCATGCCTGCGGGAGGTTCACCAGAGCTGGGAGACCAGCCTGGAGCCATCCCTGGTGGTCATGTATCTAAGGTTGCGGAGAGGAACACAAACATACTCACAGAGAAGGTATTTTTGTTCCTTTCTCTCAAACAATACTATAATCCACCAACTCTTTCTTGTAAACAATATAATGAAGAAAAATGGGGAGCTGCTAACCATACACATGGATTTGAATACCATCCAAAGAAATCATTCAAAATTCAGGAGAAAGGAGTTATTCACCCTCTTCACTTCCCCATTGTATTCCAGACTAGAGCTGAGCAATGAGTTTGCAATTCTAAGGAAAGGTAGAAGGGAGTACAGCAAAATAGAGACAATGGATTTCAGGAAGGCAGATTTTGGTAAGCTCAGAGAGTTGATAGGTAAGGTCCCATGGGAATCAAGACTGAGGGGAAAAACAACTGAGGAGAGCTGGCAGTTTTTCAAAGGCACACTATTAAGGGCCCAAAAGCAAGCTATTCCGATGGGTAGGAAAGATAGAAAATGTGGCAAAAGACCACCTTGGCTTAACCATGAGATCTTGCATGACCTACAAAATAAAAAGGAGTCATATAAAAAATGGAAACTAGGTCAGATTACAAAGGATGAATATAGGCAAATAACACAGGAATGCAGGGGAAAGATTAGAAAGGCAAAGGCACAAAATGAGCTCAAACTAGCTATGGGAATAAAGGGAAACAAGAAGACTTTTTATCAATACATTAGAAGCAAGAGGAAGACCAAGGACAGGGTAGGCCCACTGCTCAGTGAGGAGGGAGAAACAGTAACAGGAAACTTGGAAATGGCAGAGATGCTTAATGACTTCTTTGTTTCGGTCTTCACTGAGAAGTCTGAAGGAATGTCTAACATAGTGAATGCTTATGGGAAGGGGGTAGGTTTAGAAGATAAAATAAAAAAAGAGCAAGTTAAAAATCACTTAGAAAAGTTAGATGCCTGCAAGTCACCAGGGCCTGATGAAATGCATCCTAGAATACTCAAGGAGTTAATAGAGGAGGTATCTGAGCCTCTAGCTATTATCTTTGGAAAGTCATGGGAGACGGGAGAGATTCCAGAAGACTGGAAAAGGGCAAATATAGTGCCCATCTATAAAAAGGGAAATAAAAACAACCCAGGAAACTACAGACCAGTTAGTTTAACTTCTGTGCCAGGGAAGATAATGGAGCAAGTAATTAAAGAAATCATCTGCAAACACTTGGAAGGTGGTAAGGTGATAGGGAATAGCCAGCATGGATTTGTAAAGAACAAATCATGTCAAACCAATCTGATCGCTTTCTTTGATAGGATAACGAGTCTTGTGGATAAGGGAGAAGCGGTGGATGTGGTATACCTAGACTTTAGTAAGGCATTTGATACGGTCTCGCATGATATCCTTATCGATAAACTAGGCAAATACAATTTAGATGGGGCTACTATAAGGTGGGTGCATAACTGGCTGGATAACCGTACTCAGAGAGTAGTTATTAATGGCTCCCAATCCTGCTGGAAAGGTATAACAAGTGGGGTTCCGCAGGGGTCTGTTTTGGGACCGGCTCTGTTCAATATCTTCATCAACGACTTAGATGTTGGCATAGAAAGTACGCTTATTAAGTTTGCGGACGATACCAAACTGGGAGGGATTGCAACTGCTTTGGAGGACAGGGTCAAAATTCAAAATGATCTGGACAAATTGGAGAAATGGTCTGAGGTAAACCGGATGAAGTTCAATAAAGACAAATGCAAAGTGCTCCACTTAGGAAGGAACAATCAGTTTCACACATACAGAATGGGAAGAGACTGTCTAGGAAGGAGTATGGCAGAAAGAGATCTAGGGGTCATAGTGGACCACAAGCTAAATATGAGTCAACAGTGTGATACTGTTGCAAAAAAAGCAAACGTGATTCTGGGATGCATTAACAGGTGTGTTGTAAACAAGACACGAGAAGTCATTCTTCCGCTCTACTCTGCGCTGGTTAGGCCTCAACTGGAGTATTGTGTCCAGTTCTGGGCACCACATTTCAAGAAAGATGTGGAGAAATTGGAGAGGGTCCAGAGAAGAGCAACAAGAATGATTAAAGGTCTTGAGAACATGACCTATGAAGGAAGGCTGAAAGAATTGGGTTTGTTTAGTTTGGAAAAGAGAAGACTGAGAGGGGACATGATAGCAGTTTTCAGGTATCTAAAAGGGTGTCATCAGGAGGAGGGAGAAAACTTGTTCACCTTAGCCTCTAATGATAGAACAAGAAGCAATGGGCTTAAACTGCAGCAAGGGAGATTTAGGTTGGACATTAGGAAAAAGTTCCTAACTGTCAGGGTAGTTAAACACTGGAATAAATTGCCTAGGGAGGTTGTGGAATCTCCATCTCTGGAGATATTTAAGAGTAGGTTAGATAAATGTCTATCAGGGATGGTCTAGACAGTATTTGGTCCTGCCATGAGGGCAGGGGACTGGACTTGATGACCTCTCGAGGTCCCTTCCAGTCCTAGAGTCTATGAATCTATGAATGTTTTTCAGGTGAATAATTTATTTGATGAAAAATGCAGTTTCAATCAAATCAAAACTATTCGGGAATTTGCCATGAATAATTTTAGCCAGACAAGGAGGTGGTGCTTTATCCTCCTCCCTAGCCAATTTGGATTAGAAAACCCAGGTTCAAATTCCCCGCTCAGAAACAGACAGCAAATGAACTTTCCAGATTCATTGAAAGTTTTGAAAAATTTCAGATGCAGTTTGACCCCAACCAATTCCCTGGCCCACCCTGATTTTTTGGAACTGCCACCAAACTGAAAAATCAGTTATTCCAGAACCAGTTCAGTTGTCAACCTGAGCTCCTGCCTTGACCATCAGAATTTGCTTCTGATAGCTAAGTGCATCTCTGTTGTTTGAAATGCGTTTTTGAGGAATGTTTCACTGGTGATCTGTAAAGGAAAATACATTAGGGTTGCCTCCTATTTTTGCTTTTAAGAAGTATAAAGAAGGTCTAAAGGCTTTTGGAAAAATATTGTGTTCTGCTTGTTTATTTACCATAGGAATATCATGAATTTCAGTCTTTCCTGCTTTTGCTGGAAGTCTACTTGGAGCACCAGGAATAAGAGCAGGAGTTTTCTCAGCACTTAATATAAATAGAACAGAATTTTTAACAAAGATCTTTCCTCCTCAAGCATTTGATTTAAATAAGTATTAACAGCAATGAAAAGCAAAAAATCCCTTCCATTCTCAATTACTCAGATTTCACTTTCTTTTAATTTGTGATAGCATCATCATGCTACTAGTTTAGCAGTTATCCACAGTCTTCCAAGTAATAAGTGGTATACAAAACCTGAATTTCAAGTTTAAAAAGCAAGCAGTACAAAATCTTTTGTGAAGGTGAGTTGGGAAACCTTTTTGGTCTTTTATTACCACAAAAAAGAGCACAAACTCGTTTATTTTCCTTTGTAGATTATCTTTCAAGCAGAAAGGTAGATGACCACAAAGTTGTAAGGAAGTTTCTCAATTAAAAAAATGCAATCAATGTTCCCTAATACCCAACATGCTAGTATTTCCCAAGCAGGAAATTGATACATGCTAAGTGTTCTTTCTGCGATAGCTAAGGATGTCATAAAGCCTCACAGGTGAATGAACTGAAGTTCTAACAAGATCAAATGGCTCCATGATCTGCAACAGGTAGTCTTTTGCTCTTCTTACTAAAGGTTTGTTTTCAGAGAATAAAACTGTAGACAAATCTTGTGGCACAAGGATGTGTTTTAAATGAATTTATGAATGTTTGTAAAGTGCTTGGAGAACCTTAGAAGAAAGGCAGTATAGTAGTGTTCATTATTATTTTCAGTGTCTATGTACAGTGATGATGCACAATAAATAACTAAGAAGTATTGATAGAAGTACATATATAAAACCTAGTTACTGAATGCGTGCAGTCACTATGTTTTCTTCAGGTATTGATACATTTGACTGCACGCATTCAGTAACTCTCTTCTAAGGCTCAGTGATGCATTCAAATTATTCTCTCTGAAGTTTTAAGTGGAGAGACAGCCGTGTCACTTGTTTTAAAGCGCTAACTTCTCATCTCCTGATTTGCGTAGGAGACTTAAATGTGCTTAAATGAAAAACCTTTTTTCTCTTGAAATAACTTAGAAAAGGTTGAAAAAGATGTTATGCCTGTTTTTTAATTATTTTGTTACTCCCCATATGACAGAGACTGAATTTAAAAAAAAAAAAATTTTAATTTGAGCCGGTCAATGAGGTTTCTGTAAGAGTTCTAAGGCTGGGATCCATAAAAGGAACGTAGGTATTGCAATGCTGACCATTGTGACACCTAGAAAATCACAGGAGCAGCTGTGATACACGCATCTGAGTTATGTACCAAGACTCTCTATACAGTGAATGGGGGGCCTTAGAATGTAATCCACAAAAGTCAGCATGTTACTTGTGGAGCTGACTAAAATAGCCAATGGGAGATGCTGACAACAGGGGTGTGTCCTAAACCCCACCCCTGTCATGGAGATAGGCGCCTATCTACTTAGCAATCCATGAACTGGAACCCCTCTCCTGGAGTCATACAGCTTAGGCACCTAAGTAGTTTCTTATAGGAATGTGTTAGGCATCTGCCTTACTCCACAAATAAAGCTGGAGAAGGAAGTAGTGGTGCCCTAACACCTTATAACTGCTAGTGCAGTAGTTAGAGCACTCAACTGGAATATGGAGGTTCAATCCCCCTTTTGCCTTAGGTGGGAGAGAGGATTTGAATAGAGGTCTCTCACCTCTCAGGTGAGTGCTGTGTGAAGCAAAGAGACTCTTTTCCCCAAGAATCAGGCAGGCACAGACAGTACTGAAGGGGGTTTATTTATGGTACCGGGAAGACTGACAAACAGATTCAAAGGTGTGGGGTTGCAGTGACCAATTATGTACCTTTCTTTTATCACTTCATTTGCATTTATCTTGTTCTTACAGAAACAAACATTGTTTCAGAGACAGAGAACACACTTAACATGACAGTTACAGGAACAGAAGATATGCAGCGAACTGTTTTGATTACATCAATTATTCATGACCACCTTAAGACAAAAGGATGGGGTGGGGGTGAGTGTTTACAGATATCCAGAGGGCTGTGAAGAGAGGGTTTGTTCTGTTCTAAGAGCTGAGTTACTGGGCGGACATTTGACCATATAAGTTTATCAAGTGTTTACAGTTGTCAGTGTCCTTGAGCTTCCAGTGCTCCTACTTGTTAGTTATGTGGGTTTTTGTTTCAGCTGCTAACTGAATTTTAACTCTGGTCTAACAGTTGTCTCTCCTGCTGAAGCTGATCCACTGTGGATAAATAACGAATGAGTGATTGGAGCAGGGGGTCTGGACCCTGTCTCTCCCATTAGGGACAGAGAGAGTACGGCAGGGAAACTGCTCTGTATCCTCATGGTTAGGACACCCACCTAAGAGGTGGGACACCCAGAGTCCAGTCTCCCTCCTCCAGCTGCTCTTTATTTTTAGAAAGAGGAACAGCTTCAATAGGAGAGACGGAGAGAGCCCCACATCAGAATAACCTCTAGCTCAGTGATCAACACACTAGTATAAGAATCTGTTCAAATCATTTCTCCCCCTCAGACATGGGGGGAATTGAACCTGGGTCTCCTCCATCCCAAGTGAGTGCTCTAACCACTTGTCTAAAAGTTGCATACTGGGTACTACTTGTTGCTGTAGCTGCAGGCACCCAACTACCTTGTGGCTCAGGGTGTAAGTAACAAAGACTCATTAGCTGGTATCTAAATAGTGCCTGGAGAGAGGTCTATTTCCATTCCCATGATAATTGATACCATCTCTAGTTTCCACTATCCTAACTCATTGGGACATCTAGCAATGTCTAAAAATTTGGGGGCTGATTCTGTACTCTTTACACCTGGATGAGTCATTTACACCTTTCCTAAGTAGATGTAAATGCAAACATTCTCATGCATTTCCACACCCACTGTTCGAGGTTTAAATGACTCCTTGGGGTATGAAACAATGGAGAGACTGGCTCATAAAGTTTGTGGCTAACGTATTATCCAAAGCACTATTCACATACTTAGCCCAAAACTAACTTTTTTATGATCTATATAAAGTGTGTTTCATCACTGTTCTCCCTAAAAGGGTTTGTGAGCAGAAGAGGTCAGAGTACCCTTTTCCTCCTCTTCTGATTAGTAGGATCTTGTGAAACTCTTAGCAGAGCTGACATTTAATGAATTCAGTATTTTAACAACTCACTGGCAGAAGTGCTGGAACAATTTGTATAGTGGGGGTGCTGACAGCCTTTGAACCAAACTGTAAACCCTGTATATAATGGAAACCACTTCAAAACAAGGGGTGCGCCAGCACCCCTAGTTCAGCACCTATGCTCACTGATATTTGTTTTTGTCTTTCACATTTCAAACTCTCTGAGATCCAACTTGCTGTTGCCATCTGCTGGCCTATAAATAGCAAAACAATTGTCCCGTAGCTCTTCAGTATTGTTCTAAACTTCCTTTTGCTATTTTTATGGGTTTGAAAACTGTTGAAAATTTAAATTTACTTTTAACATTTTTTAAAATGTTAAAACCTAAGGTAAAAACTAAGAAACATAAACCTGCAGGACACACTGAAAACACAAAAGAAAACAAAGCTAAATAGAAATAGTTCCACTGGAGGCAGGATATGCCCGTGCAATATGTATACTTTATTTACAATAGCACTTCAGGGTATCAATCAAAAATTAGTGTCCTACCTGCTGGGCACTTATTAAAACGATAGCTTCTGCCCCAAAGGTCTGATATATTGATCTTTTGTTGGGGGTAGGGGAGGATTGTGCCCCTTTCTAAGAAACTTGAGCCAGTTTATGGGGTAGGATGGAAACCTTGTGAAATCCATACAAATAAGCTGAAATGTTGAGATTTCAGAGGCATTTGGCATTGAGTTTTGTGTTCTAATCTCAAATGAAACAGGTAATTTATGCTGAGTAGTGCTAGCAGGTGGATCTTAGCCTCATATAAGAAGAGATGTCTTTTTTTTCTAAGGCAAAAAGAAATAATGGCTGGAGTAGATGAGGTCCTGGAGAGTAAAGCCAAGGAATAACCGAGCTGGTGAAGTAAATTTAGATTATTGTTAAACAAGAACAAAAACAGACAAAGGCAAACCCCAGAAAGCAGGATGTTGTAAGTTTGGACAACATCTGGTGTGCGTAAACTGTATTTAGACCAGGGTGAGAAATCCATCTACTTACACACTAGTAACAAGTGCTGAACTTTCTTCAATTTCTTTTCATAATGCAGCGTTTTCTGGTCTAGAGATTCTCAAACTGTCATGAACAAGTCTCAGTGAGGTTCTGACCACTCAACCTTTATTCCCCTTTTAAAATAATAGAGCAAAACACAAAATGTCCAATAAGTTTTTGGAACATATTAGGCACAAATTTTTTATTCAAAAGGAGGAAGTAGTAACCAGAAGTCATTTTAGACTTGATTCTAACAGGGAGAAATTCTTTGCAAATCTGAAGGTTGAAAGCAATTTGGGTGAAAGGGATCATGAAACAATATATTTTGTGATTCAAAGGAAATGAAGGAGTGAGAGTAGCAGAATAAAGAAAATTGACTTCAAAGAAGCAAACTTTTACAAACTCTGAGAATTGTTAGGTAAGGTCCCCTTGGAAGAAAATCTAAAGATAAATAGAGTTCAAGAGAGATGGTAGTTTTTCAGAGACAATGTTAAAGATGCAACAGCACACTATCCTGATGCTAAAGAAAGATAGGAAGAATAATAAGAGGACAATTTGACTCTACCTGTAGCTCTTTAATGATCTGAAAATCAAAAAGGCATCCTGCAAAAAATGTAAAAATGAACAAATTTCTAAGGATGAATAACAAAAGAACAGCACAAGCATGTAGGTACAAAATCAGAAAGGCTACAGCTCAGAATGAGTTACACCAAGCAAGGGTCATGAAAGGCAAGAAGAAGAGGTTCTATAAACACATGAAGAGCAAAAGACGGATGAGGGAAAGTATAGGTCCACTACTTAGAAGGGAAGGAGAGCTAATAATGGACAACATCAAGAAGGCTAAGGTGTTAATGCCTATTTTGTTCCAGCCTTTACTAAAAAGGTTAATTGTGACCAGATGCTTACCACAATGAATATTAACAATAAGGGGGAAGGAACATTAACTGGAATAAGAAAAGATTTGGTTAAAGAACATTTAGATAAATTAGATGTATTCCAGTCAGCAGGGCATAACAAAATTCATTTTAGGTTACTTAAGGAGCTAGCTGAGACAATCTTGAACCATTAGCAATTATCTTTGAGAAGTCATGGAGGAAAGGTGAAGTCTCACAGGACTGAAGAAGGGCATACATAGTACCTATCTTTAAAAAGAGGAGCAAAGAGGTCCCAAGAAAATATAGACCAGTCAGCCTAACTTTGATACCTGGAAAGATACTAGTATAAATGATTAAACATTCAATTTGTAAGCACCTCGAGGATAACAGGCTTATAAGCAAGAGTCAGCATGGATTTGTCATTAACAAATCATGCCAGACTGACCTAATTTCCTTCTTTGACAGGGTTACTGGATAGTGGATGGGGGAAGCAGTAGATGTGATGTATCTTGATTTTAGTAAGGCTTTTGATATAGTCCCACATGACATTCTCAGAAGCAAACTAAGGAAATGTGATAAAAATACTATAAGGTGGGAGCAAAACTTTTTGAAAAATTTTTACAGCAAACCATTGATAACTACTCTTTGATTAAACTGGGGGAATGTATCTGGTGGGGTCCTGCAAGGGTCAGTCCTGGATTTGATTCTAGTCAATATTTTTTACTTGGATATT
Source organism: Chelonoidis abingdonii (assembly GCF_003597395.2). Lineage (NCBI taxonomy): Eukaryota > Metazoa > Chordata > Testudines > Testudinidae > Chelonoidis > Chelonoidis abingdonii. Next base: position 22,592,139 of record NC_133771.1, read on the forward strand.
AATGACTTGGGTAATAGAGTGGAGAATACGCTTATGTGGATAACACCAAGATGGGAGGAGATGCTACCACTCTGGAAGACAGGATTAGAATTCAAAATTACCCTGATAAATTGGCAAATTGGACTGAAATCAACAAAAGGAAATTTAAAAAAGACAAGTTGTTAGGGGAAAAAATCAGTTGTGAAAAGGGTTAGTATCAATCTGGGGTGTATTAACAGGAGTATCACATGTAAATCATGGGAGGTAACTGTCTCCCTCTACTCAGCATAGTTGAGACCCCAGATGCAGTACTGTGGTCAGGTCTGAGTGCCACGCTTTAAGAAAGATGTGGAAAAATTGGAGAAAGTCCAAAGGAGAGCAACAAAAATTATAAAAGCTTTAGAAAATATGACCTCTGAGGAAAGATTAAAAAAACACCTGGGCATGTTGTCTTGAGAAAAGAAAACTGAAAGGGGATCTGATAACAGTCTTCAGATGTATTAAAAGCTGTCATAAAGAGGACGATGATCAATTGTTCTCTATGTCCACTGAAGGTAAGGTAAGAAGTATGATGCAGCAAGAGAGATTTAGGTTAGATATTAGGAAAAACTGTCTAACTATATGAGTAACTAAACTTTGAAATGGGCTTCCAATGGAAGTTGTGGAATCCCCATCACTGGAGGCTTTTAAGAAAGGTTGGACAAACATCTGTCAGGGATGATCTAGGTTTACTTGGTCCTGTCTCAGTGCAGCAGGGCTGGACTTGATGACTTCTCAAGGTCCATTCCAGCCATATATTTCTATGGTTCTATGAATGCTCTCTGAACTCCATATTAGGTGCCACTGCAAATAGCAAAAGTTTGCCAAGTCTCAAAACTGGGGAAACATTGATTGTGCCCAGTACTTTGGATATCATAAATGGTATGTTGGGATCTGATACTGCCAGTCACAATTGTCCTCATCAATAACACAGTCAAGTGATGGGTTCATAATATAACTTCAGATGTTCAGGGATAGCTGTTGAGAGGTATTGGCTCTTCTGTATTCTTCTAAATGCAACTGGATGAAATTTACAGGCAGAGGTGAAAGTAACTGAAAGGACTTACCGGTACTGGAGTCCTGCGTGGAGAGTGACCTCAACTGGAAGAGGTGGGGGCCTTTCAAGATTTAAAGGCTTTGGGGCTTCGGCTGTGGCTGGGAGCCCCAGGGCCTTTAAATCACCCCAGAGCTCCCAGCTGCAGAGGAGGCTGGGAGCCCCGGGGCTCGGAGCAAAATAAAGGCCCCCAGGCTCCGGCCGCCTCAGAGCTCCGCCCGAGCCCCGCTGCTGGAGGTCCAGCAGTGATTTACAGGGCCCAGGGCTCCCCGCAGTGGCCGGAGCACTGGGCCCTTTACATTCCTGCCCTAGCCCGGCTGCTGGGCTCCAGTAGTGATTTAAAGGGCTGGAGGCTCCAGCCGCTGTGGGGAGCCCCGGGCCCTTTAAAGCGCGCCCGAGCCCCACTGCCAGAGCTCCAGCGGCGGCACTTTAAAGGGCCTGGGGCTTCTCGCAGAGGCTGGAGCTCCAGGCCCTTTAAATCCCCGCCCGAGCCCAGCTGCTGGGCTCCGGTGGTGATTTAAAGGACCAGAGGCTCCGGCCACTGTGGGGAGCCCCGGGCCCTTTAAAGCACCGCCTGAGCCCTGCTGCCGGAGCCCCGGGGGTGATTTAAAGGGCCCAAGGCTCCCCGCAGCAGCTGGAGCCCTGGGTCCTTTAAATCACCACAGGGGAAGTCGGTCCAGTCTGGCACGGCATACCAGCTCTTGCTGGTACACCGTACCGGACAGGACCGGCTTATTTTCACCTCTGCTTACAGGTGTCTTTTTCTGCCAAACTTTTAGCATTTGTCCAATATGCATGGAAATGATATATATATACACATGAGGAATTCCTGTGTTGCTGTCCGTTGACAGGATGTACTATGATGGGCAAAAATTGATGCTTTCCAGATAAATTGGATTGGTGTCATTGTATTGGCATTTGCACTAATGATGCCTCCACAATGACAGGAAAACCTTTTGACAAGAATCCAGTCTATTTTAACCCAAGCCATTTGGACACACTGTTGAATTCACCAGGAAGTAGAGCTGGTCATTTTTTTAAAAAATTGCATTTTTTCTCAAAAAAAATATTTTAACAATCAAATATAAATTTTTTTCTCTGTTTGACCAACTCTATTGGGAAGTTTTAGTGGGAAAGCAGTTGCCAGTAGAACTGAAAGAGGTAATTAACAAGGCTGTAAAACCTGTGGACTTTATTAAAGGTAAGCTCACCAATACATGCCACTTAACTATTTTATATGAAGAATCACCACCTAACATGGACAACTCCTCTTCCACGCTGATGTTTGTTGACTTTCACATGGCAAAGTTTAGAATCAAATTGCTGAATGTGGCTCTGCCCTTGCTAAAAAGACATGGAATCAGCATTGGCTTGCTTTGAATGCATCTCTCAGACACAGAATGTAATATGGATACTTAATCTGGGGGGTTGCCAACAGGAGCCACTAGGTTCTGAGCACCCTGTCTTTCCAACATTCTGTAGGTTGGCTGCAAGGAGGAGAGGTTCCAGTATGGAAAAAGTGGTCCTGGTATGGAAAAGACTAAGAACCACTGATCTAGTGATTAGAGCATAAGACTGAGAAGACCTGAGTTTTACCACAGGATTCCTATCTCACCTTAGGCAAGTTTCTTAACCTCTGTATGCCTGCATTTATCTTCCTGTAAAACAGTGACATTAATACCTACCGTATTTATTAGATGGGTTACGAGGGTCAATCTGCTAATATTTCTACTTCTAAGATTCTAAGAAAAAGGGCATCATATAGGTATTGTTATAAATATTTTTATTCTAATTTAGGCCCCAGTCTTAAGTCTCTGGTCCTGCAAAGATTCAGGCTATGTCTACACTGCCACAGTAAGACAATCTACGCTATGCAACTCCAGCGAGGTGAATAACATAGCTGGAGTCGACGTACCTTAGGTCGAGTTACCGTGGAGTCTGCACCACGGGGGGTCAACGGGAGAAACTCTCCCATCAATTTACCTTACTCTTCTCGTTGAGGGTAGAGTACAGGGGTCGAATGGAGTGCAATCTGCTGTCGATTTGACGGGTCTTCACGAGATCCACTAAATCGACCACCGGTGGATCAATCTCAGAGCGTTGATCCCGGCTGTAGTGCAGATGTAGCCTTAGGCACAGGCTTTTTTTTATTTATGTGAATAGTCTAAGGGTATGTATATGCTATGAAATTAGGTCAAATTTATTTAAGTCGACGTTTAGCCTCCGATTTAACAAAGTCGATGCTGCATGTCCCCACTATGTACATTCCGTTGGCAGAGCGCATCCTCGCTACCATGGCTAGCATCAACTCACGGAGTGATACACTGTGGGCAGCTATCCCACAGTTCCTGCTGCTGATTGGAATTCTGAGTTAGGCTCCCAACGCCTGATGGGACAAAAACATTGTTGTGGGTTGTTTTGGGTACATGTCGTCAGCCTCCCATGATGCATTTGCCTCCTCTCTCCATCCATCCCTGAAAGCAATGGCAAAAAATCATTTTTGAGCCTAAGCCTGGGTTACCTGTGCAGATGCCATAGCATGGCAAGTATGGACCCCACTCAGCTGTACACTGTTGTTGTGAGCATCTGCAAACACCTCGTACATTGTCCTGCGGTATTTGCAGAGCCTAGCCAAGAGCCGCTGCATGGAAGAATGTGATGCTACACAAATAGTCATGCTGGAAGCCATGGAAAGGAGTAATTTGCACATGCTAGCAGCAGCAGCCGGGCTTGTTGACATGGTGGAAAACCGCTCCTGGGCCCAGGAAACATGCACAGACTGTTGGGACTGTGTAGGTATGCAAGTATGGGATGAGGAGCAGTGGCTGCATAACTTTTGAATGCGTAAGGCCTCTTTCATGGAACTTTGCGAATTGCTTTCCCCAGCCCTGAAGCACAGAAATACCAAAATGAGACCTGCTCTGACAGTTGAGAAGAGAGTAACAATAGCCCTGTGGAAGCTTGCAGCGCCAGACAGCTACTGGTCAGTCGGGAATCACTATGGAGTGGGTAAATCTACCGTGGGGGCTGCTGTGATCCAAGTAGCCAGGGCAATCAATTCACTTCTGCTAAGTACGGTAGTGACTCTGGGAAATGTGCAGGACATAGTGGATGGCTTTGCTGCGATGGGGTTCCCTAACTGTGGTGGGGCAATAGACGGAGCACGCATCTCTATATTGGCACCAGACCACCTTGCCAAAGAGTACATAAACTGCAAGGGGTACTTCTCAACGGTGTTGCAAGAGCTAGTGGATCACAAGAGCCATTTCACTGACATCAACGTGGGACGGTCAGGAAAGGTACATGATGCGCGCATCTTTAGGAACTCCGGTCTCTTCAGAAAGCTGCAAGAAGGAACTTTCTTCCAAGACCGAAAAATTACCATTGGTGATGTTGAAATGCCAACAGTTATCTTTGGAGACCCATCCTACCCCTTGCTCCCATGGCTCATGAACGTGTACACAGGCAGCCTGGACAGCAGTAAGGAGCAGTTCAACCATAGGCTGAGCAAGCGCAGAATGGTGGTAGAATGTGCCTTTGGACGTTTAAAGGGACACTGGCACAGTTTACTCACTAGGTTAGACCTCAGCAAAAACAATATTCCCATTGTTGTTGCTGCTTGCTGTGTGCTCCATAATATCTGTGAAAGGAAGGGGGAAAAGTTTCTGGCGGGGTGGGGGGTTGAGGTAGATCGCCTGGCTGCCAATTATGAGCAGCCAGACACCAGGGCAATAAGAAGAGCACATCCAGGTGCACTGCGTCTCTGAGAGGCTTTGAAAACAGTTTCATGAATGACCCAACACTGATGTGACAGTTCTGTGTGTTGTTCCTTACCAAGCTGCCGCCTTTTTTTGCATGTATCGCCCTGTAAACTAAACCCTGACCAACCACAGTGTGCACAGTGAATAAAGAGCCTCTTGTCCTCAATCCATGCATTTTTGTTTATGCTAACAAATGCTGAACAGAGACATCAATGAATAGCAAAGATAACCTGGGTCTAAGGACCTGATAACACAGGGGAGAAGGGGCAAGGGACATGTAGCTTATTACAATTGCACTGTCTAGCAGTCACAGCTGTGGAAATGAGAGCCTTCTGCTCCATGAGGCATTCAATGGAGTTGAGTTCAAGGGATAATGGAGCTTTCCTCCCTCCCCACATTCTAGGATGTCTGGGAGAGGAGGATATGGAACTTGGTGAGGAGAGCAGCGGGTTCATCATTGGGTGCAGCGGGACTCTAAGGTTTAGCTACCTTTCCTGCACCTCAACCAGATGCCTCAACATGTCTGTGTGCTCCTCCATAAGCAGCAACATCTCCTCTTGCGTGTTACGCTCTTGTTCCCTTCATGTTTTCATACCCTCTGGGTCGTTGCTTGTGCTCTCTGACAGTGTAAGCCTGCATGCATTCAGTTGGGCCCTGTCAGTCTCAGAGGAATGCATCAAATCACAGAATATATCTTTGCTAATCTGGGACAGCCTTTGTGCGGGTGTGGTGGAAGCACCCATAGACAAGGTTGCGGCTGCAAGGAAAAAAACACTACAAGGGAACATAATATGGTTGAAAACAGGTTAACTTGCAATGAATGAAACACTTCACAACAGTAAATACATTCCCTGAGGTACACGGCCACATTTTGTCTTTTAAAAGAAGCACCTACCAGTAAGGTACAACAAATGGCCGAGGACTGGGCAGCAGATTTTGGTTTGCAGGCAGGCATGGTAAGAACACAAGAAAGGGTAAGTGTCAGGGCACACCTGGGGACATTTTTTGGTAGGGAAACTCTTGGCACATTGTAGTGGGCCGGTGTGGCTCCCCTCCTCCCCGGAGAGGGTCGAGCCCTGCTGGAGGCCAAAGTGGGTGGAGCTATGGAGCTCTGAGCCCGCCCCTCTAAGGGTCAGGCGGCGACCCGGAACTATAAAAGTCGGCCCTCAGAGCTCAGTCAGGCCCCAACAGCCGGAGAGATCAGACGTACCTCAGGGAGCTCGAGACTGGAAGACTCCGGCGACCCAAGGGGAGCCACCCAGACTGGCTGGAGCTCCCCTGCACCCGCTACCTGGAGGAGCTGCCTGAGCTTCCCCGCGGGGGCTACCAGGAGGAGCTGCCTGAGCTTCCTCATGCTCGCTATTTGGAGGAGCTGCTGGAGCCTTCCCGCGCTCACCATCTGGAGGAGCTGCTGGAACTTCCCCGTGCTCGTTACCCAGAGGAGCTGCCGGAGCTTCCTCGTGCCTGCTACCCAGAGGAGCCATCGGAGCTTCGCCGCCCTTGCTACCTGGAGGAGCCGCCAGCGCTACCCTGGCCTGACTATCTCGAGGAACTCCCAGACCTACCACCCAGCCCCGGTCGCGATGAGCCTATACTCGTGGACCCTTCAGAGGCCGACGTTAGGACCCAGGTAAGTCCCGAGGGGGAGTACGGAAGCAGCCCGGGGGCAGCCGAACCCAGTCCGGCTGCGGAGTTGCCGGAGCCTATGTCAGTGTGTTGCGGCCAGGATCCCCACTGACTGACCAGCAGAGCGACAGCTGCTGTTAGGGCCCCGGGCTGGGACGCAGTGGAGTGGGAGGCCTGTGTCCCCCCTGACACCCCACTCCGGGGTGGCAGACTCCCCCTCTCCCTGGCCTGAGGAGGCCGATAACTGTTATTGTTGCTCAGCCCTGACAGAAGGCCTGAGCTTACTGACTCTGTGCTTGCTGTCCACCCTGATGTAGGGCCCGGCGCCTCGTGGTTGTTTTGGCTCCGCCCTGCCGGAGGGCCTGAGCCCCTCGCCTGCTGGGCAGACAAGTACCGCCAGGACCGCCGGGCTAGTTTCCCGGACCAACTGGAGTGGGCCGGCGTGGCTCCCATCCTCCCCGGAGAAGTTCGAGCCCTGGCACCACACGTGTACACACATAAACAGGCTTTTCCAGGGAGCACCCTTTGCATAGCTGGATCAGCCACCACTGTATCCCAATTGTTTACCTCAGATTAAGCATTAAACACAATTGCATTTAACCTCTGTAGTGTGATTACAAGCGTGCACTCACCAGAGGTGCCTTCCTTGCCAACATGCTCCCACAGCAATAGGCCCTGGGAGGGGATTGGCTCCAGAGTTAGGAAAAGGTTCTGGCTATTGGGGAGAATGGATTCTCCACTTGCCTGCTGCGAATTCTCCTCCTCTTCCTCATCAACAGGTTCCTTCTCATTGTTGCCTGTGGCCGCCTGGGGTACCTGGGAGATATCCATGGAGAGTGTTGGGGTACTGGTGGGGTCCCTGCTTAAATCGTATACAGCTGCTCATAGAAGCGGCATATCTGTGGCTCAGAACCAGAGCAACTGTTCGCCTCCCTTGTCTTCTGGTACGCTTGCCTGAGCTCCTTTATTTTCATGAGGCACTGCTATGTGTGTGTCTGGTGTAGCCTTTGTCCTCCCATGCCCTGTGCAATTTTGGCATAGATGTCAGCTTTCTTCTGCTAGTTCGAAGCAGGGCCGCACAGAGGAGGGGGCAATTTGCCCCGGGCCCCGCAGGGGCCCCCACGAGCCCTGGCCGAGAATCCCTTCCCTGGCTAGAGGCACCTTTTTAATTTTTATTCACCCAGCGGCAGACCGAGTCTTTGATGGCATTTTGGCGCCGGGTCCTTCACTCGCTCTGGGTCTTCAGGGGCACTTTGGTGGCAGATCCTTCAGTGCTGCCAAAGATGCAGAGCAAGTGAAGGACCCTCTGCCGCCAAAGACTCAGAGTGGCCACAGCGGGTGGTGCTTTTTTTTATGTCCGCTTCCCCGCTTTGCCCCAGGCCCCCTGAATCCTCTGGGCAGCCCTGGTTCGAAGTCCTGCTTGCACAGACTCTTCTCCCCACACAGCAGTCAGATCCAGTGTCTTCTGTATACTGCATGCTGGAGCACCTTTGCAGCCCTGGGCAGGCATGGTCAGCTGTGCTGGTGACCTCTCCACGCTGATCAAACAGAAAATGAAATTCAGAAGTTCCCAGGGCTTTTCCTGTGTACCTTGCTGAAGTGCAGTGGAGTTGAAAGTGTTGTCCAGAGCAGTCACATTGGAGCACTCTGGAACACCTCCCAGAGGCCAATCCCGCCGAATTACACAGCGTTGTGTCTACCCTACCCCTAATTCGACCCAGGAAGGTTGAATCTAGCGGTACATCTCTCGCTGCGGTGGACTGGCATTGATTTTAGGAGCCCTTTAGGTCAGCGGAGAGGGCTCGGTAGTGTAGACATGCACATTATAAATTCGACCTAACGCGGCATGTGTAGACCAGGCCTTACTGAAGTCTAAGGGACTACTCACATGCTTTAAGTTAAGCACTGCATAAGTCTTTGCAGGATCAGAGCCTTCAGTTGTAAGCTTCTTGGAAAAGGGAGAGAAGCTTTCATCTGGTTTGTGTGCCCCCAAGCAGATGACACACTTGAGTATTTTCCCTCTTTTAATCACCTCCATCAGTTAGCAGACAATACATTGATGGCAGAAACAAATGCTCTTATTATCAAAATGGTTATATTCATTACCTAGGCTATTTCTTTGAACTTCCAGTGCTTTTTAATAGGGACTAAGATAAGAATACTTATCTACTTATTATTCTTGTTTTTTATACAATATGCACAGGAATCAAATTGAAACTAATCTTATTTACACTTCAGCTATACTGTGTATTAGGTGCACTATGTGATTTTGATGGTGTAGGCTCATCTTGAAGAGCTACTGCATTAACAATTCACTAACTGAATCAGAGAAAATTATAGTCCTATTGAGACATCTATTATCTAAAAAAAGACAAGATTATAGTTGCTCAACTGTGAACAAGGTGGAATCATCTGAGGCCAAGCAATACAAAATCTGAAAGCCAGCTGTTATCCCTGCTTTGGGTCCACATTCGCATTCACAAAATGATGTCATTAGCTACTCACAATGAATTAAAAAGAATAGCTGTCTCTGACTGTTGTGATGCTGAAGTATGTTTATTATGTATATCCATTTATATCACAGGCTATTAAGGGGAACTGAGTTACTCAGGAACAAAAGTTGGCCAACAAGGGAAATCAGTGTTCCTGGTTCAGTCCGCAGCCTATGCTCTGCACTACTGCAAAGGATATTTATTTGTGGTAATGTCATTGGTGACAATGCTTAGGTTACAGTTGTACACTTACCACATGGATCTTTCACTTAAAACTTTTGCAGTACACCGTTATCCTGCCTACTTATCCAAAAACAGAAATAATGTTTAGGGGGCAATGGACAACTAATTAAACCTTACAGCAGCCTGTACATTTATAAAAAAGTTAAATATTATCAGTCTAATATATGACTACTATGAAAGCATTGTCATTTAGTTGTGACTCTTCTATGGATTTTAAATATAAACATTGTAATTGTTATCTCTTTTGACCCAAGCCGCTAGCAAAAATTTGGAATCTTGTAGGTTCTTCCAGTGAGGAGGAGAAACTGATGATGGAGTCTAGTACCTTTTGATGCAATCTTGTTTATTTATAAAGAATATACAAAGTTTTGTTTCTCTGAACACAGACAGAAGGAACCAAAATAAGAGGAGATATTTTCTTTCCTCACAGACCCAAACTCCTTTCAGCCAGCAACCCTAAAAAGCTTTCTCTCTAGGCTTTTCTCAGGGTTGTGCTACCAGCTGCTTGTTCAGGCTGTGACTCTTTCTGTTCCTTCTCTCTCTCTCCTGCTTCTCACCCACACCCACGCATGCCCTTACCCAAACAATGCCCAGCCAAAACTCCTCTGCCCACATGGTTCAAATTCCTGAGTGGACTCACATATGCCTGTGTTTTAGGTGGGAGGTTGCTTAACATGAAGGGCGGTGGTTACACCTCACACATAACAACAAGGTGTAACCCAGCCCCTATTTATTTATTTATTTAATTTATTGTATTTGTATTATTTTATCAGTGTGCCTAGGTGTCCTAGTCATGGACCAGGACCCCATTGTGGTAGGCACTGTACAAACACAGCACAAAAAGACAGTTCCTGCTCGAAAGATCTTACAATCTAAGAATAAGAGAAGAGATGATCGCTAGATACAGATGCACAGATGGGGGAGCACAAGGAAACAGTGAGACAATATTGATACTCATGATAAGCTGTGGTCTCAGCACATCAGCAGCTTAACTATTGTCATGTTTTTTTTTATAGGCATCATGGCGAAGGAGAGTTTTAAGGAGAGATTTGAAGGAGGATAATACATGAGTTTTGCAGATGTTTATGGCGGACTCCTTCCAAGTGTGAGGGGTAGAATGGGAGAAAACACAAATATGCTTCTTTGAAAATTTAACAAGTGGGCAATGGAGGCTGGTATCACGAGCCAATTGGAAACCCTTTTGACAGTGGATGAGAAATTATAGGTAGAGTAGGGATAGGCTGTGAAGAGCATTGAAAGTGAAGACCAGTAATTGATGCAAGAGAGAAAAGGCAGTGAGAGAAAAGATATAAAAAGAGGGGTGATTTGACCTAAGTGAAAGACTATGAAAATGATCTTTTAAGCAGCATTCTGAATGGATATGAGCGGAGCAGGGTTGCATTTGTTAAGGGCAGAGAGAAGGATGTTGTAGTTATCAAGACATGAGACAATGAAAGCTGTGTGAATGGATAGGAAAGGTGGTATTTTAGAGATGCTATGCAGAAAGAATCTGCAAGATTTTGACATAGCCTGAATGTGATGACCTAGAGAGGTCTGAGTTGAGGATGATGGCCAGGTTAACACACAGCCATCACCCACTATGATGACGGTAAACAGGCATCATTTGTTTCGTACCGCTATATGTTGCATTCAGCTGCAGGTCCAACATATGAAATACTAATTGACTCTATTCCTACAGCTATGTATCTTGTTGATGATGCTGATACACAGTGAGAGAACCGAATAAAGTAAAACCGGGTTGATGAGTGATTCATAAGAAATCCCTGGAGAGTGCTTGGGAAACCATTATCAATTATTAATGCCTTAACATTTATATCCTAACATTTTTATTAAGTAGCTCAAAAATGGATTGATATCAAATTAAACTATTAATAAGTACCTTTAAGTTTCCCTTCAGCACAAAACCAGGAGTGGCTTTTTTTTTTTTTTTTTTTTTTTTTTTGGTAGTGTGAGCCGAAAGTTTGAATGCTACTCTTAATGTGATAATTAGTTCCCACATTGATTGTCATAGTTTTATTTTTCAAACCAGTTTGTTAATTGATTGCATTTATACATTTTTCTTCTCTTTACGTGTTTTTTGTTTTTTTTTTTAATCCTCCAATACAAAGGACTAGTCAGATCAGGTAGAGATCACATATATTTCTGAAGCTTATGCTGATCAAAAAATACTTAGCACTTACAGGATATAGAACTTCTAAGCATTTGACAAGCATGAGATAATCCTCACAAACGCTATTGTGCAGTAGGAAAGTGGTATTTTCCCAATCTTACAAATGAAGGAACTGAAGGAGAGGTTAGCAGAATATTTTTTAAGTGATCACTAATTTTAGATGCCCCAATTTGAGATGCCGAGGGCCTGATTTTTCAGAGGTGCTGTACTTCAGCCAAAGTTCCCAAATCCTTTCAAAATCTGAGAACTACCTGTAATTTATGCATGTTTGCCTATGGCCCCCAAGAGCTGTTTTCTTTCCTGGAAATGGCCAGAGCATAGCTGTGCTTCTATCATACTACCTTTCCCCTAGCTAGGCCCCCCTGCTTGGAGGGTAGTGCTTTGGAAACCATGGCACTGGTTCTATGCCACCTGGGAAAATCCCCCTCAGCTGGGGAAATCCCCATGTAGCTGGTTAAACTGGCTTTACAGCACTTGGCATCAGTAATAAGGTGGCATTTGGATTGCGATTTGGGGCCACTGGTAGTCACGTGAGTAATAGTTGAAAGAGTGGATGTGTTGACATCCAACATTGGATTATCAATATGTTTTCAGTGCTTAAACAGGTTTCAGCTTTGTCAGGGATTGGCACTTCTCTGTTTTTTACTAGATTTTGTAAAATGCTATGCGTGTAGCTATAAAAGTGAGCTTTTTTCCCCTGTATATTGCATCTTTAAATTTCCAAGAACTCTCTGGGTTTGCTGCAACTGATTATAGAATAGGCACACATTTTCTTCTTTCATGGAGGCTGTACTCATTGTTCCTTTTTTTTATCTAAAAGTAGTTAGACTGAAAATACATACTTGTTCAACATGTATGGAAAAAAATATTGCAAATATCAGTGAATCTTCTCTTTACTGATGTTTTGGTTAGAGGGTCGATTTGATATATGGATCACATCTATGTGTGTCATGCTGCTTGAGATTATGGTGACCAGGCAGCAAATGTGAAAAAATGGGATGGGGGTGAGGGCTAATAGGAACCCATACAAGAAAAAGACCCAAAAATTGGGACCGCCTTATAAAAGCAGGACATCTGGTCACCCTACATGAGATAAAGAACTAGTAGTGAGATGAAATCATCTTTTCTCATGAAACCATAAATTCAGAATGCTTTGAGGATTGACCCATCAAAGCTGGTTTAGCCTCTACAGCAGTTGTAGGACAGGGATTCACCCCTTGTAGCACAGCCTAGTCCTGTTTGGTGAGGTGTGGGTTTTCATTATTAATATTGTTGTTGTAATTAATGTCTTTCCTTCAATGACTACTTGCATCACTATCCGTGGACTCGAGCGGGATGAGGCCCTAAAACATTGTCCCATCCCACGCGGTGCAGAAAGGATAGAACAATGAGGTGCTTGCAATTCCGTGTTTGGAACGTCGCCGCCACTACGACCTCCTCTCTTCCCACCCCTCACGCAGGGCCGCTGGGAGGGAACATCAAAGCGCGCGCAGATGCCGCGCCAACGCCGGTGATTGGCGCGCGGCGGAAGGGCCTCGAGAGTTCCTGCTGCCCGCCCCTTCTCCGTCCCGGCCACAGCGCGCCTGCGCAGTGGGGGTTGCTGTTCTGAGTGTGTGTGGGTCTCTCTCGCCATGTTGTTGTGAGTCTCTGGCGGCTCAGGTGGGGGGGAGGGGAGGAAGGAGAGACCCGGAGGTGGGGGCAGGCGGCGGGGACAGGGGTGTTCCAGGGCCCTGTCCGGCTCCGTTCCAGGGAGCAGCGCCGCCAGCCAGCCCGTGAGTATCTCGGGGGCCGGGCTAGGCCAGGCCAGGCCGCAGGGGAGCCCCCTTTTGTCTCGGGGGCCATGTTGTGTCTGGTAACCCAGCTGGTCGGGGCCTGGTCGAGGGTGGCTGCCCTCTCCCCTGCCTTTGTGCCTCTCCGCTTGGGCTCTTCTCCGGGCCGCTGTAGGGAGCAGCACAAAGGGGGTGGCGGTGAGGAGGGACGGGAGCGGAGGTGTGGGGGGAACAAAGAGGGGGTATATAAGGGGGAGGGGCAGCCTGGGGAAAGGGGGTGTAGGAAGGAAGGGGTGTGTGTCTGGGAGAAGGAGGAGAGTGGGTATTGTGGTGGAGGGCAAGGTATATGTTGTGGTTCGGGGAGTGTTGTGTGGGGGGGGGGGACTGCTGTGTGACCCTTAAAGCACCTTAAGAATGCTAATAACACACACGCGTTTGGTAAGGGCGCTTACTACGCTTTGGGTGAGGTGGGAGGAAAGACTTGGTGGGCAGTTTACACGAAGGGACATGATGGGAGTTAGAAAAAGGAGATTAATTCATGCCTGAAAAACAGATCTGTGGTGGGGAGGGGAAAGGTGGCTAGGAACTGGGAGAGCAGTTCTCACTGAAGTGCACAACTGAGATCAAGACACAGGAAATGTTTTGGAAACGTGAACAAGGTTTTTTTCATTGCTTTCGTAGAGTTTAAGGCCGGAAGGGACCAGTAGATCGTCTAGGCTGATATCACAGGTTATTATATTTCACCTGGTTACTAAGGATAGCTAAGTCTATTTTTTTAAGGGATGTGAGGGTAGGTAGGAGGGCTACATGCATGTTTTATGGTTGATGCCACTCAGTGAAATGTTGGCTTTTATTTTTTTCTTTAATACACTATCTGCACACACAAAATCAGAGAAAACTTTATTGGAAAATATAACCATTGTCACAATACGGAGCGGTTCACATTTTTACTTGATTACTGCTGATTATTTTTAAAAAATATCTTTTAATAGTCATTATACAAGAGATTTTTTGGCTTTGTTGCTATTAAGTTTTGTGTGCACTTCACTTCAAACTATGTCTTTAATTCTGTGAAAGTAAGGTGATACATGTTGAGCATTTTATACCCATCTGGTGTACTAAGCACACTGTACAAAGCAAGCAAAATATCAAAACACTAAAAAATATATTGTACTATGGCATCTTATAGACTAACAGACGTTTTGGAGTGTGAGCACATGCATCTGACAAAGTGGGTGAAAGCTCACGCTCCAAAACGTCTGTTAGTCTATAAGGTGCCACAGGATTCTTTGCTGCATTTACAGATCCAGACTAAGTCGGCTACCCCTCTGATAAAAAATATATTGTTTTACATGGTGGTGTGGTTTAGAGGTTTTTATCAAGGGAATTTGGGATGTGTCATTACTACCAAGTGATAAAGGCATGCATGAGTTTTATGTATCACTGCAAACGAGTGCCCATAAAACCTTTATACCAAACATTTGTGCATTCTCTATATGTTACATATTAACAAATGGTTTTTGGAAACATGTGTCCTAATTATTTTATTTGTGGTCCTTTTTGTGTCCCACAACTGAACAGTTAGTCTCTTTTTAATTATGATTCAAACTACGTAGGCCTTGGAGAGAGAGGAAAATGAAAATAAACACATTTTTGAAATCTCTAAATATACCTAAAATGCCCTTTTTAAAAAAATACATAGTGCTGTTAATTTTGATATCTGGGGGTTTTTAATGTCTCTATGCTTCTTTATCTTCCTGGGTTTAGAAACAGGTATTGTGCATATTGTTGGAAAGCTGGATCTCTTATTTTTGCTATGGTATAAAGAGGTATTGGATCTTAAAACTTTTACTGGTCCTTAACTGAATATTGTACCTTTGCAAATATTTTTGGGTAGGTGAAGGTGGTGAGGAAATTAGGATGGGGGAAGATTGAATTCTGTAGCAGTTTTTATTTGTTTTGTTTTTTAAACAAAGCATCTAGCAGCTGCTGGAAAATGCTCAAGGGTTTGGAAAGTTAGAAGTAGTCCCAGAGATAGACCTAATGGGCAAATACAGGTAAGGAAGTGCTTGATAAATGCAGTTTTATCACATGGTTCTTCAGTTTATTGCATGAATATCATCTATGTGTATACATGTGCTAGTTTAATCTTTATAATTTTTCTTCCTGTTTTTTGGTGGGAGGGAAGCAATAGAATGGTGGCTAGGCAATTACAATAATGAAAAGTGAGAAACAGTTATCCATTGTAATGTTTATCAGTAGTGCAAAAATTTTGAGGTGTTTGACCAGGAAGAATACAATTGACTTCCCTTAAATGTTAGCTGCAGTGAAATGTAGTATAGCTAATACGTTTTCATTGGTAGAGAAAAAAGATCATTTTTCCTTGTCCTGGGGAAAAAAAATAAGTTTTAATGTAGGGTTGCAATATATATTTAAGATTGGTGTTTATTGCCTGATTGTAATATATTGAACAATAAGTAACTTCTTTCCCATTTGTTTATTTGTGCAAGAGAGATTCTGGACATATTGGAGGACAGCATTAGCAGGGAGTTAGACTCATTTCCAGGTTTTCAAGTTAACTTAGTAGCATTTTTCATGTTTTGCTCTTGTCCAATTTTCTCCCTGTCTAGGTGTGCATGTATGTGTGTACTAATGCTGTGCGTACAGAACTTTCTAAAATGCTTTATCTTGAGAACTCAAGTCTCTGCTTTGTACAGTTGTTTCTGAAATGTTAAGAGGTCCCAAAAGCTGGGACCAGATGATATGGGATGTTTTGCTTGATAATTTCCCTGTTCTGTTAGTTTCCTCTGAAGTGTCTGGCACTGGCCACTGTCAGAAGACAGGATACTGAGCTATAGGTGAACCATTGGCCTGACCCTGTATGGCCCTTCTTAAGAACATAAGTTGTTAGATGGACAGTGGTTAACTTTTTCATTATTCGTATTCACATACATTGATGCCTTCTTTCTGGTGTACAGGATTATGTAAAGTGTCATTCTTGATTGCAATAAAAATTCCTAAATATTATTCTTGGTGTTATGCTGAGGTATGAGGTGGTGAGGAAGTCTGCAATATTACTTTTTAAATGTAACAAAGATATTGGCACTTATATTTTCTTAGGGGAAGAAAACAGACCTTTCATTTCTTAATGAAAACTGCTAAAGTGACCATATAAGAAAGTGTGATGGATAGGTCATTTAGATACTAGTTGGGTTGTATAAGCTGTGTTCATAGGCGTGAGATATATAAGTTGCTCTTTCTGTTTCTGTTCTCTTTATATAAAAAAAAAAAAAGGTTGAAAAATCCAGGGTGAAGTTTTTCCACCCATAACACAACTATTTTCTTGCTTACTCTACACAATGCAACCATTCCAGCATTGTCACTAAGCCAGTACCCAAACTCTGTGAAATGGAATAAGAAGTCCATCACTGAAAGGCTTGTTTTCTCCTCCTGTAACAACAAGTTTAAGTTTGCCTAGTGCCTTTTAATAACAATGTTTCAAGGCACTTCCTGGTAATATAGTAGAAATACTATGCAGCTGTATGTTTATAAAAATACCTTCCGATCATACACAGTTTACTCAGGTTCTCTGTGTGATTTCGAATAGGTATGTATAAAATCTTTCCTTTCCGCTAATAGCTTGAGATTTTTATTTTACAGGGGGCCTTTGTTTATGTCCCCTTCAGAATTTGTCAGTATAGATCAGTTGGCAGTATTTCCCAGTCTGGAGTGTGAGATATCTAGATGATGAATCAAAACCAGGTCTTATCTGTAGATGTATAATTAAGGTGTCCATTTTGTTATCTATCAGTTGATATTGAGGCTCCGATGAATTATCCATTCTGGAAGTGGCTCTCGGAAGCTAATATGTACATGTTGGAGACATGGTGAGGTGAAAGTTATGAGATGACCATCCTGGGTGTTGAAAGAGCAATATAAAGCTCTCTGAAGTGCAGCAGCTGCAAAATTATTGAATCCATGATATGTGCAGGACTCTTATCAAATAGAATTTGCAAGAATACGTCCAAAACAAAATATTGTGACTTTGACACGCTCCCTGTTCAATATAAATAGGGTCCTACCAAATTGACGGCCATGAAAACCGTGTTGCAGACCATGAATCTGGTTTCCCCCCATGAAATCTGGTCTCTTGTGTACTCTTACCCCATGGTATACAGATTTAATGGGGGAGACCAGCATTTCTCAAATTGGGGGTCCTGACCAAAAAAGGAGTTGCAGGGGTATCACAAGGTTATTTTAGAGAGAGTTGTGGTATTGCTACTCTTACTTTTGCACTGCCGTCAGAGCTGGGTGTTTCCTTAAAGTGACAGCTGTTGGCCAAGCACACAGCTCTAAAGACAGTGTCCAGCCAGCAGCAGTGCAGAAGTAAGGGTGGCTATACCATGCTACCCCTACTTCTGCGCTGCTGCCTTCAGAGCTGAGCAGCTGGAGGGTGGCAGCTGCTGACTGAGGAACCATCTCTGCAGGCAGCAGTGCAGAAGTAAGAGTGGCAATACCATACACTGCCTTCCTTATTTTCGTGCTGCTGCTGGTGGCAGCTCTGCCTTCAGAGCTGGGCTCCCAGCCAGCAGTCGCTGCTCTCCAGCTGCCCAGCTCTGAAGGCAGCACGACCGCCTGCAGCACAGCAGAAATAAGGGTAGCAGTACCACCAACCCCCCCTCTCCCTCCCTCCACACACAATAACCTTGCAAACCCCCCACAATTCCTTTTTGGGTCAGGCCCCTACAATTACAACACTGTGACATTTCAGATTTAAATAGCTGATATCATGAAATTGAGGATTTTTTAAATCCTATGCTGTGAAATTGACCAAAATGCACTGTGAATTTGATAGGGCCCTAAATATAGATGGTCATATTAATATCACATATTGTAGCACAAATATATTTTAATCAACATATATGATACTGTGATTTTTCCTTACAAATTGGAGTTGGTAATCTGTTGAAAATTTTCACAATTTCATCAAATATTTCCAAATACAGTCGGGCCTCAGTTTACATGGTGGTTACATTCTTTGAAAAACACTGTGCAAATAGAAATCGCTTTAAAAGATACCAAAGGTCTGTGGGGAAATAAGGTTTTAGGTTCCAGGCTCACAAGATGACCTCCCTAATTTATTGAATACAGGTTTTAAATTAAAAAAAAATAATAATGAAATTTAAACTTATTAACCTTTACTGATGTTAAGGATGAACTTGATATGATGCTGATGCTGTTGAGGTCAGAACTCCGAGGGTTCATCTGGGGTGTCTGGGGAGGCCAGGGCGTGTGGAGCAGTAGCGTAGCCAGGACACGTGAGTGAATGGGCATGACTGGAGAGAGAAGGCAGGAGGGATGGGGTCACAACTAATTGACCGTGCAAAACTGAAACTGTGCCAAAAAAAAAAAAAAAAAAAAAACATGTAAATTGTGGCCTATACAGTCAGAACTCGATTTACACAGTATTTTTTTTGCACGATTTCAGTTATGCACAATCAAATTAATTGTAACCCTTTATTTTTGTACATGGTATGGATTCACTTTTATACAGTGCAGTGCGGTCACCAAGATGCAAGGTCAGTGGCATAGCCAGGATGGGACACTTCGATGGGCCTTGGCTTTAGCTGTGTGGGCAATCATGGAGATGGGGGAGGGGAGGCTGCCTCCCCTCACCCCCTCCAGCTGGTTTTGCAGGGGGCGATGGACACTCTGGCTAGGGTACTGGCAATCCCAGGGGGGCACCCAGGGAGTGGGATCGGGGTGCAGGGGCTTACCCTGCTCCACCTGACACTCCTGCTGGGAAGCAGGGTCGGGGCCTCGCCTATCGCCACCCAGCTCTCCTGCTGGTGAGTGGGGTTGGGGCGCAGGGTCTTACCCCACTCACCAATGCTCGTGCCGGGGAACAGGATCGGGGCGCGGGTTAGCCCCGTTCTGCCCACCAAGTGCTCCTGCTGGGGATCAGGGTCGGGGTGCAGGAGTTTACCCCACTGCACCCAGCACTCTTGCTTCTCTGCCCCCGTCATGCCCGCCCACCCAAGTGTCCTGACCTGGCTACGCTACTGCTCTACACTCCCTGGCTTCCCCAGACACCCCAGATGAACCCTTGGAGTTCTGACTTCAACAGCATCAGCATTATCATCATATCAAGTTCATCCTTAACATCGATAAAGGTTAGTAGCAATTTCGTTAAAAAAATTTTAATTTTAAAACCTGTATTGGATAAATTAGGGAGATCATCTTGTGAGCCTGAAACCTAAACCCTTATTTCCCATAGACTCTTGGTATCTTTTAAAACAATTTTTATTTGCACAGTGTTTTTTCAAGAATGTAACCACTGTGTAAATCAAGACCCAGCTGTACGTCTACAATTTGACCAGTTCTGGTAAAATTAAATTACTTCTCACTTAGTCAGTGCTAGAGAAGGTATTGGAGAAATGGACAGATACAAATTACTGCACTAACTGGCTTTGTGTTTCCATTGTAAAAATCTTTGATTTTTCTCTCTCTCTGTGTGGGGAGAGGGGAACAAGGAGACGGTAAAGGTTGACATAGAAAATCTCAGTCCAGAAACTACTTATTAAATGTGAGCTTCCTCACCCAACATTGATATGAGCATAAATGTTTGTTATAAGTATACCAAACTCCTTTTTTTAATTTGGTTACTTGCTTGCTTTATTTATATATAAATAGTATACAAAACTTTAAGGTGGACTAAAGCCTGCTAGTTTTTTAAAAGGGGAAAAAAGTGATGCTGAGGTTCAAATAGAGGCTACTATGCATGTATATTTAGTTTCTTGGAGCCATATTATGCAAATAATTAAATTTTCACAGTCAACATTTTAGCACAGAGCCACTTGGAATGAATTTTGTGAATGTTAGTTAAGAAAAATAAAACTTTTATACATTTTATATCACATTCATAATTTTTTTTAGGCATACTATTAATGTATGGTTACCTTTCCAGTATAGTATATATTTCAAAATTCTTTGTTCTGTGAATATTGCATTGAGGGCTTTGTCATATTGTTGAGCTTGAAGAAGTCACAGAATTCATACCATGTTTGTGGAATGCCATTTGAGTGAAGTAAACAGCTATTGTTGTAATAATAAAACTATATCTAAGTAGCATTTTGTCTAAGAATGGCGATAAAACAATGCATATTCAGTTATAGCAAAAACCTCAATTCCACAGTATGGTATCATTTTTTTTGATGATGATGATTGTACATGGAGGAGGTGTTAACACTGGAAATAAAATATATGTATTTACAGAGGAATTAGAAGCAGTCATGATCTCTTACTGTACACAATTTTATACTTAGAAACTCTATTCTAGGCGAGGAGCTTTCTGCGTATGAGTTTTTTCCATTCAGGTTTTATACTGTTCCTCTTAAGTGATTACAGAGGTATGAAACTTATTGTAACGTTTCCAGACTGTACTTTAAAATGAAAATAACTCTGACCATTTTTGCAGGTGCCATAAATTATTACATTGTAGGATATTTTTGTCTTATGTCTGTGTACTGCTCCTGGTCTCTCTGAATTTCATGTCATTTATTGCTGTATGACTGACAGTACGCTTGATGAAATGGACAAAGTAGAAATCACAAAATCAAAAAAATGTATGATCGCGTTGCCCCCCTCAGAGATTTTGGCAATAAAAACCACAGGAGAGTAGAATGGACTCTCCTGTGGTTTTTATTGCCAAAATCTCTGAGGGGGCAATGTGATCATACATCTTTTTTTTTTTAACTTTGTGATTTCCACTTTGTCCACTTCATTATGAGTATTTTCAGTCTTCCATCAATAAATGTGTGATTGTCAGCTATACTTATTTCAAGCCAGAAAGACAGTTGGCAGACTGATGAAAGATTTCAGGTTCAGATTAAAATTGTGGTCAGTAGGTCAAAATATACTGCCAGTTTGCTCATAGGTGTTTTTAATATGAAATTTGATATTAAAATCTTGCACAACCAGAACAACACTGAACATTTTTCACTTGTGACATATTTGCATGGAGATTTAGAAGTTAGCCTTCCACACTACTTAGGTGAAAGTGTTTTTCATAACCGACAAGCAAAGTTCGTAGCAGAAGGTATAGGGCAGGGTTTCTCGAACAGGGGTCACTACTTGTGTAGGGAAAGCCCCTGGCGGGCTGGGCCGGTGTGTTTATCTGCCCCGTCCGCAGGTCCGGCTGATCGCTGCTTGGGGCCAGTGGGAGCTGCTGGAAGCGGCGCAGGCCGAGGGACTTACTGGCCGCCGCTTCCAGTAACCCTCATTGGCCTGGAACAGTGATCCGCTGCCAGTGGGAGCCACGATTGGCTGGACCTGTGGACAGGGCAGGTAAACACACGGGCCCGGCCTGCCAGGGGCTTTCCCTACACAAGCGGCGACCCCTGTTTGAGAAACCTGTTATAGGGCCAAATATGAAGGAATGTACCTGTCAATTGATATTGTGTGTGTGTTTTTTTTTTTTTTTTTTTTTTTTTTTTTTAAAAGTCACTCAGTTCAAGATCTGAAATTATATTTTGATCAAGGATAGCTACATTAGTATGTTTGGTTCCATACCATGTATTGTCTCAGACAACCCTGCCATCTTAAGTTGATAACAATACTTTAAATTAATTAAATAGAAAAAGCTTAAGCCAACATCTTTGACAAAGTACACTGTTCTTATATAGTCAGGATTTTTTTAAAATCCTAATTATAAGAACTGCATATTTAAAGACATTCATTGGAAAGCCTTTTATGTTATCAAGACTTTTTCTTTTTAGGTTTCTACGTGGAATGAGCATTCCATGTGTCCTCCTAGGCTTGAATGAAGTGGCCTGGCAGGAGACCAGAGGAATGATGCATGCGAACATTGGTCAGGAAGCCAGTGGGGTTGGAATAGGGGTTGCCCCAGCTGGAACAGTAGGTGGAGCAACAGCAGGGCCAGGGCCTGGAACTTCAGGGCCCAGTTCAGGTGGAAACAATCCTCACACCATCCCTACAGCTGCAGTGTCAGGTGCTTTCAGTGTCCAGGTACCCCTCAGTGGACGGTCTCAGGATGATGCCACAGTTGGATATTTCTTCCAGAGGCAGGCTGGTGAGCAGTTGAGTGGCTACTCCAGCAAACATCGCTGGCCCACAGGAGATAGCATTCATGTAGATCATTCGGTAGGTAGCTTTATTTGTTTTTTCATTCAAAAACTTCTCATGTTTCTTCTTAAATCCAGATCTTTCAGAAAGATATACGTGGGTGAAGCTAGTTTTTCTGTATCAATTATAGTTTCAAAGCATATAGTTTTCCATAATGTAAACCATTTAGTTTTTTGTTTGAGCAGTCAAACATATCAGTTTAATTATTGTATTGTAATAGGTTAAGTGTTTATTAAAAAGTTGTTGTTTAAAGTAAATAAGCATTACTTTTCAAAGTATGTGTCTAGTTTTTTTCCAGGAACACTAACAAGTATTACTCATTAGATCTGAAATCAGATAGTAGCCATCTGTTATAGTTTGATAAAAGGCCAAATTACAACAAGCCTAATGAAAAGTAACATGGCTCTTGCACACAATCTTACTTGTTACACTTGCAGGTAAAAACTTGTATTATCAACACTATAAACATGTAAGTAGTAGAACTAAGCACGGGGTACCTCTTGTTTAAACTTAATATTATACAAAAGGTTTCTACCTGATTCTTTTGTAGATAATGAAATGTAATTACCCACAAAGCGTCAAATAGCAAACACCTGGCTCCAAATGTGTAACTGCATTGCTTTCTAATTTTTCTCGTTCAACATTTACTCTTGAAATTCAGAAAACAAAACATTCTTTTCTATGAATCTGAGTTCGGCAAGTTAAAAGGTTCACTGGCAATTTCTTTATCTTCCCAAACCCCAGGGTTGTAGGATATGTTCCAAGAAATACAGTAAAATGTAGGAAAATGAATATAACAATTTTACCAACCTAAAAGTTCGGTTATCCTTATTTTTCTCATCCATTTGCTGCTCTTCTTTACCTTAATTTCTCTTGTCATTTTATTTCTTGGTTTTGTTTTTATTGTCCCTCCTTTCTCTTTCCTGTAATAGTAATTGCAGAGCAAAACCTCTCTTGTCAGTACCTCTTTCTTTGTATTGTATAAAATATTATATTTAATATATTACTAAAATATAAATCAGGTCCCTTGCAATATTCTACTTGCCCACTTGGGGCAAGTAATTATTTTGAATGCGTGATAACATAATAGCTTTTTTTCCCATCATCATTGGCTTCGTGGTAAATGGTGGGCAACTAGATTGTGTGCCTCGGCTGATTGATTTTTATTACAGTTTTGCAAGGTGACACTCTGTGGGTGTATTTATGTATTAAGCTGTTCTTAAACAAGTAAGAATAGGCATATCTTTTCTCCCATCTGGGGAGCAGAGAGAGATGCAGCTCAGATTAGCTTTGTGTAATAACACTATTTAGTTCTTCAGAGTATTGCCACGCTCATCCAGGAGAGAAGGGTAAATGTAAACATTCTATACCTAATGTGTTTTAAAAAGAGCTGCAAAGAAAAACTAATTCTAGAAAATATTTTGTTTTATGAATCATAAAGAGCCACAAAGGGGAAGTTTATTTTACTTTTGTTTATTCACTTTTAATTGCTTGAGAGCAGTAATACTTTTCTAACCTATATAACTGAGTGATATCTCCTTTGTGTTCTGCCATGTTCACTGTTTTCCTTCTTTGGTAGCCTAGAAAAATAGGAAATTGCCATGGAAGAACAGATCAATAGACTTCCCTAGTGGTGTTCTGTGTGCCTTAAAAGTTGCAGTGTTCTTTGTGGGCCACAATGCACACAGAACAGCTGCTTCTGGGGTGGGTACGTGAAGTCAGGAATTACATTCATATTTACCATCTTGTAAAGAGCCAGCACTCAGAGTGAGGTTCCAACAGACCTCGTACATCTAAAAGCTAAAATATGCAGATTTTGAAAGTATTTAATTACCATTCCTTTCTACATGCATAGGTTAGGAAAAATAAGTACATTTGTTTGAAAGATGAAAGGGGTGGATGTTTTGACATGTTTGGAAAGAAGGACTGCATAGAAATGATGTTAGTAAAAATGACTCTGAAATCCAAAATGAGGAAATTAAAATCTTTAGGTTCAGTGTGGATTACTTAAGCATACTGTAGCTGAGTCACAGAATGTGTGAATATGCCTAAATAAAAAAGGAAGCAGGAAGGAAAGAAAATAAGCAGTATGGATAAAAACGATAAGGTTCAAGTTACAGAAGGTGGAAACCTGGCTCAAGTGAAGCCAGTAGAAAGGAGCACAAACTATTACAGGTAAAATACAAAATGGAAACTAGCAAACTTGGGAGAAATTTTCATAGAATCAAAGAACTGGAAGGGACCTCGAGAAGTCGTCCAGTCCAGTCCCCTGCGCTCAAGGAAGGACTAAGTATTATCTAAACTAGGGGTTCTCAGACTTTTGTACTGGAGATCCCTATCACATAGCAAGCCTTTGAGTG
Organism: Chelonoidis abingdonii; assembly: GCF_003597395.2. Classification (NCBI taxonomy): domain Eukaryota; kingdom Metazoa; phylum Chordata; order Testudines; family Testudinidae; genus Chelonoidis; species Chelonoidis abingdonii. The sequence continues at coordinate 22,616,797 of NC_133771.1, forward strand.
CGACCTCCCTTATACATTAAAAACACTTTTTAATATATTTAACACCATTATAAATGCTGGAGGCAAAGCAGGGTTTGGAGTGGAGACCAACAGCTCGCAACCCCCAATGTTGTTATAACCTTGCAACCCCCTGAGGGGTCGCGACCCCCAGTTTGAGAATCCCTGATTTAGACCATCCCTGACTGGTGTTTGTCCAACCTGCTCTTAAAAATCCCCAATGATGGAGATTCCACAACCTCCCTAGGCAATTTATTCCAGTGCTTAACCACTCTGACAGGAAGTTTTTCCTAATGTCCAACCTGAACCTCTCTTGCTGCAATTTAAGCCCATTGCTTCTTGTCTGATCATCAGAGGTTAAGGAGAACAATTTTTCTCCCTCCTGCTTGTAACAATCAATCTTCCCTCATAGGTCATGTTCTCTAGATCGCTAATCATTTTTGTTGGTCTTCTCTGGACTTTCTCCAATTTGTCCACATCTTTCCTGAAATGTGGCACACAGAATACTCTGGTTGCAGCCTAATCAGCATGGAGCAGAGCGGAAGAATTACTTCTTGTGTCTTGCTTACAGTACTCCTGCTAATAGCTTCCAGAAGGATGTTTGCTTTTTTTGCAACAGAGTTACACTGTTGACTCATATTTAGTTTGTGATCCACTATGACCCCCAGATCCCTTTCTGCAGTATTCCTTCATAGGCAGTCATTTCCCATTTTGTACGTGTGCAACTGATTGTTCCTTCATAAGTGGAGTACTTTGCATTTGTTCTTATTGAATTTCATCCCATTTACTTCAGATCATTTCTCCAGTTTGTCCAGATCATTTTGAATTTTAATCCTATCCTCCAAAGCACTTGCAGCCCCTCCCAGCTTGGTATCGTCTGCAAACTTTATAATTGTACTCTCTATGTCATTATCTAAATCTTTGAGGAAGATATTGAACAGAACTGGATCCAGAACCAATCCCTGCAGGACCCCACTCGTTATGCCCTTCCAGCTTGACTGTGAACCACTGATGATTACTCTTTGGGAATGATTTTCCAACCAGTTATGCACCCACCTTGTAGTAGCTCCATCTAGGTTGCATTTTCCTAGTTTTTTTATGAGCAGGTCATGCAAGACAGTATCAAAAGCCTTACTAAAGTCAAGATATACCACATCTACTGCTTCCCCCCTTTCCACAAGGCTTGTTACCCTGTCAAAGAAAGCTGTCGGGTTGGTTTGACATTTGTTCTTGACAAATTCATGCTGACTGTTGTTTATTATTTTATTATCTTCTTGGTGTTTGCAAATTGATTGCTTAATTATTTGCTCCATTATCTTTCCGGGTACAGAAGTTAAGCTGAGTGGTCTGTAATTTCCCGGGCTATCCTTATTTCCCTTTTTATAGATAGACACTATATTTGCACTTTTCCAGTCTTCTGGAATGTCTCCCATCTTCCATTACTTTTCAAAGATAATTGCTAATGGCTCAGATATCTCCTCAGTCAACTCCCTGAGTATTCTAGGATGCATTTCATCAGGCCCTGGTGATATGAAGACATATAAGTAATTTTTGATTTGTTCTTTCTCTATTTTAGAGTCTGATCCTACCTCATTATCACTGTCATTCACTCTCTTAGACGTTCACTCTAGTCAGACACAAAGCAGATATCAAGAACTTTCTGAATACTAGAAGTAAGAACATTGCAAGAGGATTGGTGAGTTGAGGGACAATTATGGAGATCAAGGACCTTGCAGAAAAGCTAACATTTTCATACCATTCTTCACCCAAAGAATATTAGTGGGTCATCCATACTGGATGTACTGATTTTCAGACAATAAAGATAGCATTGTTAGTGACTGAGTCAGGAAAGGAGACACTGGAATACATTGATTAAAGAGCAACAAGTCACCTTGGCTGTATGGTATTTTTCCCATGTATTCTGAATGAATTTGAAAATGAAGTGACTGAACTGCTAATACAAATATTCAGTCTGACTAAAATCAGCTAATATTGCAGAGTACTGGAGGATATCAAATGTACATATCTTTAAAAAACTAAAAGGCACATGGTTAAATCCTGGGAATTGCAGACACAGTGAGCCTTACTTCAGTAGCAAAAACATTGATTTTAATTATAATTTTAAAATAGAATTATAAAACAGGTGAGCATGAGACAGTAGAGACAAATCAATACATCTTTTCTAAAGGAAAATTGGTTTTAATTTACTAAAATTCTTTGAGTTTGTCAAACAAATAGTGGATAAAGAACAACTGTAGTTATTCCCCTTTGTCAAAATTCCTTATAAGAGATTACTAAGGAAACTACATCTCATCTCCTGACTACTTAACAACTTTAGTGGATTGGAAGCAACTCAAAAAGTTAGAAATAAATAGTAGGAATAAAGAATCAATTTCTAACATGACAAAAGGTTAACTGGAGTACTCTGGAGTTCCATAGTAGGGCTGATATTTAGTGTACTAAACATCTGGAAAGCAGTATGAACAGTGAAATGAGAAAACTTTCAGATGGCATAGTTATTTCAGTTAAGACTTGACAAGAGAGGAACTTCGGAGAAAACAGAATAAAGTTAGGTGAATGGGAAGCACAACTGTAGATGAAAATTCCGTGACAAGTGTAAAATAACATGCTTTGGAACAAATAATTTGAATTACATGTATTATTGGGTTCTAAACTAACCATTCTGGCAAAAGATTTTGATATTGTAGTCAGTTCAGTTTTGTAATGGCAGTGAAAAGAAAAACAAAGAAAATGCATAGCATAGAAAACTTTACTGAAAATATTGTGCCATTTATATTAGTTGATAGTACACCTTCACTTAAACTTGTGTTAAATTCTGGTTGTCTCATTACAGAAGATCTATTAGACGTAGAAGAGATCAAAAGACAGGTAACAAATTGTTAGAGACATGGAAAGACTTCCATATGAAGATAATGAAAAGAGATTGGGATACTTTGTTTACAAAGAGGACAAGAGCAATATACAAAATAACATTGCATAAGTAGGATAAACAGGTGAATAGGAGCACCTGTTCTTATAAGAACTGAGGGGACATTCAGTACAATTGAAAAGCAGTGCATTTAAAATTGATTAAAAGGAGATGCATAATTAATCTGTAAAATTCATTGCCGTAAGATATTGTTGAATCCTAGAGCATAGTGTGATTCAAAGAGAACATCCAGCATTATAATCTTTTAAAATGTATATAGAGATATACACCCTCATGCTTCAGTGCTTAATCCAGACAACAAACTGACAAAATTAGGAAGAAACTTCCCTGCTCTTAATTCTAGATTTGCCCACCACAGGATTTCTTGCATTTTCTTCTGACGTATTTAGTATTGGTGGCCGTTAGACAGGCTGTTGGACTATATGGACCACTGGTCTGATCTTGTACAGCAATGTCTGTTCTTCCCAACTCTGAAAAAGACTGTAGAGCAAGAGAGGATGGGTCAGCAGTGGGAGGAGGACACCTACCCTCTGGCATCATCCCTTCATCAGCCCTACAGGGATTTTTAAGGGTAAATTAGTGGTCACCATTAACTTTTATATCGATTATGTTTCATGGAGAATCCTCTGGGACCTGAGAAGTGAGTGACTCTGAAAGTTTAGAGACACATGGTGTCTCTGGCACTCTGAGTGCAGGAAGTGGGGGCCCGCAAGGATTTTAAAACTTAATACTTGCCACTCTAGGCTTTGTATTAAACTCCCAAGGTTACAGCTTCTCTCTGACCTTGGTTTGGTAAATGTTGCCACCACCCAAATGCAAAAAACTCCTTTGAACCTAGGAGAGAGCACTTGGAAATTCCTCCCGGTGGGGTACCCTGAAGCCCTTTCACGTCCCACTCTGGGAAAGAGCTGAGAAAGAAAACAAAGGAAATTAGCTGTGGCTACCAGCTAATCAAACAACATGCACAACCTCTTAGGACACCAAAAATCCAATCCTGTTCTTAAAAAAAGTAAATGTTAAAACAAAAAGAAAAAATATATCTAGAACTTGGGCATTTGCTAGATTTTAAAAGAGCAATTCCAAAAATTGAGCACTCAAACTAGCTTTCTTGGGGGTTCAGCTTAAAGGTTACAAGTAAACAAAAGCATCAGGAGTTAGCACAGAGGAGATCCACAAGCCAAAATAAGAAATAAACCTGATAGTGTCTAAACATTCCCTATCCAAATTATTCCTTCTAGGTATGGAAAATACTTTTTCATACCTGGTTCAAACCTTATACAGCATTACTGATCGTCCCTGCAGCCCCAAGAACAACCACAGACAAAGGGAAAGTTTCTTTTCCCATTTAAAAAAATTCTAGCCTTCCCATTGGCTCTTTTGGTCAGGTGCCCCCCTCCTTTTCTTTTACCTGTGGGCTTGTTAACCCTTTACAGGTAAAGCAAGCAGAGAGCAGACACCAAGCGGGATTATATAGCTAACTGGATGGCTGGGTGTCCATACGGGAGTTATCCCCTTCAGTTATCACACATGGTCTTTTCAGAGGTCTCAAGATCTTCACAGATCTTAGACAAAGCAGACATCAGTGAATTTTGGTGAAAGAATGCCAAGGAAATACTGCAGTTACAGTAAAGACTACTAGAAGCCTCTTATAATAAATAGCAGTATTGTCAACAAAAGAATGTAAATAATTACACCATTATACAGAGCCTTAGGTTACTCCAGCAGCACCTCACTATCTCATTTTGGGCATTTTACTTCTATTAGAATTTACGAACTATTGGAGAAGGTATAAAGAGCAGCTACTACATAAATTTATCAAAAATAGGACAGAGTCTTAGTTATCATGACAGGTTGAAAAGCTTATTTTCTGTACAAGATGGAGGAGAAGTTGCTAGTCATCTATTGCGGTATGTAGGTACGTAAAAGGGATCACAAAAACTTCAGTAATTTGGAATGAATTAGTTCAAAGAAAATATTCTTTCTACACTGGCAGAAGAAGCTACCCCTGTTAAAAGTGAGACTATATATATTCAATAGTCTCTAAATCCAAGTGCTTAAGTGACTTCCACCAGTTCACTGGTGTGACTTTCTTTAAAACATCATCAGCAAACATATATTTCTTGACTGGTTCGCCCTTAGCTCCAAAGTTTATTATAGTTGACATTATGGAGGGATGATTGTTGGATGTCCATATCATCACCAACTGCTCTTCTTCAGCAGTTAAGGTTTGACCCTGGTACTGAATATTTGCAAGAAAATGAGCTGGAGATAGTGCTTGTCCCATTCATATTTTTTAATGCTTGTAATACAACTCTGTCGTGTTACCGAAATATTGGGTCTGCCTAGCTGAGAGCCAATAACAGCCTGACAGGGATAAGGAAAGATGCTTTATTTATTTGGGGCCATGGTGAAGTGAAGAAGAGGGGCTAAACACCCCGGTAGCGTCGCTTCTAGTTCGCTGCAGCCATCTGGAGTCCGATGTCTGAGCTAGGAGAGTCCCATCTGGGTCGCCAGAAGCTGTTACTGAAATATCTGGTCTGCTAGCTGAGAGCCAGTAACAGCCTGACAGGGATAAGAAAAGATGCTTTATTTTGCAGAAGAAAGGAGAGCCCTGCACCTTGGTACAAAGACTTTGCCTTATACAAATTTTACAAACTTTTTATACACTTTTAGACAAAGACTCTTGCGTGTTAACACTTGATTGGTAGATGTTAAACCTCGCATTTTTGTTATTTGGTTAGTAAAAACTGGTTTGAAGCAAGTTTTTTTTTTTTTTTTTTGCTTTGAGGCAGAAGAGAAAAGATAGTTTAAAAGTTTAGGTTACTATGTACATGAGGCTTTTGCTTTCCCCTACTGGCTGCTTGTAAGCTGTTAAGGGGGGCTACCGGTAACTTTCACAATTGCATAGTTCTCTTCTTAAGATCTCACTCAGTTCTTTCCAGATCTCAACAGTGTCAGCAGTAAAACAGCTGTTTGTTCAAGGCTACAGAAATAGGCTTCAGGGTACTCAGCATGTGTTCAACATTTCTCTTAAGCCCAGCATTGAGAACTTGAGCTGTGACAGTGCCATGTATTTTTTTGACCATTTTGTTCACAAACTGTCATCAGATCAGGCCAGTAGTTGATATAGTACTCAAAACAGTCCACTATTGAGTTCCATCGCACGTCTTGAGGGAGAGTTAGCTTGGTTTTTTTAGAGCAGCTGCTGCAAAGTGGTTGTTAAAGAAGTATTTCGCAATTTCAACATTAGCCTTTATTTCTGGAACACTGAAGTCTTTGGTTAGGAGGTGTATCAAATGAACACTGCAATTGTATGTTACTAGCTTCTTATCTTGGATACATTTGCAGCATTGTCTGTGACCAAGCTGTGTCCTAGACATTTGAATTTTTTTTTCACAGTTTGTTATAACTTTTACTGCTACTTCATGTAAGTATTCTGCTGTGTGTGCATTTCCTGATGTATCAATTGTTTCTGTAAAGAAGACATTCCCTTCTTCTGTTGTCACACAAGCACATACAGCAGGATCATTGTGGACATTGCTCCACCCATCAAGACTCAAGTTAACAATTTTACCCTCTAGACCTTTTGCACACTGCTCAATTTCTCTTTCATACACTTTACCCAGCAATTTGCTTTTAACATCTGCTCTGTTGGATGGACTGTATCCTGGTCTTAATTACTGAACCATGTTAATGAAGTGTGGTTCCCAGTCATACAGAAAGAAGAGTTTGTTGCATAAACAAACTGGGCCATTTTTCATCAATTACCTCATTTTGTAATCTGCTGGTTCTTATCGCAAACTTATCTATGGTTGTTTCTGAATGATGGAGATTTTTCCTTTTTTTGCTACAGGCGATATACTATGGCTATCTGACATATATAATGTGAGTGAAACACTGTCTTTGGCAGATATCTATGCAACTATAGAAAATGATGGTGATCGTGAAGGTGGATAGTCTTCAGAATCCCGTATGTCAAGGATGGATTCTCCTAAACAAAAGTCAATGCAGTTACTTAATTTTTACCACCATACTGCTCATTTAGTATTACTCATTGCATTCACTGACACTCACTGATACTGTAAAGGTGAAATTGTAAAAGGAAGATCTACCTATTTCAGCTATTTATTTTTCTCACAACTGCGTCTAAAATGATAGTACCATAGAGTAACAGCTATATTTTTTGCTCAAACATGAGCATTCAAGAGTAGTCTAGAAAGAAGACGGGCAGTCCTTAAGAAAGAAGTATGAAATAAAAAAGTTTACCAAACTGAAGATCCTGCATCTCATCCCGCCCCCCACAATCTTCTATTCATTGAACTTTTTGAAACTTCGCAGTTTAAGAGAGAGGTAAGGGATTAACTCTTGTGTACATAAATTTGTGGAGGGACAATAGGGTTGAGGTCTGTTGTTTCTCACCTCTCTCTATTATTTATTTATTTAAAAACATACTCTGATGGTATCTTCTAGACTGACCACTGAGTATCATTGGGTAGATAGAAATAAATAATCTGTACAGAAGCCCCTGGAACTCCACAGGATTGGGTCCCTAATCCATGAACTACTGGAACTCCTTTAGAAAACTTTTTTCTAAAACATTGCATAAATATATATTCTCATACTATAGAATTAGAATTTATAATTCCTATTCCATGAGATATCTTTAAGCTATCTTCAGATACATTTGTCCTCAAAAAGCATTTTAGCAAAAAAAATCTGATTTAAATAAAAAAATCACTGATTTTTATCCACCTGAGGGCAATACATGCTAGCCTTAACCACTTCGCTTCAAGTAATAACTAAAATTAGACATCGACATTACATGTAAAACATTTTAAATTACAGTAAAAAAGATAATCAGATTGAGTTTCACTTGCTTAATGTGATGGGTAGGCCTGCCTGTAGTTCTTGATCTTGTTCCAATCTGGATCACAATATGAAAGTGCTACCCATAGATGAGGTGCATTGTTGAGTTGGTTTCTTTTGTTTTTGTTTTAATATTCTTTGAAAACACTTACCCAAAACAATGACAAATTTAATGACTTTTGACGTGTTTTGAATGTGCTATCACAGGTGAACTGCAGTAGCTCTTTTTCTTGCTCAGGCATCAAGTTTGTTCCATTATTGATTCAGATTTTTGAAAATAAAAATTTTTCACCCAGTGCTTTTCCTTCAAATTTTCAAACCTATCTGCAGGGAAGTAGCGACTAAACGTGTCAGAGCAGCAAGATGTAACTGCATGACACTTTTTTTTTTTTTTTTTTCCATTTCATTCACTTTTTCTTCATTGATGCTGTTCTGCTCAGCGTATTGTAACAGTGTTGGTAATATGTAGTAGCTCGGATGATTACTTTTCAGTTGTGCTTGCCACAGTGCTAATGACTTTTGGAATGCTTGTATCTGTTCAGTGTCTAAATAAATCATTGCCTCTTCCTTGTAACTTCGAATTCTGTTTTTTTTTTTTTTTTTTTTAAATTGAAAATAGTCAGCTAGAGATGACAACTTTATTAACCAACTGTCATCGTCAAACAAATTTGCCACTGCAGATTGTTTCAGGAATGCGAGTCACATTTTTCTGGTAGAGGAGTTTGTACACTCTGCCCCATGACAGCCACCATTCTTAGGTGTGAAACAGTAAATTTCTGAGCATAACGCTTTAAAAAGCCTGCTCTTCAGGAAGCTTCCTTTAATTAAACTAACAATTTTTTCACTGCTTCCTTTAGTACTACCGTATTATCAGGGAAATACTCTTTGTTGCCAAAGCTGTGTGGTGAATGAAACAATGATTCCAAACATCATTACCAGGTGCCTCAGATATTTTTTTCACAACTCTATTTCTGCCTGTTCTATTTGCTGCACCATCACTTGTAATTCCTTTGCAATTAGCTCAGTCCAACTTGTATTTTCCAGCTATGCAGTCATGCAGTGCTTTGAATATTTCTGTTCCTGTTGTATTTGTTGGTAAAGTCAGACAGCATAGCAAATCGTCCATAAAGTCATTTTCCACAATTTGAAATATAAGTACTCCTGTCAGGATGGATGGCAAAATCCCCAGCTGACTATAACTGAGGAATAAGCTGGCCTCCAAATGCTCTGCAATATTTGCCGAGACATTGTGTTAGCACTGAGAGGAATAAGTCTCAATTTTTCAGCAGCCTTCTCATAGAAAATTGTACGTGCCATATCAAGAGATGCTGGAAGAATAAGTGTTTTGGGAGCTGTGTGGGCCATTTTCTCTCTTGCTACATGGCATGCCACCAGATATGATACCAGTTGAGCCAAGAACTTGGGCTGATAACTTTAATTCCCATTTCTTCAGTTGGTAATATTCAAGAGGCTTATCTATGAGTTCCATATGTTTTTGTTTCTAAATGTCTTTTTAATTTTGACCGTTTTATATTCTTGTTTGCAAGCACCTTGCTTCAAATAACACACTGGGGCTTTGGATCCTGGTTTGCGCTAGCACAGTTAATGAAACCATATTTTAAAAAAGCAACATTATACTGCCTCGTCCACAACTTGATTTTCGTTTTAGGTGACTCAGATCAGGTTGACATAGCAGAAATCTGTCTGTTATTACTAGAACTTTATGTTGCAGATGATGTACTTATACTTGTATTTTCATTTTCAGATGTAGATGGATTTGATTGTGTTTCCAAACATTTTTCTTATTACAAAATGATCCATTTTTCAGGATGAAGGTTGTTAAGCCTTGCAACTTGAGTCTCCACAACGTTAACAAAACTGACAGTGTGTAGAAAGCAGTCCCATTAGGTGATTACAGTGTAGAGTGTAAGAAACTCTGCAAACAAGTAAATTTTACCAGAAATAAGTAAAAATGTCCAACACTTAAATCATAATGTTATTTTAAAATTGTAATGAAAGGCGTTTTAAGAGATCATAACACTTTAAATTTGCAAATGACCCAATGTCTAATATTTTGCGATCACAGTACTGGGTAGTGATCTGTTCTTTGGAAACCAGTGATGTAGTGTAACCCCCTGCCAAGATGCAGGGTTTGTTGTCTGAACAATCCAACACAGATGGTATCCAGCCTCCTTTGGAAAACCATAGTTGAAGTGTTTTCAGAGTTTGATAACTAGCTGGTACAGTGGGTGGCAGCCTGCTTGTTAAATAGTTTCTCATCAAGAGCTATGTTACCATTCCTGATGTCTGATTTGTGTCCATTTATGCTTTATGTAGAGACTGTCTGGTTTGGCCAGTGTACATGGCAGTGGACATTGCTGGCGTATGATGGCACCACCTGGATTTCAACAGTTTCCACCCTACCATCAGCCTCAGCCTGGACCACAAGAGATCCACTTCCTGGACACTACAGTGCATATAAGTGATGGTCACAAACACCACCCTATACCGGAAACCTACTGACAGCTACTATTACTTACATGCTTCCAGCTTCCATACAGCACACATCACATGCTCCATTATCTACAGCCAAGCCCTAAGATACTACCAGATTTGCTCCAATCCCTCAGACGGAGCTTGATAAAGATCTTGTAGATGTTTGTCTTTCTTAAAACTACAGGACCCACCTGGGGAAGAGAGAAAACAGATTGACAGAGCGAGACGGGTATCCAGAAGTCACCTGTTACAGGACAGGCCCAACAAGGAAGATAACAGAACACCACTGGCCATCACATACAGTCTCCAGCACATCATCAAGTATCTACAACCTATCCTGGAAAACAATACCTCACTCTCACAGACTTTGGGAGGCAGGCCAGTCCTCGCTTACAGACAACCCTCCAACCTGAAGCAAATACCAGCAACTACACACCACTCCACATAAACACTAACCCAGGAACCAAACCCTGTAACAAACCTCGATGCCTACTCTGCCCACATATCTACACCAGCGACACCATCACAGGACCCAACCACATCAGCCACACCATCAGGGACTCGTTCACCTGCAAATCTACTAATGTGATATATGCCAGCAATACCCCACTGCCATGTACGTTGTCCAAACTAGAGAGTCTCTATGTAAAAGAATAAACGGACACAATTCAGACATCAGGAATGGTAACATACAAAAGCCAGTAGGAGAACACTTCAATCTTCCTGGACATTCTATAACCGATCTAAACGTAACCATACTTGAACAAAAAAAACTTCAGAAACAGAGTTCAGAGAAACCACAGAACTAAAATTCATTTGCAAATTTTACACCATTAATTTGTCCTTGACTAGGGACTGGGACTGGCTGGCCCATTACAGAAGCAACTTTTCCTCTCCTGGAATTGACACCTTCTAATCAATTATTGGGAGTTAAATACATCCACTCTGATTGTGTTGGCCCTGTCAACACTGGTTCTCCACTTGTTGAGGTAGCTGCCTTCTCTTCGTGTGTCAGTATAACAATGCCTGCATATGTAATTTTCACTCATGCATCTGAAGAAGTGGGTGTTTTACCCACAAAAGCTTATGCCCAAATAAATCGGTTAGTCTTGAAGGCGCCACCAGACTCCTTGTTGTTTTTGTGGATAGACACTAACATGGCTACCCCCGATACTTGATGGCTACTTGAGATGCAGACCACCTCATTTATTTTTGCAACAGTTCTGTCAATGGAGGCACTCAAACTGGAGCCTCCTTGATTTATAGCTGCTCTCAGGATGTTTCTGTGATCGGTTGGACCCCTTGGGAAGCCACCTGATGTGCTGAGATACCCCTGAGTTTACCTGTTCTGCTCGCATGGGTCTCCTTTAACCTGTCTTGCTGAACCAGGCTATTAAAGCCTCCTCTGACACACACACAGACAGGGCCACGGCCAGGTGCAGTTCAGCTCTGAGAAGACTCAGCTTAAGGGACTTGCTCCAACACTCTGCGCACTCCTTTTAAGGTTATGTGAAATTTGCCCCCTCCCTCAATGTGGAGAGAGCTGTGCATACTTCTTGCCCCCCCTCCCCCATTAAAAATTACAGGAACTGGGTTTAATAATAAACAAAACAAATTTTATTAACTATGTAAGGCAGATTTTAAGTGGTAAAAGGGGTAACGAACAGAATAAAGCAGACTACTAAGCAAATGAAATCAAACACTCACACTAAGCTAGTTTCACTAAAGAAATTGATTACAAATAGTATTTCTCACTCTACTTATTGTTGCAGGTAGTTTGCAAAGTTTCTGTATTCCTTTTCAGACTAGACCTCTCTCTGTCTGGACCCTTCCCTTCAGGTGGCTTTTGCAGTCTTTCTTCTTGGGCAGACAGCATGGAGAGGAGTCATCTTGTTTGCGTCGTTTCCCGCAGCTCCCATTGGCCAAGAATGGCAAACCACAGTCACTGGGAGCTGTGGACAGCTATGCCTGTGGACGGTCAATGTACAAGCTGTCTTGTGGCCCGCCAGTGGATTACCGTGATGGGTTGCAGGTTGCCCACCACTGATCTAGTCTGACCTCCTTTATAGCAAAGGTCGTAGAACTCCCCCAAGATAATTCCTTTTGAACTAGAGCATATCTTTAAAATAAATAAATAAACAAAAATCTTGATTTGAAAATTGCCATAGGTGGAGAATCCAACATAACCCTTGATAAATTGTTTCAATGTTAATTACCCTCGCTTAAAAATTTACACCCTAAGCACCACCACCATGGCTTCCATTGGCCAGGAACCGCGGCCAATGGGAGCTGCAGGGGCGGCACCTGCGACGAGGCAGCGTGCAGCAGTGCTATCTGGCCGTGCCTTTGTGTAGGAGCTGAAGGGGGGACTTGCCACTTCTTCTGGGAGCTGTTTGAGGTAAGCGCTGCCTGGAGTCTGCACCCCTGAGCCACCCCTTGCACCCCAACTGCCTGCCCCAGCCCTGATCCCACTTCCCTTCTCTCCGCTCCAAACCCTTCGGTGCTAGCCCGGAGCCCCCTCCTGCCTCCAAACCCCTCAGCCCCACCTCAGAGCCTGCACCCCCAGCTGGAGCCCTGACTCCACCTGACCCAGCCCGGAGCCCCCTCCTGCACCCCAACCCCAATTTAATGAGCATTCATGACCCACCATACAATTTCTATACTTCGATGTGGCCCTTGTGCCAAAAAGTTTGCCTACTCCTACTATAAAATGTGTTTTCTAGTCGTTTAATGATTCTTGTGGCTGTTCTCTGAGCCTTCTCCAGTTTTTCAACATCTTTCTTGAAATATGAACACCAGAGCTGGAAACACTATGCTAGCAGCAGCATCAGAAGTATAATAGCCTCTCTATTCCTGCTTGAGATTCCCCTGTTTATGCATCCAAAGATTGCATTAGCCCTTTTGGCCACAGCGGTATACTTGGAGCTCATGTTGAGTTGAGTATCCACCATGATCCCAAATCTTTTTCAGAGTCACCACTTCTCAGGATAGCTTCCCCCATCATGTAAGTAAGGCCTATGTTTTTATTCCTAGATGTATACATTACATTTACTGATATTGAAACACATTATTTGCTTGCATCTAGCTTACTAAATGATCCAAACCACAATATTAGTGACTAGTCCTTTCCCCTACTTTGTGTCATCTGCAAACATTACCAGTGGTGATTTTATATTTTCTGCCAGGTCATTGATACAGATGTTAAATAGCATAGGGCCAAGAACCAATCCCGGTGGACCCTGCTAGAAAACACCCTTGCTTGATGATGATTCCACATTTACAATTAGTCAGTTTTTAATTCATATAATGTGTGTCATGTTAACTTTGCATGTTCTAATTTTTAATCAAAATGTCATGCAGTGCTGAATGAGATGCCGGATGGAAGACTAAGCATGTTACATTAATGCTATTACCTTCATCAAATACTATTTTACCCACATAAGCATTTGTCAAAGATAATTTTTCTTAATCCTCACCTCAGTCACATTCGCCGTCTCTCTTTGGATTCCTCCACGGGCTCATCCTTCATCACATCATACACAAACTACTTGTTATTTCTTTCAAAGCCTTTCATGACCTATCTCTGCTCTACTTATCTTTTAAAAACCAGGAAGGTCTTGATCCCTGTCTCTTCTCTGCCATTGATTCTAGCTTTTGTTGCCAATTTGTTAAATTTGCAGTCAGTCATCTTGGTGGTTTCTCACATGTCATTCCTCATGCCTAGGAGGCATGCACACATCTGCAAAGCCACCTCACTGTCCTCAGCCATGTTTCCTACAAAAACATTTGTCAGGTGTGCTTTGACCAGTGCTTTTGTTGCTGATTACTTGTCTGATTGTTATCTTTGGCTTCCTGGCCTGCTGGTTGTATTCAGTGGTTATCTTCTCTCAAACTTAGACTATAGGCTCTTTGGGATAAGAACCATCTTTTTATATACTTATATAGTGTCTAGTAATTTTCAGTCACTGTTACTTTTTCATTGTATGAAAATTTACTAATCAAGAATCTGGAACACTCAGCTGTGTCATGGAAGAACTAGATTTAATTTGCTGGATTAAATTCAGTCTAGTACAGTTCCCATTAAAAACAGTGGAGAAAAGGGGCTCAGAAATTTGGCCATGAAGGGTTCTAGAGAGCCTTGGTGAGCATGGTTGCAGTAGACAAGTGGTCCCCAACCTTTTCAGTGTTGCAGATGCCTGATGACCAGCCGCCAAGGAGTGTGGCTGCCAGACAAGTAGCCACTGAAATGCTGCTGAGAAGCAGCAATGCCAACAAGTGTAGCCGCTGAAATGCCGCCAAGAAGTAGCGTCATCAAGAGGCGTTGCTGCCGAAAACCCGTGACATTTCGGCAGCAGGTGCTTCTTGACATTGCCACTTCTCAGTGTCTGCTTTTCCGACAGCCAGTAGGCGAGCGCATATAGATGCCACGGGCACCACGTTGGGGACCCCTGCAGTAGACTGAAGAAAGTTGAAGCCAGATTAAAAATATCAAAGACAGCATTGGAAGAGGGCAATTCAAGGTGGTGGTGGTTGTAAATAGCATTAATCATAGAGATGAGGGGAAGGAGGAAGATGGAGCATAATTGGAAAGACAAATGGGTTTGAGGGATTAAATGATTTTGTGAGAATAATGGGGAATCTGATACCTAAAATTCTAATTAGATATTAAATTAAATGTTTTCGGGTCATCTCTTTACCATTTTAGATAACTTTTAAAATTCTTAGATTAAATTTTTTGGTGGTTCTTACATAGGCAAATGTTCTCTTTAATGCAGAGCTATTGCACTCTGACCCAGTTCTACAGTTTATTCATGTTGACTAGTACTTTTTCTAATTTTCTTGAATCCAGGGTGCCTCAATATAAAAGTTGCAGAATTTACCTTGGAGCCTTCCATTTTACAATTTTTTTATTAGTTAATACTAATCATTAATGACTTCTTTTTTTCTACAAATGAACTTTTAATTTCTTCTATTTGAATTCTAAGCTTCCTATTTATTTTCAACAACTTGTTTATCACCAGTAAAGTTTTCACTGTTTAGTCTAGAAGTCATAATTTCTTCCACTTTCTTTGAAGAACTGTGCCAATAAGGGACTAATGTCCAAGGCTAAGCTGTTTGTTCCTGTTTTGGTAGTCAAAACTTACTGAAGTTTAAAAAAAAAAAGTCTGTTTTCTTTCGCAGCTGCCTATTCATACATAGCAAGAATACAGTTCTTACAATCTTCCAGATTACTTTAAACAAGTACATTGTCCAAAGAGTACTTCCTAAAATAAATAGGATAAAATAAATGGGTAATAGCAATTCCTTTTAAACATTGTCTTCACCTTTGCCATAGATAAAAGTAAAAAACCCACACACCCCACTATACCATTGACATTTTTTTCCAGATAAGATAGTAGGGAATGCTGACTAAAGAGTGCTGCAGTGAAAAGCTCTCTTGTTCTACTCAGGCTTTTCAGATCATAAAAACTTGAAGAGCCAAAGGTAAAACTTGAATTTTGAAAAATATGCTGGTATATTTTGAGAAATTTTTCACCTGTTCACTGGCATCATGACTTCCATCATACAAAAGTAAAGTTTACTATGGTCCAATAACATGCCTCGTTTGAATATGTAATTGTTTAGTGGTATTCTGTGCTTCCATCCTTGAGAGAGGAGTCTAGAAATTGTGAATTTCCGCTTAATGTGCTGGGTCAGATGAAAAAATATTTTCAGTCACTGTTTGGAGAGGTTTCGGAGTAGCAGCCGTGTTAGTCTGTATCCGCAAAAAGAACAGGCGTACTTGTTGCATCTTAGAGACTAACAAATTTATTTGAGTATAAGCTTTCATGGCCTACAGCCCACTTTTTCGGATGCATAGAATGGAGCATGTAGTGAGGAGATATATACACACATACAGAGAGCATGAAAAAGTGGGAGTTCTCTTACCAACTCTGAGAGGCTAGTTAAGTAAGAGAAGAAACAGATCTGTGACATCAGGAATCATAACATTCAAAAAACCAGTAGGAGAACACTTGAATGTGTCTGGTCACTCAATAACAGACCTGAGGGTGGCAGTTTTGCAACAGAAAAGAACATAAGAACGGCCGTACAGGGTCAGACCAAAGGTCCATCTAGCCCAGTATCCTGTCTACTGACAGTGGCCTATGCCGGGTGCCCCCAAGAAGGGAAGTGAACCTAACAGGCAGTGATCATGATCTCTCTCTAGCCAGTCCATGGCCTCCTCTGAACAAACAGAGGCGCTAGGGAACACCATTCCTTACCCTTCTGGCTAATAGCCATTAATGGAACTTAACCTCCATGGAATTTTATCCAGTTCTCTTTTAAACGCTGTTTTATTAGCCTAGCCTTCACAACCTCCTCAGGTAAGGAGTTCCACAGTTACCTGTGGCGCATGGAAGGAAGAACTTCCTTTTTATTTGTTTTAAACCTGCTGCCTATTAATTTTTAATTTTGTACCTCTAGTTCTTGGTATTATGAGAATAAGTAAATACTTTTTCCTTATTTCCATTCTCCACATGCACTCATTGATTGTATACCTCTATCATATAACCCCTTAGTCTCCTCTTTTTGCCAAGCTGAAGAGTCCTACATCTTTAATCTTTCCTCATATGGGACCCTCTCAAACCTCCTAATCATTTTAGATGCCCTTTTCTGAACCTTTCAATGCTAGTATATCTTTTTTGAGAGAGGAGACCACATCTGTACACAGTATTCAGATGTGGGTACCATGGATTTATATAAGGGCAATAATAATTCTCAGTCTTATTCTCTATCCCCTTTTAATGATTCCAACATCCTGGTTGCTTTTGTTGACCGCCTCTGCACAACTAGCGTGGACATCTTCAGAGGACACTATCCACGATGACATCAAGATCTTTTCCTGACTTCATTGTAGCTAAATTAGCCCCCATCTCTATTTTTTATAGTTTGGTATTTTTTCCAAATGTGCCATTACTTACATTTATCCCCATTAAATTTCATTTGCCATTTTGTTGCCCATCACTTAGTTTTGTGAGATCTTTTTGAAATCTTCACAGTCTCACTTTGATCTTAAGCACTTGAGCAGTTTATTACATCGTGCAAACTTTGCACACCTCACTGTTTACTCATTCTCCAGATATTATGAATAATGAATAGGATTGGTCTGAGGACTGCCCTTTGGAGAACACCACTACGTTACCCTCTCCATTCCTAGACCATTTACCATTAATCCCTATCACTTTGTTCCTGTCTTCTTAACCAGTTCTTATCCAGTGAAAAGACTTTCTTTTATCTCCATGCAACTTAAATTTACTAAAGCCTTGGTGAGGGACCTTGCAAAGCTTTCTGGAAATCTAAGTAATAATGTCCCTGGATCCCCCTTGTCCACATGTGTGTTTGACCGATTAAGAGCTCTGATAGATTAGTAAGCACACATTTCCCTTTACAGAAACCATGTTGACTATTGCTCAACAGTTTGTTTTTCTATATGTCTGACAATTTTATTCTTAACTATTGTTTCGATGAATTTGCCTGGTACCGACATTAGACTTACTGGTCTGTAATTGCCGGGATCACCTCTAGAGACCTTTTTAAAACAGACTACTGAACTTGAATTGATATGCAAATTAGATACAATCAACTTAGGCTTGAATAGAGACTGGGAATGGCTGAGCCATTACAAACATTGAATCTGTCTCCCCATGTAAGTATTCTCACACTTCTTTTCAAACTGTCTGTCTGTACTGGGCTATCTTGATTATCACTTCAAAAGTTTTTTCTCTTAATTGGCCTTTCAGAGTTGGTAAGACAACTCCCACTTTTCATGCGCTCTGTATGTGTATATATATTTCCTCACTATATGTTCTATTCTGTGCATCTGAAGAAGTGGCTGTAGGCTACGAAAGCTTATGCTCATATAAATTTGTTAGTCTCTAAGGTGCCACAAGTACTCCCTGTTCTTTTTGCTTGGAGAGGGCGATGATTCAGCAGCTCCTGTACTTACTGGCCTGTAGTGAACCTGGTCAGACACTTTTGGTGTTCTGATGTGGCTAATTAGGGAAGATAAAGCTAAAAGCCCTGGTTAAGAGCTGCTTAATAAGAAAAGGAGTATCCCCATAGTTTGATGTGTTATCTCCCTAGTTCTTGGTAGCCATATTATTTAAAAGCTGTTGGCAGCGATTATGATTTGAAGTCTTTGCCCCATTCTGTGTCAGAGTAATAGCATGAAGGCCATAGAGATATGGTAAAATGTCTGAGAGGAGGAAAGAGTGTTAGGTGTTATGCCAGTAGGCTCTGATCTTGATTTGGGGATCTAGGTACTACAATAATACAAATAATGCTCAGTGTTTCCTGGAAATTCTGTTTAATCTACCATAACATTCCTTAGCCCTATGCTTAAAGCAAGATGTCTGAGAATTCTGCCTTCTAGGTCAGAGTTAGTAGTAAGTCTGCGCTGTATGCTAACAATTAACCCTGCTACGTTTTTTGCAAGTTTCCTGTAAAAGGAAGTTATCTTTGTAAACCTTTCAAGGTTAGTTTTGTGTGCTAGCTCTTCTGTATGTCTGGTTTTCGGGTATTCAACTTTTCATTTTCGTATTCGATATCTAAAGAAAATGCTCTTGGGAAATATTCTGTGTGTTCAGACTCAGAAAATGTACACCACTATGTAATATTCACTTAGTCTTCAGACTGTGCTTTTAACTGCTACATTTTAAGCAGAGTACAAGAGAGTCCCATTTAAAAGGTATGTAATATTTTCAGTTTAGGCTGTTGCCTTTATATTGATGTAACATGGTGCAATAAACTCATAAACGTACTAAGTCGTTAGTTCTCAAACTTTTTCATGCTTGGGCCCTCCTTCCATGTAGCCAGAATGTGGTAGGGACCTGCCTTTCCTTTAGCTGTATGGGAAAGATATAGAGGTTGCATCCAGTCCCCCTGGTGCCTGTTCTTGACCCCCAGGTTAAAGAGCTGTGGTTGTGCTAAGTAGTATGGTAAATGCATATGTTTAATGTAGGTGACCAATGTCTTCCAGTGTACTGTTGACTAATGTAGCTGGTCTTCCCTTTGTGCATATGTATGTGTATATATTGAAATATGATCATAAATAAAAAATATATTTATGACCATATTTAAATGCCTCACAGATTCAGTGAGCGTTGTAAAGCTTTAATTCTTGAGCTGACTTGGCTGGAACCAACAGTCATTGGAAACACAATAGCATTCTGGTTTGGATTTGTGTAGAATAAGTGTATCTTCAGTAGCGTAAAGCATTGTTTTGTGTAATGGAATAGTTTGGTGCTGCAAAATTCTTTGCCCACTTCCCCCATGAAGATTTTTTTAAGAGCACTTAAATATAATTAGTTTTGTTTTGTTTGTTCATTGATAGACTTCTGATGACTATCTGATCTTCAGGGCAGCGACTGCCTCTTACTGTGTGTGTGTGTGTGTGTGTGTGTATTTATTTTTACAGTGCTTAGCACAATGAGGGCACAATCTTTATTGGGGCCTTTAGAGGCTACTGTAATACAAATAACAAAGAGGGAAGAAGAGGCGTCCATTGGTATTGCTGGGAGACTGAGGTAGAATTGGGCTATACTGATCATGAATTAAGAACTAATAAATCACAGGAGTTAACTTGAAGTAGAATAATGAAAAGTAGTTCTCAAAAGAGACACAGTGAATTACTTTTTCAAATATATATGGTTTTAAATCCTTTTGTAAGTCTCCAGTATTAAAATGATCAAGCAGACAAAACTATCTACTGTGGCACAGTATTCTGTCATAGTGAGTAGCAATAATGGGCACTTTATTTCTATATTACTTCCAAGCCAACAGTGTCTAAGACAATACCTCTCATTATTCTGTTTTGACTCACGGCCTATTTGTGGCAAGATGCTAACTGACTAACTTAACTATAGTAGCTGTGTCAGTCCCAGGATATTAGGGAGGCAAGATGGGTGAGGTAATATTTTTCTCACCAGCAGAAGTTTGTCTAGTAAGAGACGAGCTTTCGTGTGCTGTGTCTGCCATGCTGGCTCTCTCTAACTTAACTAGATGCAGAATGTGTGATGTGCAGTATCTTAAAGTTAGAGAAAATTATGTGTGTTTTGGATAGTTCTCTTTAATGGGCCCTATCAACTTTGAAATGAAACTTCTGTCTAAATAGCTTTTACATACTTTTTTACCCCTGTTTTTCTGTTGGGTATTTTGACAGCACTTTGTATGGTGTTTGTCTTCACCATTTTCCCTAAGAAGTTAGTTTGCTTCTGTTTTTATTTGTGTATACGTGTGTTTTTTATATACAGCAGCAGGGGAGAGAACTGTTCATTTAAAAAAAGTGTGTTTTTAGGTGTAAAATCATGAAAACTGGCAGGAGGACTCTGGCAGGTGGAGTACATGAAACTACTTCAAATTTATTTTTATTTATAGACTGGAAAGAAAATATTTGTTTAGCTTTCCAGTGGTCTGTGTCTCAAAACCAGAGTTTTGGTGAGGGGGAAAGGAGGAACTGCCTGCCTGCCTGCCTATGGTAAGTTACATTGGTGTTATGTAGTGAGTTCTGCCCTGTTAATTTTCTTCAGAATAAGCAGCAGTCCTTTGATCATTGCTTCAAGCAGAGGTATCTGGTCAGCATCATGGTGTTGAGAAAAATACCATTTTTTGTAATCTGTTTTCAGAGTAAAACCACACTTGGCTAAATCACTTTGGTTCTAGAGCTGTGAAAAAGGCTATCTGAAATACAAGAACTATTTGTTATAAAACTTAATAATTGAATGTATTATCAGTATTAGCAAAATAAATGTTTGAACCGTCACTGAAAATGTAACTTGCCTTATGGCTGTGTACAAATAAATGTGGATCATTCACAGTATGCATTTAAATAAGTTTCTGGAGCATATATGCATTTTATTTTGGTGTAAATCGGACCCAATTATTAAATTCTTGAATAGAGAGAGAGCTGTTTAACAGTATTAGCATGTGTTACCAAAAGGAAATTCTTATCTCTAAAGGAATATACAGCCCAATTTTGTAAATAACTGTCCTCCCATCAACAGTGTCATTCTTATTTTTCAGAAGCTCCCGATATAAAAAGTTCTAGAAGATTTTTTGTCTGATTTTTTATTATTATGATTATGATTATTGTTTGCTAAAAATATAGCCAAAACAACTCTAGTATCAAAAAGGTGTCATGTTTTCATTTTAAAAAACTCAGTGACATTTACCATCCCTGACCTTGTTTCACCCTTTTCTTCACTTTCCTTTGTAGATATATTAAATAAATGATTCCTAACCAAATAAGATGGAAAGTTGAAAAACCTGCTAGGTTATGTGGATGAAAGCATTAGGATATATGTCTAGTCATGTTTCAATACTACTGAGACCTTTGAAATTAAGAAAAGGTAATGTGATTGTTTAAAACCATATTTTACAGCAATTTGCATGGAAGAGCCCTGTTTTATAGGCAAGGCTGGTAATTGCTTTAGTGAAATTTGGCGGGAGGGTGACCTCTGTCAGGGGTATACCTTTTGCGACCCTTGTGAAAATCTTCCCAAATCTGGCGAAGTTATAAGCCTTTGCAAAATTGTTTTGCACATGCTCAGTAGATTTCTTTGATTTTTGAAGCTAAGATTCTGTCCTCACTAAGCATGCTCCCTGCAGCCAATGACTACAAGGGAGAAACCAAAATTTCCATGTAAGTGCTGCTCCAGCTGTTGAGAAGGTTCCGGGCACTGAAGTTGAAGGTAGAGAGCCTGTCTCTTTTACTGTCAGTGACCCCTCCTGCTGGCACCTAGGCACCATGGAAGAGGAAGGCATCTGTTTTGAATGCAGGGGAAGGGGCAAGGGGAGTGAGGATGGAAAGGAGCAGATTAGGACATGATGTGTAGTGAGATTGGGACTGGTTGAGCAAGGGGACTGGGACTGGTTGAATTGGGGGTAAGAGGGGAAGTTACAAAGTGACTGACAGAGGATGACAGCCTACTATTTTGCTGTGTGAACTGTCGTCAGAGTGGGACAAGACACACACATTTTGCCAGGGTGTTTCACAGGCTGGGACTGGCTGGGCAAGGAGAACGGGTCTGGCACAGAGAGCTGAGGGAGACAGGACAGGGACAGATTGGAGGGGATGAGATAGAAAGGGTCAAACTTGGAGGAGGAGAGGCAGGTAAAAGTTTGTTCCCACTAGAGCACACTCCTAGAACCAGGAATGAAATCCAAGATTCCGTACCCCTGGTCTAAACTACAAACTTATGTCTGTATAACTCTGTCACTTCTATTTTCCTCTGAGCACAAATCTACTATTTAGCTCTGTTATTTTGTAAGTTCAAATGTCAGAGGTCTGTATGGTCAGTCTGAAGGTTCAAACTCTGCTGATCATCCGTGTAGGTGTCAGTATAATGCCACATGATGGAATTCCTTTTTCTTCAGTTGACTTTAAGAAACCTAGGAACTTGCACACAATTATATTAAAAAAATATTATTAAGGTTGCAAAGTCAAGCACTCAAAATTAAGAAATGCCATAATTAAGGTTGCCTGTGCAACCTGAAATCAGCGCCCTTGTGTGTATGTATTATGATTATTTTTATTTACATGATCACTGTTTTTTTCCCCACAAAACTCGTGCCTTATTCATTGCACAGGATGGACCTGCTGTGGGATGAGTCAGAATTGTGAAGGAAACTGCTGTTTGTATGACCCAGGGATCATTTATTGCTGAAGTTGGAAAGTTTGTAGTACATAGATAAGGGATTGCAGGAAGAGAGAAGATGGTTGAGGGAGCTGAATGCTGCCCTTGACAATTGGATTCTATGCCACGCAGTTCTTATGTGATTCTTGGCAAGTCACTTAAGCCACACTTTCCGCAGGTGGTCACTAATTGTGTGTTCCTCCTTTTCTGGATGCCTGACTTGGTATGCTGAGGTCTGTTATGGAGAAGGGCTGCAGGCTGAAGTCTGTGGAAGCTGTGCTTTGAACATATAAGTGCTCTGTAATTAATGCTAAATCTGAAAAATCATGTTTTAGTCATCTCAGATTGGGCACCCAAAAGTAACTTTTGACCTTAATCTCTCTGTGCCTCAGTTACCCATTTGTAAAATGGGGATCTCATCACTCTTTTCACCTCACAGAGCTGTTGGGAAAATAAATTGTTTGCGAAGCACTCGGGTTCTGTGG
Source organism: Chelonoidis abingdonii (assembly GCF_003597395.2). Lineage (NCBI taxonomy): Eukaryota > Metazoa > Chordata > Testudines > Testudinidae > Chelonoidis > Chelonoidis abingdonii. The sequence goes on from NC_133771.1 coordinate 22,640,265, forward strand.
TGATGAGTGCTGTAGAAAAGCCCATGAGGGCATTAATAATTCTGTTTCAAAGCAGGGTTTGAATAGTGTGCTGTAAATAAAATGTGAGGCCCCCAATAAGCAATGAGAAGAAGAAAATATTGAATATTTCTTGTTCGCTAAGCGAGCACAGTTCCAATCTGTGCCCTGAATGAGGCAGTGGTCCAGTGGAAAAATAGCATGTGATGATGTACTTTAAAACTATTATAATGCATACACATGAGGTCTGAATTAAGATTAATTCTGGTATTATCTGTCTTGAGTGCTTGACTTTGCAACCTTAATAATGTTCTTTTTGCATAGGTTTGGGGTTTTTTGGTTCAATATTTATTATAAGTGACTTGCAGCATGTGCATTTGAGATTGCAAGTGTACACCTTGAAGTCTGTTTTTGAGTTTATAAATGGATTATCTGGGTTCTGTCTCTGCAGGTGACTCAGTCTCAACCACTCAGATTAGAGTCAATCCAAGATGTTTCATAAGAACTGCTTTTGTGCCATGATCTGACAGTGACTGATGCAAATACATTAATTACGTGTGTTGCTCAACTGGAAAGAAACTAAATGATTACATATGTATTTTGTAGTTTACCAGTTGTAACCTGTGTTCTTCTGAATAAGTACAGTGAAACAGGAAAGGGCAGGTCCTGTAACTTTGTGAACTGTTCAATATATGCAGTTAGAATGCTTGTCTTTCTCGTGAGCAAATTTATTTTTGGGAAATAACCTAACTACTGGAAATCTCAGTATTTAACTATGTACATTAAAATTTTGTTAGTATTATATGGTTTTGCTGACTTGTAGCATAGATATGAAATTGCAGAGGGGTTGATCGTCCCTGTATCATTTTTAATACAATTTAAATATCTGTAACTTATTGCTAGATGCTTCACATTAATGCACTTTTCTTCACAGCCAAAAATGTCCAAATTATTGCCATGTTTAATCTGCAGTATTACTATGGACAGTTAGGAAAACCTTAGTTCAGAAAGCATTTAAGATGGAGGGGTTATCATAAAATACTAAGAAAAACCATATTTAGTGATGGATGTATCAACTGTACCCACCCAAAGCACTGTAATATTTGCGGAGAATGTTTTCTCTTGATAGTGATCTATTCTGGGAAAGAGACACTGTAAACTCTGGGTTTTGCAAATAAAAAGGTTCATGGTTTTACTTTTTAAAGTTTCAGGTTTTAAGAGGAAGTGAAAGGTTTCTCTGCATTAGTGTCTGAGTGAGAGATGGATTATTTAAAAAAAAAAAAAATACTTCCAGCTAAAAACAGCCATGATAATTCCAATGATTAGTTTTGTTTGGGGTATTATAAATTACCGACACAAATTTAGTTTGTATGCTTGGATTGCTAAAAAATAAATCAGGTTCCTAATATGACCCCATAGTGTTGGTCTGTTGTCCTTTTAGCGATTGTATAGTTTTTGTCATCAGGAATACCATCACCTAGTTTTTATCCTGTGACCTCAGTCAGGGAAATCTTAATTAGGATAACTCTGTCACACCACTTAGAGGAAAATATCTTGTAATTGAGATTTCAGAGGTAACAACATTTTCTGCAACATTTCATTGATGGTCTTGGGCTCTATATTTGTGTGTGTAGTTTTTTTGCGGGGGGGGGTGTTTGTTTTGTTTTGAAGATATATAAAGACATATTAAGGAAAATGGGGAAAATAGGTGAAATTTTAAATGTTTTCACTTATAACAAGACAACTTCAGCTGAGCTCAAAGTAAAATCAAATTTTAAGTGAATAGAAGAACAGTACAGAGCCTATCCCTCAAATTAAAAAAAGCTGCTACTGTTCCTACTGAAGTTCTGTTTTTGATGGAAGGATAACTGAATTTGTAGCACATTATGAATACAAACTGGGATTTATAAGATAAATTATAGTCCTTGGGCTACATACATGACTTCAGGGGTGGAACGCTGTCTTTGGGATTTAGTATTAGGCTTTGTAATCCAATACTTGTGACTTAAATTCAGAGCAGTCATTTTCTACTATAAATCTCATTTCCAATCATTAACTTAATATACTGGAAATTTAGACTGGACTCTTTGAAAGCAGTCATCTTGTGATTGTGTTATTGATGCAAGTGTCACTCACATGTAACACACACTCCTGAGAGATTTGTATAGACGATCAGTTGCCTTATTTACAGAGATGTGATCATGACAATATAGGTGAAGTTGATTTTCCATATCACAAAGTGATTTTTTTAAGTTGCCTGTAATATTAAAAAATGTTCCTTTATTTTGGTAGTTACTCTTTGTTAGCTACTTATCAAAGCTGTGAAATCAGGTTTTTGTATATACTCTAGTTAAATATGCAGTTTTTTGCTCCACTAAGAGGCAGTTTGATTGATTTTAAATAATATACTGAGAGACAACCATGATGGAAGGCAGTGTGCTGTGAGTACAAATATTGTAGCAAGGAGGTTTCTATCTGTACAAATGATAACAGGGATATCCATACTGGGTCAGACTGGTGGTCCATTGAGCCTAGTTTTCTGTCCCAACAGTGGCCAATAACGTATTTAGAAGAAAGTTTAAGAAAATCTGTAACAGGCATTTGTGGTTAACTTGCCCCAGTGGAAAGTTTCCTTTTACCCCTTGATAATTAGGTTGGAGTATGCCCTGAAGTGAGAGGGCTTATGTATCTTCCAAAACTGATTTGTTTTAGTAGTTTCCATTGCGACCCAAGATAATCTTGTTAACCATATAAATGTCTGTTCCTTTTCAAATCCATGTATAAGTGCCATGGACTAATTGTGTTTTGTGTGGGGAAAAATATTTCTTCTTACCTGTTTTGGATTTGCCACCTTTTATTTTCATCTGCTATTCCCTTGTAATTGTGAAATGAAATTTACATTCTACATTGTCTGTACTACTCATTATTTTGAATACTCTTATGTTCTCTTATTCATCTCTTCTACAGTAAACAATCCCAGACTTTTCAGTCTCTTTTCATATGGGAGTTTAATCATTCTTGTTTCCCAATACTGAACTTCTAATTTTGCTGTATCATTTCCGAGCTATACTTTGCAGTGGTGTCATCACATATATTTCTGATGAGGATGTATCATTGATTTATATGATGGCAGAATTTCTGTAGTATTCTCAGTCCTATTGTGTATCCATCCTGACATTTAGCTTTCTGCTCTTTGACCAGAGGTCTCTGTTGAACTACTCACAGTGATGGGTAGGTCTAATTTCTGAGTTACTGTAATAAATTTAGAACTCACTAAGGTTTCTGAGTAGCTCAGAAATTCCCTTCAGTGTGCATTGCTTTGAATTTATCAGCATTGAATTTTATCTGCCATCATATTGCTCGGTCTCCTGGCTTGGTTTGTCTTTTGGCTGTCAGTCATCTCTGGTCTTGACCTAAATAAAATTGTCATCTGTAGACTTCGCCACCTCGCTGCTCATATCTTTTTCCAAATTATTAATAAACATATTTGACACCAGTTCTTGTATGGAACCTTGTAGCACCCCACACTTAGTAAAAAATTAACTGTCCATTCCTGCATTTGGTGTCTTTTAGCCAGTTTTTGATAAACGACAGTACTGCTTAGTTTCTTCAGTTGTCTCTTGTGAGAGACTTTGTCAGAAGCCTCATGAAAATGTAAATTGTTTGTTCTCCTTTATCCATTATTTTAACAACATATTCAAAACATTCTAATTAGGGAGGTATGAGTTTCCTTTGCAGAAGCCATTCTGGTTGAATTCTATTATGTCATGGTCTCGTAGTTGTTCTGTAATATTTTTAATACTTCCATACTGGGTAAATGGAATAAAGTTACTGGTCTGTATTTCTTGGAGTCATTCTTAGTGCCTTTTTTAAGGTAAGTACACATTTGCTATTGTCCAGTCCTTGGATGTGGCACAGAATAATGTGCCTGTGTGTTGTGGATAAGGCATCAAAAAACAGGGAGGTTTAAAGATGGAGTGAGGTAAAGTAGGACCAGTGAAGTTGGTAGTTAAGGGTACATAGACTCATAGACTTTAAGGTCCAGGTCAGAAGGGACCATTATGATCATCTAGTTTGATCTCCTGCACAATGCAGGCCACAGAATCTCACCCCCCCACTCCTGAAACAAACCCCTAACCTATGTCTGAGGTATTGAAGTCCTCAAATTGTGGTTTGAAGACCTCAAGCTGCAGAGAATCCTCCAGCAAGTGACCGGTGCCTCATGCTGCAGAGGAAGGCAAAAAACCTCCAGGGCCTCTGCCAATCTGCCCTGGAGGAAAATTCCTTCCTGACGCCAAATATGGCAATCAGTTAAACTCTGAGCATGTGGGCAAGACTCACCAGCCAGCACTCAGGAAAGAATTTTCTGTAGTAACTCAGATCCCATCCCATCTACACAGTGATTCAAAAAACCTGTTGTACCAAGTCTCAGAGCCCACGTCAGCTGATTTAGGCTCGTGGGACTCGGACTGCAGGGCTATACAATTCCAGTGTAAATATTTGGGGTCTCTGAGCCCAAATGTCTACCCTGACATTTTATAACCCTGCAAACCTGAGTCAGCTGACCTGGGCCAGTCATGGCTATGCCACAGGCTTTTATTGCTGTGTAGAGATACATTAAGGGGGACTGGGGTAAGGGAGAGGTTGGAACTGAAGTGTAAAAAGGCAGGTGTAATGGAGACTGTTGTGTTTTTTGTATGGTGAACTGAACTGATTATTCTAAAAACTGCTTACCAAGTTCATGACCGAATAAAGGTACCTCTTGAAACTGTTAATACTTAAAAATTGGAGCTGGAACTCCTAACAGAGTATGTAAGCAAGTGGATGTATAGTTTGTTGATTCCATGTGCATCTACATGATAGGTATTTAGGATATGGTGTGTTCGTGTTGCTGATGTCTTTTTGTTAGTTTGTTTGTTTTCTATTTCAGTGAGTGGGATGAAATGTTTGGTAACCTGAGATAATGCTGTAGGGTAACAATAAGAGTTACCTTTTTTGTGACAGTTAAGATCAGTTAGGTCAAGACTTAATCCACATCTATTCCTCGATCAAAGATGTTACAACAGACCAAAGGGCAATGCTCTAACCCAGGGGTAGGCAACCTATGGCACCCGTGCCAAAGGTGGCACTTGAGCTGATTTTCAGTGGCACTCTCACTGCCTGGGTCCTGGCCACCTATCCAGGGGACTCTGCATTTTAATTTAATTTTAAATGAAGCTGCTTAAACATTTTAAAAACCTATTTACTTTACATACAACAATAATTTAGTTATATATTATAGACTTATAGAAAGAGACCTTCTAAAAACATTAAAATGTATTACTGGCACATGAACCCTTAAATTAGAGTGAATAAATGAAGACTCGGCACACCACTTCTGAAAGGTTACCTACCCCTGCTCTACCCTAATGTCTTTTAATGAACTTTCTGAAGTAGGGAACTGTCTTCAGTGAGTAAATAGGAGTTTGATAAAAAGCCTTTACATTCACTTTTATCAGTACCAGAATTGAGGGGTACTTCCTTGCATTGGTTAGTGATATTAACACAGTAAAGATGAGCAGTCTTTAGATGAGGGGTTGGCAACCTTTCAGAAGTGGTGTGCTGAGTCTTCATTTATTCACTCTAATTTAAGGTTTTGCATGCCAGTAATACATTTTAACATTTTTAGAAGGTCGCTTTCTTTAAGTCTATAACTAAACTATTGTTGTATGTAAAGTAAATAAGGTTTTAAAATGTTTAAGAAGCTTCATTTAAAAATAATTAAAATGCAGAGCCTCCTGGACCGGTGGCCAGGACCCGGGCAGTGTGAGTGCCGCTGAAAATTAGCTAGCGTGCCGCACGTTTCCTACCCCTGCTTTAGACACTTGTGCAATAGTGATATGCAGTAGCAGAGGGGGAAAACCTACTTTGAAAGATTTTTGACCAGAAAGTCAAGGAAGACATTACAACACTTTTAATTTACACTTGAATATATTTTAAAACTAAGGTGGATGTATTCTGTTTTGTTTGCTTATTTTATCCTACATGAATTTATTTTATTGTAAAAAATTTATGCATACCTATCGGGGAATGTGCTGTGTCTGGGGAATGTGTCATAGGTACTTAGTCTCAACCTTGTGTATAGTTTGGTTTTATTGGAGTATTTACCTGCTTCTGACATTTGGAATGAGTTATCTATATTAAATATTGGGAATAGTGCTAGCTCCTAATGCCAAAAGCATTTGGCTGATGGAAGAGAATACTCAACAAAATGATTTTAGGGGGAAAGAAAAACAAAAGGTAAATGTGTTCAACCAGAAACAGGGCCTTTCCATCTACAGAAAAGATTCTCTATTTCCAGAAATGCTAGTTGAGTTATCGGGGTGGCCTGCACAAAGGTGAGAAGATGCAAAGCAAAGAACGCTTGCTTTGAAAATGTTGCTCTTTTTTTCCCTTTTGTGTGGGAGTTTGTCCTACTTAGACTTCTAAAATGAACTACAACTTATTTGTTACATTTCAAACAGCTGGATCTTTTGATTTTTCCAAATTGACCTCTAAACTAATTAACTAAATATGACATTAATTAAAGAGAGACTTTGCTGTGGGCTTAACAGCACAAGTTTACTTAACGCTATTCCCTGTGCTATAATAAAAATTTGTGCAAAACAATGGCTGTCTACAATATGAGCTATTAGTGTGATTCCCCTGCTTGTGTACAGGTGCTTGTGCTTGTGCTAGCTCTCATACAGCTAGTGGAAATATAAATACTGCAGTGTTGCCACGGTAGCATGGGTAGCAGCAGTAGAGGCACAGCTGAGCCATGCAGAGTATAAAGCTGCCTAAACCTGTGGGTATGTACTCCACACAGCTTAGTGGCCTTCGCTGTCTCTATGCTTGCTACTGGGGCAATTATATTCACGCTGGTTCGATGGGAGCTAGTGGGAGTGCGTACACAACAAGGGAATCACATTTCTGACTCTTATCCTAGATTTAGCCTTAGTACTAACTGAAAACTGACAAAATAGTTTTGAACTCAACTGAAAACTTTGAAAAGTGCTTGGGGGTAGTAAGTTAAAGGCAAAATAATTAAGAGAAGGCACCTTTTTCTCAGTAGTTCATACATTATTACAAATGATGGGGAAATATATATCGAACAAAGTATTTGACAGTGTGTTTAAATTGTAAAGAAATCAAAAAACTCTGTACTGAAAGATCTTTTAATTAGGCTGCACCAAAGGAATAAGGCATTTTAAATTAATTAGATAAATGTTAGTTCTGGATCAGAGGAACCAAGCAGGACTGTCTTCTTTTTTTTTTTTTTTTTTTTTTTGTTCTGGGTTTGTGCATTGTCTGTTACAATAGAATCCTGGTCTGTGACTAGAGCCCCTATTACTATGGTAATAAAAGTAATAAGAAATGCTAATCAGATCTTCTTGGCTGCTTATGTGATTTCAGCCAACATATTTTCCTTTTGGTTCTGTAGATTACCTTAGTAAATTCTTGAATTCAATGAAGAAGTAGGAAAATTGTGGTAGGCAAGACACAGGAAATCTAGTATGATAGCGATTAGTGAATGGAGACCTTTTAAAACATCAGTGTTAACCTGCAGTGCTGTGGCAGTGTGGTGTGTACTACTTTTTCTGATGAAGGCATGTGTCCTGAAGGAGACACAAATGATAGCTCCACTTTTCTGGTAACAGTACAGTCTTGCAATAGCATTACTAATAGTAACAGTAATAATCTTTCAAATTTCATGCTTGTGAGAATGGAACATGGGCAAAATAAAGTTCAGAGCAATGTATAGAATTGATCTACAACCATAGAGACCTCCAGCTCCTCAGTTTTATTTGTTAAAGCATGTAAGGGTAACCTATGTATTTAATTACATTGTTGCCCTTTTGCTCTTTTTGTAGGGCTCTGGAGGACTGTGTGACTGTAATTGAGGTATTTTTAATGTTGAAAACTGGGTAGGCATGGCAATGTACATTTAATCTTTTGCAGCAAAATAAATACAATAAAATGTTAATAACTTATAAATGTGGCTAATTGTTAGTGACTTAACATCTGTGTTGAATGTAGATTAACAATAATTTATTGCAAATTGTTTGAAAAGTGCTAATTGAACAAAACCATGCTCTTGGAGATGAAATTGTGTATATATATCAAGTTTTTTTCTGTCAATAATAAATTGCAAAATAATAGTGAAGTGGTTCACAGTATTATATATAAAAGTCTTGCATTGTTTCGTATCAATATCTGCAAGTAAATTCAGTCATTAGAAATTTAGATGATCCAAATTCAGAAGTGTCTTTCAAAACAGAAATTTTGCAGATTCATTCTTTCCTCAGCAATCTTTTTCCACACACAAGGTTTGTTCATCACTTCCCTGAGTTTTTTAAATAAAAGTTTCTTTATTTAAATAGGTTATTAATTTGCTGTTGATTTTGCTCCAGCCTAAAATTTGTTCTTAGACATTTTTATAGGAGCATAATGTTCTGTCTTGCCTTTGTATCAGTGAAACTGAACTATCAGTGTAAAAATCAACCTAATTGACTTAAATGCCCAATTTTCTAGTATTGGGAAAAGAAAGTTTTGTGTTTAGGTTGCTCTTTCAATAATTCAACTCAAAACTAAGTATTCTGCTAGTGCTCGTTGAATACGTTGATTGCTCACTGGGGATGGAAATAATGAATTAAAATAATTAAAATCATATTCTTTATGTAGAAGTGTTCTTATATGACTTTCAGTTAAGCATTTGCTTCAGAAAAATTAAGTATGTACTCATATGCTGACTTCAAAGATTAATAGTTTGTAGTTTAATATGCTCATCTTGAGGGGAGTGAGTTTTAGCAATGGAAATTGCCAAGAAATCAACACTGCTGCTTAAATTCAAAATGCTAAATTTGCTACAAAAAATTTGCTGTTGGGGAATTTATAAAACTGCAAGTTTATGCAGTCTATCAGCAGAAAGATGATAATATTTGCACATGCAATTTTGAGCATGTTCAGTTTTTTTTCATGTTTTTATAAACAAGTTTATGAATGACAAGAAACCTTAATGTGTGAAAGAAAACAGCATTTGTATACCTTGTTAGCTAAACATCTGGTTATACAAATGCATGTTTGTGCAGTATCAGTTAGTGTGTATGGGAAAATGCACATCCACAGCATTCCTGGAGCAACTGATTCCTTGGGATTCAACAGAGAACAGCAAAAGCAAGGAAATTTGCATCTTCATTTTCCTCCATAATTTTAGGGATAATTGTGTTTCTAAATCATTTCATTGCTGTGCCCTCTCATATTTTAGTGTTGCAAACATACCAGTTTTAGTTTTACTTGTTCTCGTCCCCCTTCTTTTTCTAAGTTTTTTCCCTAGTTTTGAAAGTTCCTTAGAAGTAGAAAATATTCTAAGTGTTTTTTGGGAGGTGAAGTCAGTGTTTCTGATGGGAATAGGATAGATAGTAGTGATAGTCACTTGTGTGCACTCATGAGATTTTTTCATACTTTTGTCTTTCCTCAAGTGTACTCAGTAACTTTGTGTGCAACAAATCATTTCTTTTCCAAATTAATATGTATACACCAATCATTAATTTCACTTATGCTTGTGTGTGTTTGCAGATAGAAAATTCTTCATTGTTTTTGTGGTAGTTAATGTGTACTGTAATATGCTACATTTATAGTGGTTTTTTAAAATATTTGTCCTTAACACAATAATACAAAACAGATTTTAACATGAAGCGTTAAAGAACTGGTTGCAGGCTTTAAGTAGACTCATTTACCAAATCTGAGAGGTGTATGATTATAGATTGAATAGCAAATTTTAGAAATGGAACTTTAGAAACTATTAAAAAAAAACNATGACAAGAAACCTTAATGTGTGAAAGAAAACAGCATTTGTATACCTTGTTAGCTAAACATCTGGTTATACAAATGCATGTTTGTGCAGTATCAGTTAGTGTGTATGGGAAAATGCACATCCACAGCATTCCTGGAGCAACTGATTCCTTGGGATTCAACAGAGAACAGCAAAAGCAAGGAAATTTGCATCTTCATTTTCCTCCATAATTTTAGGGATAATTGTGTTTCTAAATCATTTCATTGCTGTGCCCTCTCATATTTTAGTGTTGCAAACATACCAGTTTTAGTTTTACTTGTTCTCGTCCCCCTTCTTTTTCTAAGTTTTTTCCCTAGTTTTGAAAGTTCCTTAGAAGTAGAAAATATTCTAAGTGTTTTTTGGGAGGTGAAGTCAGTGTTTCTGATGGGAATAGGATAGATAGTAGTGATAGTCACTTGTGTGCACTCATGAGATTTTTTCATACTTTTGTCTTTCCTCAAGTGTACTCAGTAACTTTGTGTGCAACAAATCATTTCTTTTCCAAATTAATATGTATACACCAATCATTAATTTCACTTATGCTTGTGTGTGTTTGCAGATAGAAAATTCTTCATTGTTTTTGTGGTAGTTAATGTGTACTGTAATATGCTACATTTATAGTGGTTTTTTAAAATATTTGTCCTTAACACAATAATACAAAACAGATTTTAACATGAAGCGTTAAAGAACTGGTTGCAGGCTTTAAGTAGACTCATTTACCAAATCTGAGAGGTGTATGATTATAGATTGAATAGCAAATTTTAGAAATGGAACTTTAGAAACTATTAAAAAAAAACAAACCGTAAAATCATATGGGGAATATATAACTGTATTTAAAATATACTTCACTATCTAATGGTTGCTAATTGTCATTAATTTTTTCTTCAGGTTCGATCTGTGGATGAGATGAATCATGAGTTTCAAGCTCTTGCACTAGAATCTCGGGGAATGGGAGAGGTAAATATTTGTAGGTGATTAGAAAATCGTGTTGGAGGTTTGGAAATTCTAATGAAATTTTAGCTTGTTTAGATTCTTAGCTTGGTTAATGAAGTTTATTGATGAGACAAACCAATTTTTCAGGCATCCAAAGACCATATTTACAATATCCTAAGGTGGTGTCTACGTTAACTCCAGTATCTAAGAACTATGATAAATGGAACTATAAATGTTAACATATTGGCCTTGTTAGCTGATAAGCTTGGGGAAGAAGAGCAGGCAATGTAAAGATAGTGAAAAATTCTCTGCTGTTGCTTTCTAAGAAGTTATTTCCACTAATCTAAGCCTAGGGTGTTGGGGCTTTTGCAGGATTCTGGGACCCAACGGAAAATAACAGTTATAAACTGGCTGGAAATTAGGGCAACTTATTATACCCTTAGTGACATGGCTTCTTCAATGGACAGCCTCACTGTGATGGACCAGTGCATGTGCCATGACCTAGGAAGGAGGAACAAAAGCTTCCTTCCAAGAGAGGTGCAATTTTATATAATTTGAAATACTCTGCTGGTTAAAAATAGCCTTTTCCTTCACTCAAACTGTATTAAAACCCACAGAGTGAGAGATTTTAAAAACACTATATTATAAAGTCTCTTAGGAAATTCAGAGAAATGCATACTGAAAGCTAGACTTACTACTCTACTTGCTGAGGATCTGACCGTTCTGCAGCTAACAGAGTCCATGTACATCGCATTAATGAAGGGCTACCTTGTCTCTTTGCTGACGTAGTAGAGGTGAAATGTGAAAAAAGATGTTGATATACAGGGTAGCTTTAGGAGGTTGTAGGAATCAGATGTAAAGATCACATCAGAAGTGACTGGCTCATTTAGACAATACAGTGATAAATATGGGTTATTCAAATGGCACGCAGGCCACTTGATAAAAATATTCCTTATTTTTTTGTGCACTGTATCAAAACATATCATCAGGCTTGCTTATTCTCAGTCTCATTAAGATTTATCCATTTTAAAAAGATTGTATTTATTTTGAATCGTGTTTTCAAGTTTTTCTAGTTAAGTCTCCAAAAGTGACTGCAGCTTCAAACACTGACATCATAGAGGCAACTGTGAGATATTTTGCAAATATGACCCATCTATACTGTGTTGCTTGTTATGCCAGATCACTTGAGGACAATGCAAAGTAGTATTGTTTGGCTATGGTCCGTTTGGAATATATTGAGAAAACTGATTCAAGGCAGATCTCTTAAGGAGATCAAGATAAACAATTGTGGATACATTTATTTTATTATGGACTTAATAACTAGTGTTTTATGTAAACAGACTGTAAACTGATGCAGTGATGTTTCCTACATCTGCAGACACAAACTGTATCAACCACAATACATGTGATTTTAATGCTTTGATTATACAGCCAAAAAAGTGCAGTATGGTTGTGTACGAACTGACACATGCTAGTTTACTTTACACAAGTATTGAATGAAAAGAAAAAAGAGAGCTCTTTGTAAACAGTTACTTTTAAAATTAAACTGAAATATCAAATCCCCAACAAACGATTGTTTTACATACATGATGCACTAACTTTTTAATTACTTACCTATCTGTCTTTCAGAATATTAGAGAAATGCCTTTTGACAATCAAAACAAACAATATTTCAACTTAATGTGTTAGAGATCATTTTTGGGCTCTGATCTTTCTAAGACAAGTATTAATTCTCGATGAGAAAACAAATTTGAAGTTTTAGCTGGTGAGCATTTTGTTTTTCCCAGACTGATCTATAGTCTCTAAGCACCCTACAAACCCTAATGAAATAATCCTTTCAACCATGAGAGGTAGGGTACATTCCAGTTACTTTATCCTAACTGATATGAAATGTTCCAAAGGGACTTCTACCCTTTCTTCGGGAGCCTATTCCACATTTCTTGCTCTCAGGAAGTTTGCTGTATTTTCCATAGATTTCCCTTTTCGTAATTCTTTTACCCAAGTTACACGTTAGTGCACCCTAGTTTTGTGATGTGTTTTTGTTGTTTATTCCCTGAACTCCAGTTTTTCTTGGCACCAGACTGAACACAGTATTCCAGGTGTGGTCTTATCAGAGCTGTATCAAGAGCAGATTATCTCTTTTATGATGTGATTCTTCTGAATGTGGGAACTAAAAAAACTGTATCAGGTTTTTATGTCAGTTGTCACTGAACTCTGTGGTATAATTTGTTTACTGTTTAACCAATGAACACATTGGGAGAAGTCTGAGACTAAGGGCTTGTCTACACTTGAAATACTACAACGGCATGGCTCAGCACTGCTGTAGCATTTCGGTGTAAATGCAAACTATGCTACTGGGAAGGGTTCTCTTTGGCAAAGGTAATCCACCTCCCTCAGACGCAGTAGCTAGTTCAACAGAAGAATTCTTCCATCAGCCTAGCGCTTTGTACACTGGTGGTTAGGTCAGCTTAACTACAATGCTCGGATGTTGATTTTTCACACTCCTGAGCAACATAAGTGGGTCAGCCAAACTTTTTAGTGTAGACCAGGCCTAACTCTTCGCACTTTTTGTAAAGTGTGGTGTTGTAATGCAGTAGCATAGCTGGGGAGGGGGGGAGTGGGGCAGTGGCCGCTCCCCCACTGAGCACAAGTGGCACCTTGTCAATTTCTTTGTGCCTTTTTAATTTTTACTCGGGGGAGCAATCCAAAAAAAAAAAAAAACAACACCCGCTGCAGTGCTTTTACTCACCCATTGGCGCTCTGGGTCTTCAGCGGTGGGACCTTCACTTGCTCTGTGGGTCTTTGACAGCATTTCCAGCAACGGGTCCTTCAGTGCTGCAGAAGACACCTGGAGCGAGTGAAAGGCCTGCCACCGAAGACCCGGAGCGCTGCTGGGTGAGTAAAAGCACTGCCAGGTGAGTAAAAGTGCCGCAATGGTTGGCGCCTTTTTATTTTTTATTTTTTTTTGCTATGCCAGGAGTGACTAGGTATACTTTTTTTAAAAACGTCCAGATAGTTTTTCTTCTCAGTGAAGACATTGTTCCTATTATGGTCTCTTGTTCTCACGTATGCGTTTTTCTGAATTGAATTTCATTTCCTGATCATATTCCTAATCCCCATAGGTCAATTTATTTTTCTGTCTCTGCAGGGGTTCAGCACTTCCCATTTTAGTATCTGCAGATTTCATTGGCGGGCTGTTAATTCTATCTTTGGGCTCATTAATGATCCCAAGTCTACATCAGAATTTTCGAAGCTAGTGTTGCCATTTGTTCATTTATCATAGCCATTTGTTGGCAGTCCTTCAGCTAGCTTTCAGTCTGTAAGGGTGGTCATATCTAAACCACTTTGAATTAATTTTGAGTAAGACTGAATAAGGTGTTTAGCTAAATATTTAGTTCCCTTGATCCACTTCCATGCTATAATGCAGTAGTGGTTTACTTTGGAAGAAAACAAGATGAAAAGAAAAGTTTTTTTCTACATAAAGAGATTCAGTATATTGCAGAGTCTTCCTCTGTTGGTCACTTGAAAACTGATTACCCTCATAAGCTGTGCCTCCAATCTTATTCTTTGCCATTTTACCTCTGACCCTTCCTCTTTGTCTTTCTTCCACTTTCCAACCACAGCTTCTGCTTATTAATTTCACAGGCTTTTCCCCCAGTTTGGTTGTCTCCCATTAGTAATTCTATTGTGACCCACCTTAGGATCACAACCTCTAGGTTAGAAAGCAGTGCTATATAATATTTGCCAGACCCTCCAAAAAAAAAAAAAAAAAAGGTTGAAAATACACATCAGTATTTTAAGGATTAAGGAACAAAAATCCTTGCAAGAAAGACCATACAGCAAGCCAGTGGCAAGCAAGGAAAAGAATGTTGGTCAGACTGCTACTGGGACACTTTAAGTTCTGGTGTCAGTATTTTAAAAAGGATGTTGGAAAAATTGGAGAAGGTTCAGAGAAGAGATACAGGAATAGGTAGTCTGGAAAATGCTCCTTAAAATTAAACTAAAGAAGTATAGTCTGTTCAGCTTATCAGAGAGCAGGTTGGAAAGCTGTTTAATCATATGCCATAAGTAACTACACGGGGGGGGGGGGGGGGGGAGGGATATGTTACTAGAGAGCTCCATTAATCTGGCAGACAGACATAGCAATGTCCAATGGCTTGAAACTGATGTTGGCAAAGTTCAAACTGGACATTTTTACTGTTGAGGGTGGTAAACAGTTTACCCAGGGATACGGTTAATTTTGCATCAGTTGGAATCTTTTAATGACATTTAAATGTCTTTCTGAAATATATACTTGTGTTCAACCACGAGTTATTGGGTTAGATGCAGGAATCGCTAAGTGAAAAGCCTGTTTTGTCTTTGCTTCTCTGTTACGCAGCAGAATGAATGACATGCCTGTCATAGAAGTGCAGACTGCTCTTTCAAGTACCACATGAGAAATAACAGTTGGGAATTTTTAGGTTGTTCATGTCTTTAGCTAATCACTAGCTAAATAACCACTTTTTAATTTATGATGAACAACATGGTGTATGCTTAGCTGTCAGCAATCAAGGAAGAACCAGGTCAGCCCCCTCCTTAGGGGATTAACCTATAACTTGGCAGGGGAAAATCCTACTATGTACTTCTCATTTCTCTGTGCATAACATAAGAATCGGCCATATGGGTCAGGACAAAGGGCCCATTCATCGCCAGTATTTCCTGTTCCGACAGTGGCCATGCCCAGTGCCCCGGGGGGGTGAACCTAACAGCAGGTGATCAAAGTGATCTCTCTCCTGCCATCCATCTCCATTCCTCTGACAGACAGAAGCTTGGACACCAATTCCTTACCCATTCTGGCTAAATAGCCATTAATGGACTTTAAACCGTCCTGAATTTATCCAGTTTCTCTTTAACACCTGTTATAGTCCTAGCCTTCACAACCTCCTCAGGCAAGGAGTTCCACAAGTTGACTGTGTGCTGCGGGGAAGAAGAATTCCTTTTTATTTTGTTTTGAACCTGCTGCCCTATTAATTTCATTTTGGTGACCCCTAGTTTTCTGTGTGTTATTGGGAATAGCAAATAACTTTTTCCTTATCCCGCTTTCTCCACATCAACTCATGATTTTATATAGTTTTCTGTCATATCACCCCTTTAGTCTCTTTTTCTTCCAAGGCTGAAGCAGTCTAGCCTCTTTTAATCCTTTTCCTCGTATGGGACCCTTCTCCAAACCCTAGTTCATTTTAGTTGCCCTTTTCTGAACCTTTTTCTAATGCCGTGGATCTTGTTTTTGAGATCGAGGAGGACACATCTGTACACAGTATTCAAGATGTAGGCCTACCATGGACTTTATTTAAGGGCAATAATAGATTCTCCAGTCTTATTCTCTATCCCGTCTTTTTAATGATTCCTAACATTCCTGTTTGCTTTTTTGACCCTCTTGGCACACTGCGTTGGACATCTTCAGAGAACTGTCCACGGTGAGCCAGAATCTTTTTCCATGATTCGTATGTAGGTTTAATTAGCCCCATTCATATTGTATGTATTCGGTTGGTTATTTTCCAATGTGTATTTTCACATTTATCCCCATTAAATTTCATTTTGCAATCGTTGTTGCCCAAGTCACTTCCATTTGTGAGATCTTTTTGAGTTCTTCAACAGTCTGCTTTGCTCGTTAACTTATCTTGAGCCAGTTTAGTATCATCTGCAACTTTGCCACCGTCACTGTTTACTCCGTTTACCCATCAATTTACTGAATAAGTTGAATAGGATGGTCTTGAGGACTGACCCTTGCGGGAAACACCACTAGTTACCCCTCTCCATTCTGGAATTTACCGTTATTTCTACTCTTTGTTCCCTGTCTTTTAAACCATTCTCAATCCATGAAAGGGACCTGTCCCTTTAGCCATGACAGCTTAATTTACGTAGAGTTTTTTGGTGAGGGACCTTGTCAAAGGCTTTCTGGCATCCTAGGTACACTATGGTCACTGGATCCCCTTGTTCACATGTTTGTTGGCCCCTTCAAAGAACTGTAAGAGAGTTAGTAAACACAATTCCCCTTTACAGAAAACAAAGTAAAAAAACTATGTTGATATTGCTCGACAGTTTGTTTTTCTATATGTCTGACAATTTTATTCTTAACTATTGTTTTCGGTAATGTTGCCTGGGTACTGACGTTAGACTTACCAGTCTGTAATTGGCGGGATCACCTCTAGAGGCCCCTTTTTAAAATTGGCATTACATTAGTACTTCCAGTCATTGGGTACAAAGTTATTTGAGGACAGGTTACAAATCTTAGTTAATAGTTCCACAACTTCACATTTGAGTTCTTTTTCAGACTCTTGGGTGAATGCCACTGGTCCCGTGACTTGTTATGGTTGAGTTTTATCAAATTAATTCCAAACCACCATTAGTGACACTCAGTCTGTGACAGATTCCTCAGATTTTGTCACCTACAAAAGCCCAGCTCAGTTTTGGGGATCTCCCTAACATCCTCAGCCGTGAAGACTGAAGCAAAGAATCCATGTTAGTTTCTCCGGCAATTACTTTATCATCTTTTAGCGCTTCTTTTGTATCTTTTGATCATCAGGGGGCCCACTGGTTGTTTAGCAGGCTTCCTGCTTCTGATTGTACTTAAAAACCATTTTTGTTTTACCTTGGGGCTTTGGCCTAGCCGTTCTTCAAACTCCTTTTGGGCTTTTCTATTATATTCTTTGCACTTATTTGGCAGTGTTTTGCTCCTTTCTATTTACCTCAACTTAGATTTGGACTTCCACTTTGTAAAGGAAGGTCTTTATCTCTGCACTGCTTCTTTACATGGTTGGTTAAGCCACAGTGGCTCTTTTTTTAGTTCTTTACTGTATTCTTAATTTAGGTAATACATTGAAGTTGGGCCTCTATTATTAGTGGTGTCTTTGAAAGCGCCCAGTGCAGCTTGCAGGTGATTTTCACTTTTGTCACTGTACTGTTTAACTTATGTTTAACTAACCCTTTCATTTTGCATAGTTCTCTTCTTTTTGAAATTAAATGCCACCAGGTGTTTTGGCTGTTGAGATGTTCCTACCCCCCAGAGGGATGTTAGAATGCTATTGCTATTATGGTCCATTTCCAAGTGGTCCTGCTTAGTTTACCTCTGGACAGCTCATGCGCTCTACGGATTAAACCATTAGGAGTTGCCTTCTTTCTCCTTGTGGGTTCCAGTACCAGCTGGTTCCAATGAAAGCAGTCATTTAAAGTAATGAGAAATTTTAATTCTGCATTTCGTCCTGAAGTGAATGTTCGCCATCAAATGGGGATAATTGAAATTCCCCCACTATTTTTTGGGTCTTAATTTTTGATAGCCCTCTATAATTTCTCTTAGCATTCAATCATCACTATTACTGTCCTGGTCAGTGGTTGATATAGATCCTAATGTTATATTTTTATTAGGCAGTGAAATTCTGTCCATAGAGATTCTGTGGAACATGTGGGATTCGCTTAAGATTTTTACTTCATTTGAATCTACATGTTCTTTCACATATAGTTGCCACTCCCCCCTGCCAACCTGTTCTGTCCTCAATATATTTTGTACCCCAGGAGATTTGTCCCATTGATTGCTCTCAGTCCACCAGGTTCTGTTGCATGCCTTTATATCAATATCTCCTTTATCACAAGGCACTCTAATTCACCCATCTTATTATTTATGACTTTCTGCATTTGTGTACAGCACTTTCAAAACTTGTCCTCTGTTTATTTTCTGCTATTATTCTTGATACTGTGCCAGGATTTTTTTATGTGACTGTTTATCCTCTGGTCTGGCCCTTACATTATCCTCTTCCATTCTCTGCTCCTGACTATAACTTGGAGGTTCTCTATCATTAGACTCTCCCCCAAGAGAAGTCTGTGTCTGATCCACATGCTCCTCTGCAGCAGTCGGCTTTCCCCCATCTCTTAGTTTAAAAATTGCTCTGTGGGCAAACTCAATTGTGTTGTTAAATTGTCAGAACATAAATCCAGAAAAATGTAGCATCTACCTGTTGGCATTGTCCCAGACAAATTTGGACAACCAAAGGTAGATCTGTTTGCATCCTAAAATCAGTTGTAAAACACCTTGCTTGTCACAAGGAGCAGCAGCCATAGACTTGCTATCCTAATCGTTCCTGAAATACCTCTTTAATTCCTTTCCTGCATCCTTTGTCGTGGGCAGGACTCTGCAAAAGATGAGGTTTAGTCTTCTGGTTCTTGAGCAAACTAAGCTGTCATGGGATAAGAGGGAAGGTCCTCTCATGGTTCTGTAACTGGTTAAAAGATAGGAAACAAAGAGTAGGAATAAACGGTCAGTTTTCAGAACGTAGAGAAGTAAAATAGTGGTGTCCCTTGGGGGTCTATAGTGGGACCAGTACTGTTCGACATGTTTGTAAATGATCTGGAAAAAGGGATAAACAGTGAGATGGCAAAGTTTTGTGTCATCTGCAAATTACTCAAGATAAGTCCAAAACAGACTGCAAAAGGTTACAAAGAGATCTCACAAAACTGGGTGACTGGGCAGCAAAATATGTTTATCAACACTGAATTTCATCTGCCAAAGTAATGCACATTGAAAAACATAATCCCAACTATACATATAAAACGATGGGGTCTAAATTAGCTGTCACCACTCAAGAAAGAGATCTTGGAATCATTGTGGTTAGTTCTCTGAAAACATCCACTCAATGTGGCGCTAACAGAACATTGGGTATCATTAGGAAAGGGATAGATAACAAGACAGAAAATATCATATTGCTTCTATATAAATCCATGGTATGCCCACATCTTGAATACTGCTTGCAGATCTGGTTACCCTATCTCAAAAAATATATATTGGACTTGGGAAAGGTACAGAAAAGGCAACAAAAATGATTAGAGGTATAGAACAACTTCAGTATGAGGAGAGATTAATAAGGCTTGAACTTTTTAGCTTGGAAAACAGACAACTACGGGGTATATGCTAGAGGTGTATGATATGATATGACTGATGTAGAGAAAGTAAATAAAGAAGTGCTATTTACTCCTCATAACACAAGAATTAGGAGTCACCAAATGAAATTAATAGGCAGCAGGTTTAAAACAACAAAAAGAAGTACTACTTCAAAGAACACCCAGTCAACCTGTGGAATCTTTGCCAGAGGATGTTGTGAAGGCCAAGATTAGCCAGGGTTAAAAAAAAAAAAAACTAGATAAGTTCATGGAGGATAGGTCCATCAATAGCTATTAGCCAGGATGGGCAGGGATGCAAAATCATGCCCTGAAGTGTCCCTATCCTCTGTTTGCCAGAAGCTGGAAATGGGTGACATGGTATGGATCACTTGATGATTACCTGTTCTGTTCATTCCCTCTGAAGAACCTGTCATTGGTCATTGTCGGAAGACAGGATACTGGGTTAGATGGACCGTTGATCTGACCCAGTATGGCCGTTCTTATGTTCTGGCTGCTCTTCTCGATGAGACGCTCTACCAAAAGACAGTACTCCTGTGTTTTGCAAAAATCCTGCACACTCTTTCAGGGATAAATAAATGTTACTCCAGTCTTTCATCAGTTGGACTTCCTACCATCCCTCTCTGACCTTCAGCTAGATAATGGAAGTTATATAGAAATAGCCTCTTTTGAAAGGACGCAAAATAAACATGCTAGAAGTGCATGACATTTTGATGACCTTATCAGATTCTGATTTAATCTGCTTTATTCTTCCTATCAGTTTTTTGCTTTGGGTATCTGTAATCTCAGCCTGCAAAATCTCTGAACTGAATGATAGTATTTGTACTTTCTATTGGAAGTGCTACTTTTTCAATAAATACACACTTTTTTTTTTTTTATAGTCTTCATAAAATGGCTTTATTTCCCTCCTTCCCTATCCTGGGACATTCAGAAGGAAAACAGTGGTGCGTTTACAGACAAAGATATGGATTTTAAAGCTAGATGGGATCATTAGTTAGTAAGCCTTTAAATTTCACTCAGTTACCTAGTATTGAGGAATCCTGCAAGGTCCTTGAGATGTACTTCTCCATCCTCTGAGATCTGAAGTATTTTTAGATCTTTGCAAACTTATAGAAGACAGTGTTTTGTCCCACATGAAAATCTATTATGTGGACACCTGGTGATTCTTTTTTTAAAATATACAAAATAGAAACAGACACTTTAAGCATCTTCCATTGCAGTCTTTGACATGAAGACACTGCATACCAAAATACTGTCATGAACATAGACCCTCCTGAACATAGCTAAAAGTATGTGCTCTGTCTTTCTAGTTATTTTTCTCCCTTCATTTCTGACTTTTTAAAATCCCACTATAGGATCCAGGGATTTCAATATAAAGAATGGGGAAATGGCCTTCAAATTTAATTTAACTATTCTCCCACTGATTCTGCCCACCAACTTTGTTCCTGGCTAGTAGGTTTCTGAGACATTTGAAGCCTTATTAATCCTTTCGTTACTAGAGCAGAGAAGCAACTTCCTTGATTTCAGCTTTCTGACCACTAAAGAAGTGGGATCTCAACTACTCTCATTGCCTCATGGTCTCTTCTTGTTGCCCTACCAAATTCATTGCCATGAAAAATGTGTCCCAGACCATGAAATCTTGTTTCCCCCATGAAATCTGGTCTTTTATGTACTTTTACCCTGTACTATAAAAGTAGCCTATACTACAGGATAAAAGTATACAAAAGTACAGCGTTTCTCAAACTGGAGGTCCTAACCCAAACGGGGGTCGCAAGGCTATTGTAGGGCATCATGGTATTGCCATCTGTACTTCTGTGCTGCTGTTGGCAGTAGCACTGCATTCAGAGCCAGGGATCTGGTCAGCAGCTACTGCTCTCCAGCCCCCAGCTCTGAAGGCAGCGCAGAAGTAAGGGTGGCAATACTGTGACACCCCACCCCCCCACACACAACAGCCGTGAAACTCCCTTCTGGGTCAGGTCCCCAGTTTGAGTCTCAAGGGTTTTACATGTTTATATTTTGCCATTTTTAAATACAAATTCATGTTTTGTTACACCATCATGAAAATTTAAGATTTAAATATCTGAAACTGTGAAATTCAAGATTTTTAAAAATCTGTGACCATGAAATTTATGAAAATGGACTGTGAATTTGGTGGGGCCCTACCCATGTGGTATTAGTTTCGCTAGTGCTGTTTATGTTCCTTATCCCAAGTAGCAGCAGAGAGGATAGCAGCAGCTGCATAGGCACTATCTGCAGACTAGGCAATATAGTGTTGCATCAGATTACATTTATCATATTTTTTCCACTTCCAGAAGGCCTAGAAACTTGTTTTAAATGGATCATTAAATTCTGCTGAATTAGATTAATATTCTCCTTTCAAATGTTTTCCTACTGTCCACTAACAAATAGATTTTTAAAAATAAATGCTGGGTTACACTTTTTCAGAGTGCATAAAAATTAGTCCAATGAAACTGTATTCTTAATATGTTTGAGAGGACTTAAATGTACACCACAGTGACAGAGTTGGTAAACCTAGTTATATTGCCGCTGATGTTTATAGTTATAAAACAAGATAGAAAAAATTATGATGTAAAAAGACTGGTGACATAGGAATGTTTTTGATTAAGTTAAATGCAATGTCTGCTTTCTGAAATGGCTTTGGTTTTTCTAACTTAGAAGTAGTAACTTGAGTAAACCCTATCACTGATGAGAATGACTCAGATTTGGAACCTTTAATCTGTAGGTCACTGGGTCAAACATGTCAGGGTTTGTAGTAAGGTAAAGATAGCTAAACTGCCATCATGCCGATAGTTACTATCTGAAGTTTGTGGACTTGGTCCATTTCCAAGTTAACACAACCACATCATGAAAACTGCCTCTGGATTTTGTATTCTTGTTAGTTGTCTAGGCTGAAAGGCCAAGATTTTGAATCATGATGGAAATTGGAGTGTCTTCTCGCCTTTAGAGATGCAACCTACTAAATAAGGGTTGAAGAACATCAGCACATTAGCATGGAAAAGCTTCCATAGTTACTGTTCATTCTGTGTGTGTTCTGGGTAACTAGTTCCTGAGTCTTAGGTTGTCAGTTGGGCTCCTTTCATGAGGAATTAATTAGACACTATTTTTCACTCTTTAAATGTTGTTTAAATGCAATTTGTTTCCTTTTGTACGTTTAACATCTATAGAATGTCTAAATTAAATATCTAGAATTTTTTTTGTTTCATTGATGGAGCATATCCCCCTTAGTTGTGCTGTTAATATTTTTGGCTATTTATAAGAACTATTGGTTATTTTTTGGCTATTTTTAAATGAAGTAACTTCCCCTCTTAAATAGCTGTTACCTGCCAAAAAGTTTTGGGAACCGGATGATTCAGCAAAAGATGGACAAAAAGGGATATTCCTTGGTGATGAGTGGAGAGAGACTGCATGGGGAACTCCTCGTAAGTGATTGTAATACACATTTAAAGATCATTCCTGTTAACCGTTATCTGAAAGTAATAGTTTTATAAAACCCTAGATATGCATTAAATTTTAAATTGTTTTCCCTCACGTTAATTCTGAGAAATCTATACTGAACAAATGACAGTGGTATGCCAGTAACCCTTAGCGTCTCAAAACTGGGATACAAGATTTTTTTTTTTAAATAAATATATTCAGTTATAACTTTTAAAAATAAAACTGGCTTTGTATTTGTCATGTTCTGGTCTTGCTTAATATGTTCCCCTTTATGAAATGTTAACAGCTTTGCAAGTTATACTGTAAAGGACAGATATTAGTAATTTTTTATTTTATTTTTTTTTTTTAAACAGACCATTCTATGTCCCAGCCTATTATGGTACAGAGAAAGCCTGGACAGGGTTTTCATGGAAACAGTGAAGTAAATGCTGTATTGTCTCCTCGATCAGAAAGTGGTGGCCTTGGAGTGAGCATGGTAGAATATGTGTTAAGTTCCTCTCCAGCAGATAAATTGGATTCCCGGTTTAGGAAAGGAGCTTTTGTAAGTAATCTAATGCTTTAAGCTTGCATAGTTACTTACAGCAGTGCTATGAATTCTTGTACATAATTATGTTTTTCTACTGCATTTTTCCATTTCTCTTCTGTCCTTCCCTTCAGTTGAGGAATGTGCAGTTCTTACTTACCACTTTTCCTTAGTTGGAAGGTCCTAACATGAAGAGGTTAGGGAGAAGCATTTGGGGATTTGTTGGCCTTGAATAAATATCTCAGGAAAATTATTGCATTTATTTACCAATCACCTTCAAATCCAGGCAGAAAAATAGGTACTGTACAAATCACTGGTGAGCTGTAAAAGCTCTTAATAACTATATTTAAAGCAAAATACAAAATGGCCTTTGGGCTAGAGCTTCATATTACTTGTGTTCTTAAAAACACTTCTTCGATTTTTTTTTTTTTTTTTTTTTTTTTTTTTTTTTTAACAATATACAGTGATCTGATTTGTGGTATTACTGCTTTACCAGCACCGCTATAGTTAAGGTTGAGTTAACTTTTCCATTATAAATCCTGACAATGCCCTTTTATGTTTTAGCAATTACTAATTGCGTGTGGTTGAAACTTCATAAACAAGTTACCTACCAAATGCAATTTTATTTAGAACAAAATGTTTGTATTTTTTACATGCGCTGTAGTGTAGAATTAGGTCATCTTATGGTGCTCCTTTTGTGTTCTGTTAAATATTCAGAATCAAACAGATTCTTTTTCCTCAGGGCACTAGAGATGCTGAAACAGATGGACCTGAGAAAGGAGATCAGAAAGGAAAGGCTTCTCCATTTGAGGAGGACAAAAACAGAGATCTTAAACAAGGAGATGATGAGGATGTTACTAAAATAAATGGCAGAGGTTTGCCAAATGGAATGGATGCCGATTGCAAAGATTTTAAGTAAGCTTTTAACTGTTTCTCAAGAAGACAAGCATATCTCTTTAGGGATACTTGCAGTTCTTGTTTGTGTCAAATTCAAACATTTATTCAGTTGTAGATAGATTCTTTTATCTCACATCCTCCCACTCCTGCTGTGCCACGTTACTCACAGTTTCATTAGCCCATGTGTCATTTTTCATGAGAGAAAAAAGTTCATCTTAAATAAATAAATCTAGTAGTTCAAAATAAATTACTACCTGCAAAAGACATTGTATAACATATGTTAAAGGGGGCTTTAAGATGTTACACTATTAATAAATCATGAACTAAATTACTTTCTGTGACTTTTTCTTAAACTTCATAACTTTCACATCTGGCTTGTGTTACGGAGTTAGTCCTGCAGAATTTTAATGTAACCTCTAATTTTGCTATAAAGCAGTGCATCCTCCTTCTGCATAACCTGTCGGAACCCCAATTCAGTTTCCGCACACAATTTGACCAACATGATATGATTCTGCTCCCTTCTCAGCCAGTCAGCACCATTCTGAATGCTGACGAGAGTGACATTTATTCTGTTTTTGTGTTTTGTTTTAAAAGGAGAGGGTCCAAGCTTGGGAGTTGAACGTTGATCCCACTCATAACAGTCCAATCAGTCGTCACAAGCAACCACCCTATTTTATCTAATCTTTAATTAAACCTTTGGTACTTTACAATTACCAGATTAATCACCTTGGTATCTAAATATCTATCTAATGAATCCTTGATTATTGACATGATCATTGACAAACCAGAAAACTGCTGTTCAGACTGCTGCTTATAAGTCCATTTTAATATGGATGGGAGAATGGGGAGGTACAAAACTTGAGTTAAAGATCATAATCTTTAACTTTTAATATTCTTTTCTTGGTCTAAAATTAAACCTATATATTTAAATGTTTGTTTGATTTTACTTTTATTTTGTTAATTTTGGAAGGCAAGGAAATGCATATTTACCCTATGGATAAGAATGAATCCTCCAGACCCATTTCTAGTCTTTTGGATAAATACAAATGATTGCCTATATTAAAAACAAACAAAATAACAAACAAACATGTTAATTATGCCAAAAGAGAAATCCTCAACATATTGTGAATCTGAAAAGCTACCGTCACTCCATTGGAATGCATGCTACAGAATCAAAATTAAAACATTTTTCATTCATTCTAATAAATTGTGTATTGCACTTGCTGAGTAGATGAATTTTAATCTGTTCTATTTTTTTCTTTAAATATCAAAAGCAATGACAATATTAAAAACAAAATGGTTTCCAAATTATTTTTTTTAGAAATGACATTTTTTTATTTGCATAAGTGCAGAAAAGCATCCAAACCCAGTAAACCTCTCAAGAAATAATAGAAAAGGTTATCTAAGTAAGTGGCCGATTTGAAGCAGAGTTATGAATCCCTGCAAATAGAGGTTTATAATTGAACTATTGACACAACTTTAACTATAGCAACACAGCTGCACCACTGTAAGGAACAAACCTATCCTAACTAAATATATTTTTTAAAATGTTTGTCCTATTCATCCTGTATCTCTTGACATTTATATTAAAATAGTATTTTGAATTAACTTGTGGTATGGGGTTTCTTCCTATATAATTCTTATTTATAAGTGTAATGGATATTGAAATAAGCGGTGCATGAAACTTTAGTTTCTTTGGTTCCTAGCTTGTGTCACAGGCAAAGAAAAGGCAGTACTAAATGGTTTTTAATGCTTAATCTAGGTTTGTAGCCAGGCTGGGTTACTAGCTGACAAAAATTCCTTGCCATAGTGTTGCTCTTTGTCACCATCAAAGCACTAGAGTGGCTATATGTGCTCTGGAATGAATTGGCTTGTTAAAAGTGACAGGGTTTGTGATGTTTTCTTTCCCCCAGCAAAAGACTGACTTCTGATTTTTTTTTTTATACTGGAAAGATCAGAGTTGCTGGAGGGCACCCATGGCTTCATTTCAGTGAGAAAAATTTAAACCTTTGAGTGCTGCAGAGATGAGAGAAGTAGGACTGACATAACACTTCCCATTTGGGAAGTGGATTGTGATACCTTACCAACCTTTGGCAGCACACTGGGGTGCTTTTAGTGTACAGTAACATGGTCCACATGGCCAGGTAGTACACTACATGCCAACATGCTGTACATTTACACCCCAGCTTGCCAGGCACTGACTCGCCATCTAGACAAGCCCTTACGGATGATCAGCAGTTCACGTCATTTCATTCAAAGGAGTCTGGAAGTATTTTTCAGTGGGCTTTATAACGCAAGTAAACGGGTAAAGCTAAAGGTGTGCTTTTTGCTAAGTCACCGTTATATGTCTGTTAAACTGCTTACAGTAAATCTTCTTTCTCTTAGTTATATTTGTAAACTTTTTCATGTTTAAAGATTCTCCTTCAACAGATTGTAACATGCTTTGTCCATTATTGATTTATTTATCGCAGCTGTAAGAGGCTATCTTTTAATTTCCTCTATGCAGTCGTACTCCTGGAAGCCGACAAGCCTCCCCAACAGAAGTAGCTGAGCGCCTGGGTCCTAACCCTAACTCCACAGAAGGATTCGGTCCGCTTCCCAATCCTGCAACCCACAAACCTCTGGTAGAAGACTTTTCAAACCCAGAAACTCAGAATCTGGATGCCATGGAACAAGTTGGTCTTGATTCTTTACAGTTTGACTATCCTGGCAATCAGGTACAAATGGACTCCTCAGGAGCTACTGTAGGACTTTTTGACTACAGTTCTCAGCAGCAGGTTAGTGCTGTTCTTATAGAACTGTTGGAAATGCGGTTAAAATATTCTGTGCTTTGAAGATGCTGCACTTAGTTTTTGTTTTTGATAATTAACAATTTACGCATAAAATTCTTGATGTATTTCACCTTATTAAACTCCTATACTTGAGAGAGGTGTAGGATGGGACCAAATAAATGTACTTAAACTTCCATTTATTATATGTTGTGCTCAATTTTCCAACCTATTTCAGAAGAGTCTTGCTTTATAGTATTTTATGTATAAATTCTAAACTTTAAGGATGTCTCACATCTTTAGTTGAAAACTTAAATGTTTGCTATTTCATAGCTTTTCCAGAGGACTAATGCGCTAACTGTCCAGCAGTTAACAGCAGCCCAGCAGCAACAG
Organism: Chelonoidis abingdonii; assembly: GCF_003597395.2. Taxonomy (NCBI): domain Eukaryota; kingdom Metazoa; phylum Chordata; order Testudines; family Testudinidae; genus Chelonoidis; species Chelonoidis abingdonii. Next base: position 22,668,013 of record NC_133771.1, read on the forward strand.
TACGCATTGGCTGCAGCTCAGCAGCCACACATTGGTGAGATATTTATAATGCATAAATACTTTAGAGGTCAGTGACAAAAAGCTGACAATGTATTGTTTTGCTACACTGCTCTCAGTTTACTAAATATCAAATGTAATTCAAGTGTGCTGGTTTATGATGATCTAACTAGTTAATAAATAGTAGATAGTATGTGCACTGGAAAGAGAAATATTAGTTATTTTGAAGAGCTGAAGCAACTTGTTCATTTGTAAAACGAGATAACTTAATATTCCTCCCAGAGGTATTGAGGTTAAATTAATATTTGTAATAGCCCGTTTAGATCCTCCAGTAAAAAGCACTATAGAAGTTCAGAATAGCTTTTATTGTGTTGATTAACTCAATTCCTTCATAAATAGTTGCTTATCCTAGAGGTGCCCTAGCAATTGACTGGTTAAAGTAGTGTTTTGTGTTTAAAGTAGGGCTAAAATCTCTTTGATTAAGACTTCAGTGTTTGATTTTAGTCTACATATTTCTTATGAATCCTGAGGTTTTTTGGACTCTTATCTGAGTTGCTGAAAGTCCAAACTTTACTCACCAGCACTTCAGTAAAGTCTTAAGGAAAAGATAAGCTTGTTTTTTTAATTTTTACTGCTTAGCAGAAGTTATTCACTGAGTTCTGTTTTGTGAGGAGCTCTGTGCTAAGCATCCCCTGGTTCAATGAAACAGCAGTGCCTTGGAGAGCCCTTAGTGCATTGATATCTTAGCAAGAAGACATTCTACTCCCTTGATGCTACTGCCTGAGTGTTCTCAGGAGTCAAGGTAGCAGTAGCAGCAACTACAGGAAAGCTGAGTTATCTTTGTGGAGGCATCAAGACACAAACGGGCTCCTCAAGGGCTACTGCTTCAGTGAGCTGAGACAGCCCAACAAGGGAGCCTCTCAAGTTGAGATACTTTGGTGAAGGGACAGTGGACTCCAACTCCTGGACTCACTTCCCTTTCAGCCTCCTTTGTCACCTTGCTCCTGTGGTCTGGTCATCCATATGCAGTGGACATGAGTGAGTGGAACTGTTGGGGAACAGGCGGAAAGAAATGCGTAGTGCAGGCCCAGCTGAGACCTGTCCATGTCCATCCATGCTGTGGTGGTTCACCCAGGCTGTCATTCCAGTTGAGCGGCTCTCCTTTAATCTTTTAATTAGTGCGGGACCCTGAGCATCTTCAGCTGCAAGTCTCCCAGTCTCTCTTTTCTCTCAGTATAGCTATTTGTATTATCACAGCGCCTAAGAGCCCCAGTCACGTATGGAGCTTAGATGCTAGAAAGATTAGTGCTACATAAATGTTGACTGTGCATAGGTGGGTAAAATTGACTTGGCAGTTGTGAAAGGCAGACCAGCAACATGAGGCTGTCAGGCTGTTAGAGTGGTATTAAGAATGGCCATACTGGGTCAGACCAATGGCCCATCTAGCCTAATAGACTGTCCTCAGACATTGACGAGCCCAGATGCATCGGAGGGAATAAACAGAACAGGTCAATTATTGAGTGATCCATCCCTGTTATCCAATCCTAGCTTCTGGCATTTAGAAGTTTAGGGATCCCTGGAGCATGGGGTTGCATCCTTCACCTCTGGGGCTAAAACCCATCGATGGAGCTAGTCTACGTGAACTTATTTGTTTTTTTAACTGTTATACTTTTGGCCTTCACAACATCCACTGGTAATGACTTCCAAAATTCAACTGTGCATTGTGTGAAGAAGTACTTTCTTATGTTTGTTTTAAACCTGCTGCCCATTAATCACTGGGTGACCCCTGGTTCTTGTGGTGGTCACTTTCTCCACACCGTCATGATTTTATAGACCTCTGTCATATCCCCCCTGCGCTGTCTCTTTTCCAAGCTGAATAGTGCATCTTTTTAATCTCTCCTCATAGAGAATCTGTTCTATACCCCTGATCATTTTTGTTACCCTCTCTGTTCTAATCCTAATAAGGCTGTCAAGCAATTAAAATAATTGTGATCAATTAAACAATAATAGAATACCATTTATTTTAAATATTTTTGGATGTTTAGTACATTTTCAAATATATTGATTTTAGTTACAACACAGAGTACAAAGTGTACAGTGCTCACTTTATATTTATTTTTGATACAAATATTTGCACCAGAAAAAACAAAAAAAAATTCAATTCATCTAATACAAGTACTGTAGTGCAATCTCTTTATCATGAAAGTTGAACTTACAAATGTAGAATTTATTTAAAAAGGAAAAAAAATACTGCATTCAAAAATAAAACAATGTATAACTTTTGAGCCTACAAGTCCACTCAATCTTACTTCTTGGTCAGCCAGTCACTCAGACAAACAAGGTTGGTTACAATTTGCAGGCGATAATGCTGCCTGCTTCTTGTTTACAGTGTCACTTGAAAATGAGAATGCATTTGCATGGCACTGTTGTAGCTGGCATTGCAAGGATATTTACATGCCAGATGTGCTAAAGATTTATATGTCCCTTCATGCTTCAGCCACCATTCCAGAGAACATGCTTCCATGCTGATGATGGGTTCTGCTTGATAACGATCCAAAGCAGTGTGGACTGACGCATGTTCATTTTCATCATCTGAGTCAGATGCCACCAGCAGAAGGTTGATTTTCTTTTTTGGTGGTTTGGGTTCTGTAGTTTCCACATCAGTGTGTTGCTCTTTTAAGACTTCTAAAAGCAGGCTCCACACCTTGTTCCTCTCAGATTTTGAACAGCAGTTCAGATACTTAAACCTTGGGTTGAGCGCTGTAGCTATTTTTAGAAATTTCGCATCAGTACCTCTTTGTTTTGTCAAATCTGCTGTGAAAGTGTTCTTAAAATTCACGTGTGCTGGGTCATCATCTGAAACTCCTATAACATAAGAATGGCCATACTCTTTCAGACCAAAGGTCCATCTAGTCCAGTATCCTGTCTACCGCCAGTGGCCAATGCCAGGTGCCACAGAGAGAGTGAACCTAACACGGATCAGAAACCTATGGCATGCGTGCCTAAGACAACATGCGAGCCGATTTTTAATGGCACACTGCTGCTTGCTGGAGTTCCAGCAGGCAGCAGCGTGCCATTAAAAATCCTACCTGGCTCGGCCCACTCTTCTCTGCCCCCTGCTGCTCCGCCCCCCCTCCCCCCCACGAGGGCAGAAGCTTGGTCCTGCAGGCTCCCCTGCCTCTTCCTGCAGTGTGCTGGTTCTTGCCCCTCCTCTGCCTCTCCATCCCTCCCTCCCTGCTGGCTGATCAGCTGATGGCCCTTGCAAGAGATGGGGTCGGGAAGAGTCAGCATGCTCGCTGCTCCTGGTGGAGATAGAGAAGAAGCGGGAGCAGGGCCTTGGAGGGTGGGGGGGTGGAATAGGGGCATATCACCTGCAGCCCCCTGCCCTGACCCCCCCCTACATACTCCTGCCAGCCCCCTGCCCTGAGCCACGCAGCCCCGCACACACACACACACCCCAGCCCCCTGCCCTGAGCCACGCAGCCCCGCACACACACACCCAGCCCTCTGCTTGACTCCTTCACCCTCCCCACAACCCCAGCCCTCTGCTTGACTCCGGCACCCCCACACATACCCAGCCTCCCCCTCACCCTGACACCTGCACCCCCATCCCCACCCCCACCCTGAGCACCAAATGGGAGCTCCTGCACGCCCCCCCTCCACACACACATTCCCACCTGCACGCCTCACACCAAATGGGAGCTGCCCAGGTAAGTGCCCACACCCAAACCACCTGCCCCAACCCTAAGCCCCCTTCCTTATTCTAGCTCCTGGCCAGACTCTTCACCCCCAGCCCTGTGCTTAGTGCACTCCCACCCTCAGCTCAGTGAATGGGCCAGAACCAGGGAGAAGGTAGGTACCCACTGTATGTTGGCAAGGCTGGGACCCCAGACTGGCAGCAGGCTGAGCGGGTCCGGCAGCCGGGATCCCAGTTGACAGGAGCCGGCAGATGGAACCCCTGAGCAGCAGTGGGCTGAGCCGCTCAGCCCATTGCCAGTCTGAGGTTCTGGCTGCCGGACCCTTGCCAGCCGGGGTCCCAGCCGCAGGCCCAGCTCAGCCCAGTGCTGGCCTAGGTGAGCAGAACCCCAGACTAGCAGCGGGCTGAGCGGGCCGGCAGCGTAAGATCAACATTTTAATTGAATTTTAAATGAAGTTTCTTAAACATTTTGAAAACCTTGTTTATTTTACAATACAACAATAGTTTAGTTGTATAATATATAGACTTAGAGAGAGTCTTCTAAAAAACATTAAAATGTATTACGGGCACGTGAAACCTTAAATTAAAGTGAATAAATGAAGACTCGGCATACCACTTCTGAAAGATTGCTGACCCCTGACCTAACAAGTAATGATCAAGTGATCATCCATCTCCATCCTCTGACAAACAGAGGCTAGGGACACCATTCCTTACCCATTCTGGCTAATAGCCATTAATGGACTTAACCTCCATGAAGTTATCCAGTTCTCTTTTAAACCCTGTTATAGTCCTAGCCTTCACAAACTCCTCAGGCAAGGAGTTCCATAAGTTGACTGTGCGCTGTGTGAAGAAGTTCTTTTTATTTGTTTTAAACCTGCTGCCCATTAATTTCATTTGGTGGCCCCTAGTTCTTATGGGAGCAAGTAAATAACTTTCCTTATTTACTTTCTCCACGTCACTCATGATTTTATACACCTCTATCATATCTACCCTTAGTCTCCTCTTTTCCAGGCTGATAAATCCTAGCCTCTTTAATCCCTTCTCATATGGGACCTGTTCCAAACCCCTAATCATTTTAGTTGCCCTTCTCTGAACCTCTTCTAATGCAAGTATATCTTTTTTGAGATGAGGAGACCACATCTGTACGCAATAGTCAAGATGTGGGCGTACCATGGATTTATATAAGGGCAATAATATATTCTCAGTCTTATTCTCTACCCCTTTTTAATGATTCCTGACATCCTGTTTGCTTTTTTGACTGCCTCTGCACACTGCATGGACATCTTCAGAGAACTATCCATGATGATTCCAAGATCTTTTTCCTGACTCATTGTAGCTAAATTAGCCCCCATCATGTTGTATGTATAGTTGGGATTATTTTTTCCAATGTGCATTACTTTACATTTTATCCACATTACATTTTATGAATTATAATGAATTTCATGAATTATAACAACATGAAATATATGCAGAATACGGGGAAAACAGAGCAGGGGTCATACAGTTCCCCCCCCTCCCCCCAGGAGTGCAGTCACAAATTTAATTGATGCATTATTATTTTTTTAACGAACATCGTCAGCGTGGAAATATGTCTTCTGGAATGGTGGCCGAAGTATGATGGGGCATATGAATGTTTAGCATATCTGGCACGTAAATACCTTGCAATGCTGGCTACAACAGTGCCATGCGAACGCCTGTTCTCACTTTCAGGTGACAGTGTGAATACAAAGCAGACAGCAGTATCTTCCATAAATGTAAACAAACTTGTTTGTCTTAGCAATTGGCAGAATAACAAGTAGGACTGAGTGGACTTGTAGGTTCTAAAGTTTTATGAAGGCAGTTACGTAACCAAAAAAAAAAAAATCTGCATTTTTATGTTACACTTTCTGGATAAAGAGATTGCACTTCAGTGCTTGTATGAGGTGAATTGAAAGATATTATTTCTTTTATCATTTTCACAGTATATATATTTGTAATAAAAAATAATATAAAGGGAGCACAGTGCACTTTATATTGTGTGTTGTAATTTAAATCAATTGAAAATGTAGAAAAACATCCAAAAGTATTTAATAAATTTCAATTGGTATTCTATTGTTGTAAGTTAGATTAATCATGATTAATTTTTTTGAGTTAATTGCTTGAGTTAACTGCGATTGACAGCCCTAAATCCTAATACATCTTTTTTCTGATTGGACAACCAGAACTGCATGCAGTATTCAAGATGTGGGCATACCATTGATTTATATAGAAAATACCATAATGCTGTTGTCTTGTAATCTATCCTTGTCCTTATGATTCCTAATATTTTATTGGTTGACTACCATTGCAAAATGAGCAGATGAGTACACCATGTCTCCAAGATCTTTCTTGAGTGGTAGCAGCTAACTTAGAGCCCATCGTTTTGTACATATAGCTGGGATTATGTCTTCCAGTGTCCATTACTGTGCTTTTATCAACATTGAATTTCATGTGCTGTTTTCTTGCCTGCTCACCTGCTTTTCTGAGGTCTTTGTAACTCTTTGCAGTCAGCTTTGAACTTAACTATCTTGAGTAATACTGAATTGTCTGAAAACTTTGCCATCTCACTTTTCACTGCTTTTTCCAGATCATTTATGAATATGTTGAACAGGACTGGTCCTAATACAGATCCTTGGAGGACTCTATTTACCTTTCTCCACTGTGAAAACTAACAATTTATTCCTACGCTTTGTTTCCTATATTTTAACTAGTTACTGATCCATGAGAGGACCTTCTCTCTTATCCCATGACTGCTTACTGTATGTAAGAGCCTTTAGTAAGGGACATGGCCAAAGGCTTTCTGAAAGTGCAAGTACATTATATCCACTGAGTCAACATTGTCCATATGTTTGACCCCTTCAGAGAATTCTAATAGATTGGTGAGGCATGAGTTCCCTTTACAAAAGCCTTTCTCAACAAAATATGTTTGATCTATGTGTCTGATAATTCTGTTCTTTACTATAGTTTCAGCCAATTTGCCTGGTACTGAAGTTAAGCTTACCATCCTGTAATGCCAGGATTGCCTCTGGAGCCATTTTAAAATATCAGGATCATATTAACTATCCTCCAGTTATCTGATACACAGGTTGATTTAAATGATAGGTTACATACCACAGTTAGTAGTTCTGCAGTTTCATGTCTGAGTTCCTTTGAAACTGTTGGGTGAATATCATCTGGTCCTGGTGACTTATTACTGATAAATTAATCAACTTGTTCCAAAATCTCTTCTATTAACACCTCAGTCTGGCAGACCAGGTGGGTGAGATAAAATCTCTAATTGGGCCAAGTTCTGTTGGTGAGAGAGACAAACTTTCTATCCACACAGTGTGCTTCTTCAGGTCTGCTTTCAAAAGACGAGCCAGGGTTCTTAAATTTGTTATTAAAAAATCATGGTGTCTAGCAGAGTAATAAATTTAAGCTCCCAACCTCGTCTTTTGAAAGCAGACCTGAAGAAGAGCTCTGTGTGGCTTGAAAGCTTCTCCCTCACCAGCAGAAGTTGACCCAATAAAAGATATTACTTCACCCACCTTTTGAGTCTCTAATGTTTTGGGACTGACACAGTCACACGTATGTTGCATACCTCAATCTGGAACAGTTCCTCAGATTTATCACCTAAAAAGAATAACTCGCATGTGGGAATCTCTCTCTCATCTTCTGCAGTGAAGACTGATGCAAAGAATTCATTTAGCTTCTTTGCAATGGGTCTTGTCGTCTTTGAGTGCTCCTTTAGCATCTCCATCAGTGGTCCCACTGATTGTTTCACAGGCTTCCAGCTTCTGATGTACTTAAAAAAACTAACAGCAACATTTTTTTTTCTTTTGCTAGTTGCACTTCAGAATACTTTTGGCCTGCCTAATTGGGGCACCTCTGCGCTCCCTCTCCACCCAACATTTAGTCGGCCATATAGTACAAGTTATGGACAGGTCATGGGCTGTGAATTTTTGTTTACTGTCCATGACCTGTCCATGACTTTTACTAAATATACTAGTGACTAAAACGTAGCCTTAATTATCATTGTTCCACCAGATCTATCTGATGCTTATTAGAACAATAGCTTCATTTAGAAGCAGGCACTCAAATTCACCCATCTTAGTATTTAGACTTCTTGTATTTGCATATAAGCACTTATAAAATTTGTCAATATTTAGTTGTCTTCCCTCATGTGACCTAACTGAATGGGGTTAGGGCAGAGATTCTGTGGTTAGAAAAATGGAAAGTAATGATTTCTCTGCTACTTTGTCATCACTTCAAAAAAAAATCAAGAGTACATGGAGTACTTGTTTTAATACAAGTATAACTTGTGATCACATTGATTAAATGTGCAATAATGTCTGTTGGATCTATTTGCTACAATTAAATCTTAGTTTGTTAATATAGCAGGGGTGTTCTCAGCAGGCTTGGCTCCAGCTGCTTTTGTGCCAAACCCGTACATTATCAGTGCTGCTCCTCCAGGTACTGACCCATACACTGCAGCAGGGTTAGCTGCAGCAGCAACACTAGCAGGTAACACATTTTTTTCTCAATTTTTATTATAACTTACTGATTTTCTTTGAGAAAATGTTTGGATTTGGAGATAAATCAATATTTGTAGTTCTGAAGGTTTTTTCGATGAATAATTAAGAGGGCGTAATCCACTTAATAAACTGCCCTTCTTTCTGAATATTTTGTACTCTCAATTGTTGCAAATATCAAAGATTGCTCTGTCTAGAAGATTTTTTATTAATATTTTATCTGAAAATGATAGAAAAAGATTAAATATTGTTGTTCCTTTTTTTAAAATGGAAAAACTGAGATCCCAGAGCTGTTAAGTGTATTTCCAAGGTGACTCAACAGGTCATTGATGGAACTGAGATTAGAAAATCATGTTTTTTGAGTCTCTATCTAGTACCCTGTCCAGTAGACAGTGTGTTCCCTGTTTGCCTGGGTCTTTCACACAGCAACTAGAAGTGGAAAAAATACCTTTAAATCAGAAGGTATGATGTAAAACTACAAATATTGCAGAGTACTCAGGGCAGATGTAGTATTTGGAACTGCTTCTGGCATTTTGGAAAGTGATTTAGATTTTAAGTTTGTTGTCTCCCAGTAATGGAGGTGGAAAGGAATGTAAAATATGCACACAATACATGCGAACTGTGGCATTTGAGGAGCAAGGTGACTAGAAATGATGATTAGACCCTTTTACTGTGAAGGGTTTTTTTTTTATATCACAAGTAGACTGGAAGTTTAGGGCTTAGAAAACTAAACCAGTATCTCAGCCCAGTTTGAAGGATGTGATCTAGCGTATTTGTGTCAAAGGAAAATCGCAAGGCTGTATTTGCAGAAGAGAAAAGGGACACAGAATGAGGAAGTGGAGAATCAGGAGTGTTGAAGAAAAAAGGCCAAGAAAGTTGCTGTGGGAAGCTCTTTGGTTTAGGCAGGATAGGCTGGGTTTATCCTGTGGAATCTGACTTGATTTGTTAACGTGTGATAAAACTGACTGAGCATACTTTTACATGTAAGCGTTGACTACTGAATGTTATGTAAGTGTTTCTGACTTCACAAGAGTCTACCAGAAAGGTATTTATTGTTAGGATGTGAATCCTATTGTGTCCCACTCCCAGAAATTGTTTGACCACATACATGTATCTCTTTGGATTGTAGTGATCGTCATTTACATTTACAACAGAACTCCTACTTAACAAACTAATTGGGGACTGAGGAGTTCATAAAATGGAATGTTTCCTTTTGATCTGTTCAACACCAATAGACCAGGAACATGGGCACTTTATTTTTGATGGTAGTAGCTTCAGTTTGCAAAGTAGTTCATCCAACTTTCACAAGCTTTATCAAAAATTCCTTACAGTGGAAACAACCAAATTTGACCCCAAAATTAGTAATTTTTCTCAATCTCCATCCCTGCAGAGTAGGGTTATGCTTTGTAAATGGTTTATAACCAATTAATAGATGTTAAAAGCATGTTATAGATGAGAATAGAAAGTATGGGTTATAGATGATTAAGAGCACATCAGTAGACAGTTCTGTAGATGGCCATAAGCCATGATGGTGGTTCACCTGTTTTCAAGTTCATACTAGAACAATTGATTAACAGATATTTTAATAAATGGTTAATCATTTCTTAACCTTTTATAAACTATTTTTAGAAGTAACTTGAATATGAAGTGTGTCCAGAAAGTAATTACTGCTATCCCTCATTAAGAGTTGAGTGTAAACTACCTTCTGGTAAAGCAGTAGAACAACTTCGAATTGTTATGAGAGTTATTAGTTATATGCTTAAAACTTAGACTCAGAGTTGACTGTCTAACTAAACGGCTGCATTCAAAGAACAAACAGTGATTTGATATTTTTCATATTCCTGGTAGTTGCTGTTTTTCTAAGGGTATCAGCCTTTCTTATGTTCCTCTATTATTGTTTCAAATCAGAAAAGGGGGGTTAAAATGAAGCTCATCAATTGAATCAAATGTATCTTTTAAAATAGATACAAGTCTGGTTTTACTAACATTTATTAAAGAGCGCTTGACAATTATAATGCAAGTTCTCTTTGTAAAATTGAAAGTAGATTAATTTGTGTTGGGGATAGTGTCTTCTGTGTGATGGTCATTCAGCAACTAGCACAGTAGAATGACAATCCCAATCAAGGTTTATAGGAGCTATTGCAATATGAATAATAATAATTTTGATGAACAACAGTAAACTGAAAAGAATGTGTTTTGTTAGGTCCAGCAGTGGTCCCTCCTCAGTATTATGGAGTTCCATGGGGGGTATATCCAGCCAATTTATTTCAGCAGCAAGCTACAGCTGCAAACACCACAGCAAATCAACAGGCAGCATCACAAGCACAAGGACAGCAACAGGTAGAGTACAATCTTCATGTGGAGGAACTGTATTTTTTAAAAACAATAACATTTGTGTAAGGTTTTCCACTTCAAAATATCAGTTTCAAAAGAAAATTCAGCTGGAATTGTAAACAAAAATTGCATGTCACTCTTCAGACTTTCTCTTGTGCTTTTCAACAGTCTGTACACCAAAAGTTTTGGTTAATATTTAACTAGTTCTCATTGCTTAAATTCATTAATATTACCAATTATATCAAAATCTTTTTAGCTTTACCTGCAGCATAATTAATCTTTATTTATGTTCTTATTTGGCTACTGTTGGCAATCCTCATTAAAAAGAATATATTAAAAATTGCTTCTTTTATCTGAGTTGCTGTAACTTAATTGAAGATGGGTTGTAATGCTCAGGTCTAAACTTTTTTTTTTTTTTTTTTTTTTAACTGTAGATAAGTCGACCTAACTATGTGTCTAAGGGATATGAAAAATCCACACCCTGATTGGCATAATTAAGCCAACATAACCCCAGTGTAGACAGCACTAGGTCAAAGGTACTGTCTGTAAGGGAGGTGGATTACTACCCTGACAGGAAAAACCCTCCTGTCAGCATAGGTAGGATCTGCACTGAAGCACTACAGTGGCATAGCAGCTGTGTTGCTGTAGTATTTCAATTGTAGACAAGCCCGTTGTAACTAGTGCTGCATGAATAATCTCATAAACATTCATATAAAGTTTAAAATGATTTTAACAGTCAACAGCAAGAAAAAAAAAGAGGATAAAGACTGCCACATCCTCTTGAAGTTCTTTCTTACTGTGCTGTAGTAGCCCTAGTAGTTTTCCACCAATTGGAACATACTATGTTGTTGGGGGGGGGGGGGGGGTTCTCTCTAATTTAAAAAAATAATCAGTAGTTTTTCCATGTGCGTTGCACTATAACAGGAAGATAATATGCTCTGACAGAGTGTCCTGTCATGGGTTATTTTTGCTTTGACGAATCAAGAAGAAACTATAGTACTAAAATATATCACTAAAATTAATTTCACCATTTTATTTATTGAAATGATATTTTTACTACTTTAATTCCATTCATCTTTAACTCTAGATGGCTTCATTTTTATAAGATCCATTTTTATTAATGTTTTTTAAAATCCTATTCATGGTGTAATGGTATTTGTGATGAAATGCTTGAAGCCATTACAAAAATATTTCCTAAAAACAAAAATAAATCTTATGTAGGATATATATCTGATAATAAAAAGTATCCTTTCCTCAAAACAACAAAACGTTCAATGCCATCATTAATCAATATATAATTTACTAGGAATTTCTTTTATTGAATTTCCATTCCATTCCAAAATCGCACCCTCACCTTAGAAGCCTATGTAACTGGATCTTTTAAAGCAGTTGCTAGTCGTTACTTGTCACTGATGAACTGTACTGATAGCTGAATACGTCTCTTCCTTGCAGAATTTTTTTCTCACCTGTTGAATGAATATTTAATTCTGTGTTTCCCAAATAGTGGGTCCCAGGAAGGGTCTAGGTGGGTCACCAGTGATTTTTCAGACACCGTAAGCCCCCTCACACCATCTTCCCTGCTCTGGCATGTCTACCATAAGTGCTCTGCCTCTGCACTCTCTCTTCCACTAATCTGGGGCAGCAGCGCAGGGAACAGTCCCGGGCAGCAGCGCAGGGAACAGTTCCGGGCAGCAGCATGGAGGAAGTGGCCAGAGCCAGCAAGTGGACAGTCAGCAGCTTGGGGGAGAGGGGCTGGCTGGTGCTGCAGGGCCAGGCAGGGCTTCAAGAGTGAGAGCAAAGGGGCTGGGGGGTAAGGGGAGGATTAGTCGAGCAGAGAGCTTGGGGACTGGGCTGGTGGGGGAAGGAAGTGGAGAAGAGAGGGATTAGGGGGTTGAAGGGCTGGGAGGACGGTAGGAGGGCCTCCCCAGTTAAAGTGGTGCTCCACAGCCCTCTGACAGCTTCTAGCATGAAGTGTGTGTGTGTGTGTGTGTGTGTGTGTGTGTGTGCGCGTGTGTGTGTAAAATATATATATATATATATATATATATATATAAAACAAATAAATGGCGGGTCCCCAAAAAAGTCAAAATTCAGTTGGTGGATTGCCTAACTAAAATCAGTTGTTTGGGAACAACTGATTTAACCTATAAATAATTTTCATGCCAGATATTTGTGCAGGAACACATAGGTATAAGACTAGCTAAACTGCATTTTTCTTTCCAAATTTGAGTGTGGAAAAAGGACTGTTTGTCAAATAGGTGACAAGATATAAAACATATTTGTCATAACTGGGTAGAGGAGTTAAAAACCTGAAACAAAATTTAGTTCACTTATCAACCTCCAGAAGATTGGATAATAAGAGATGTTTTGAGTGTTGGGTGGAGGGGATAGGTTAGGTAAGTATTTAAAAACTACGATTTTCAAAGCATAAGATAAGTTCCTTCAAGTTATGGAATGTTCAGGAATAAAAATTTTCAATTGACGGAATGTGAGGGTAAAGAATTTTATTTATTTATTTTTAATATATTGTGCTTGTTTGGTAAGGATCAGTCAGGTAAGGATCGGTTTTCAGTTAATAAATTGGATTCACAGATGTGTTTATAGATCAACTTTTAGGAGGACTTCTTAAAATTTTACTTTCTTCTAGAATCATTACCATTTCTAAAATATACTCAGTGTGTGTTGTGCTGGCTAGCAAAAGACCCAAGGCAATCCTTGAACCTAGGTCTCTTGTGCTACAGTACTTTCAGCAAAGTAATCTATACCTGTTACACTTTTACATGTTTGTGTGCTTGAAATCATTAAGATGGGGTATTCAGAATATTAGATTCAGAGCTAAAAAGCATTAAATACACAAACCAGCCATCCTAGACCTTTTATAGCAAATAATTGATTTTGTACTCAGCTTTTAAGAAAATAGTATCATATTGGTCTTTTGTAGGTTCTGCGTGCTGGAGCAAGTCAGCGCCCTCTTACTCCCAATCAGGGTCAGCAAGGGCAACAGGCAGAGTCACTTGCAGCAGCTGCGGCCGCAAATCCAGCTTTGGCTTTTGGTCAGGGTCTTGCTACAGGCATGCCAGGTATATAATCGATGGATTAAGGAAATTAAAAATCAGTTTGAGCTAAAATATTGGTTTTATTAGAAATAAAGTTAACTATATATTAAAATCCTGTTATATTTGTAATAGGCTATTTGACATTCATCTCTGTACGACTTTATGCTTGTTTAGTTTGGGTAAAATCTTGACACAGTTTTTCAAATACTAGAGGTTGTCTTTCAACTTGTTTTTACCTGTTATATAATTTCTAAATATATTTGTCTTTCCAGATAATGTGTTTAGTTTTTAGTACATCTAAAAACTCTTGTAAATGGATAATACCCCATAGATATGCAGTTCCAAAGGAATTCTGTTATTAACCACTTCAAAACTCAGAATTGTCACTGCAGCTAATGCCAAAAGAATTATTTATTGTAGAATAAATTTTATACTTGTACCACATAACTCTTAACAACACTGAAATGAAGAATTTAAAATGATAAAAGAAAAAAGGAAACTGCTTAATTACCTCTCAAAAGGATAATGGGTTTGAAATAGATCTACTGCATTTTTTGGTACCTATGAGGCTTGCAAAAGAATTAAAACAAAGCTGCACATTCTAAACTTCTTTCAGTCTCCAGAGCTTTAAACTCTCCGTGGGGAAATAATATATGCATCATAGCTTTTATTTAGAGAAAACATTCATCCTAATGCATTCTCATTATTTGTACTTGATAAAATGCACAATGGATTGCATTAAAGGATCAAAACTGCTGTTGGACAGTTTGGGAACTTTGGTACAACTGCATGAGCCAAAACAACTTAACCATTCTCGTTGCCCTCATGTCAGTACAAACATGTTTGAGGTTTTTCCTTTTTTTCTTCTTAGTTTAATTTTAGAAGGATGCTATCATCTACCCTCAGTTGATGGAAGTAGCAAGTTCACTTCTACTGCATGGTTTCTCTCTCATTTATCATTATTGGGGTGATGCCCCTCACCTGTGGAATTTGAAGGGAATCCAGTATTGCTGGAGGCTGCAGAACTAAGCCCCCTTTCAGCTCAGACACCAAATATTTTTAATTCCAGCTGCTGAACAGGTTGTCCTTTCAGTTGCTCCTGGCCAGATTGCGTCATAACTTCAATTTGTTTTCATGTAGTGGTGACTTCATTTCAGCTTCTAGCTGCTCTCTCCATCTCCTGAGGTGAGGAATCACTGGAGCACTGAGTCTCTAACCTTTGTGTTCTTCAATAGAACACCTCTCAGGTTCCTGCTGCCCCTTATAACAACAAGCGATGATGCCCTGCAAGCATTGAGCCAAGTTAGAAGTGCTATAAGCAGCTTTTCAGGAGCCTCAAAGGGCAGCTTGTGCCATGCTACCACAAGCCACTGACCCTTGTGCTCTTCCAGGACATGGATGTTGAGAGGGACAGGCATGTAGGGCTTCGATCCCTGCCAGAAGCTGCTTCCCAACTGTGGGAGGTTCAAACAGGAGCATGTGAATTTCCACAGAGAGAACTCCTCACAGCTTGATCAGTTGTGAGCCTTGCAAACTCCAGAGACTTTGGGTTCCAAAAAACAAAAAATAGTCCCTTTCTTAATATAACAAGTCACATTTTAGGTGGGATAAAAATCAGGGTTTAAACCCATTCTCCTTTGCCTTTCCATGCTGAGGAAGTCTTTGCTGGAGCTCTTGTCACAGAGTTGCATTTACAGTGCTGTGGAGAAGGCTAACTAGAGCCACCCTTAGCTACGCTGCAGCATGCAGCCCATCACTCCTGTAAAGCCATGCCTCAACCACCAGTTTAATAGGAATTGCACCTTTCTGGTTTTCAGACAATAGAACCTCACTCTGCCAGGGCATGGCGCTCAGGCAGGAAGGGATCTCTCTTCCCCGCTCTATAGGCTGGCTCCACATTAAAGCATAAGCTGCACATCAAGCAGTCCGTGACCAGAACAGAGGTACATGAAGGTTACATTCCCCATGCAGCCACACCATCATGAACCTGGATTCTTCCCGCGCTGTCAGACGTCACTTAGGGCACAAACAAGGCTTCACCGTTCCTGTCTGTGCTGGGCCACTGTCTAGATGTCCTCTATGTTGGTAAGTCCCATAAGTTTCCCTCTCTGGGGCCTGGTCTACACTGGGAAGCAATGTTCCCTTTAAACTGTGCGACAGCCCAATAGTCATTCAAGTGCTGTGCACTTGGCACACTTGATTAGCAGAGCCATGTACATCCGACGACATGTTCAGGTGCCCCTCCCCCTGCTGCTGTGCAGACGCATTGCTCCTGTCCTCTGCCTTAGAGCCCCTGTCCAGCTGCTCCTGGGACCTGTCTTGTTGTGCAGAGCCGAGGGAGAAGGAGCACCCCATTTCCACAACACGAAGGAGGGTGGGGACAGGGCTGAGGAGCAGGATGGAGCTGCTAGCAGCTGTTGCGGTCTGAATGAGCCTTCTGGTGAGTGCCTCTGTGCTTCAAGAAGAAATGGCAGCACGAGGACGATTGTGAGGAGGATGTGGACACATACATTCCTGAAAGCACAGGTTGTGGCAATTGGGACATCTTGGTGGCAGTGGGACTGGTTGATACAGTGGAACGCTGATTCTGGGCCTGGCAAACAAGCACAGACTGGTGGGACTGAATAGTGCTGCAGGTCTAGGATGATTCCCAGTGGCTGCAAAACTTTCGCATGCATAAGGCCACTTTCCTGGAATTCTGAGTTGCTTTCCCCCACCTTGAAGCGCAGGAATACCAAGATGAGAGCTGCCCTGACAGTTGAGAAGCGAGTGGCGATAGCCCTGTGGAAGCTTGCATCGCCTGATTGATTCCCAAGTGACTGGTAGCAATTTGGAGTGGGCAGATCTACTGTGGGGACTGCTGAAATTCAAGAAGCCAATGCAATCAGTGACATTCTGCTATCAGGGGTATTGACTCTGAGAAATGTGCAGGTCATAGTGAATGGCTTTGCTGCAATGGATTTCCCTAATTGGGTGGGGCAATAGACGGAACACATATCCCTATCTTGGCACCAGACTACCTTGCCAACCAGTACGTAAACTGCAAGAGGTACTTCTCAATGGTGCTGCAAGCATTGGTGGATCACAAGGGACGTTTCACCAACATCAGTGTGGGATGGCCAGGAAAGGTGAATGACACTCGCATCTTTAAGAACTCCGGGCTGTTTGAACAGCTGCAAGAAGGGACTTACTTTCCAGACCAGAAAATTACTGTGGGGGATGTTGAAATGCCAGTACTTATCCTTGGAGACCCAGCCTACCTTTTGCTCCCATGGCTCATGAAGCCATACACAGGCAGCCTGGACAGTAGTAGGAAGCAGTTCAACTATAGGCTGAGCAAGTGCAGAATGGTAATAGAATGTGCTTTTGGACATTTAAAAGCTCACTGGTGCTGTTTGCTTACTAGGTTAGACCTCAGCGCAACCAATATTCCCATTGCTATTGCTGATTGCTGTGTACTTCAAAATATCTGAGAGTCAGGGGGAGACTGCATTATCCCAAATTCGACCCAGCAAGCAATTTTAGCGCTACTCCCCTTGGCGGGGAGGAGTACAGACGTCAATTTTAAGAGCCCTTTAGATTGACGGAACTGGGTTGGTTGTGTAGACACATTCATTATAAAATGGACCTAACATGGCTAAATTCGACCTACCTCCGTAGTATAGACCAGGGCTTAGTTACTGAATGAAGTTCTGAATGGTATTAAAGGAATTACTAAAATATTAATATGGGCATTAGGCAGGTGGGGGAGTAAGCAGACATCCTTTCAGGCTCCCAGTGACATCTGTCAGGCCAC
Source organism: Chelonoidis abingdonii (assembly GCF_003597395.2). Taxonomy (NCBI): domain Eukaryota; kingdom Metazoa; phylum Chordata; order Testudines; family Testudinidae; genus Chelonoidis; species Chelonoidis abingdonii. The sequence goes on from NC_133771.1 coordinate 22,685,422, forward strand.
TCCCACAATCAAGGTATTTGTCCTGAATTGGGTTGTCCCCAGGCCAGCATGAAAATATGCAAGTTGTCACCTGTAAACAGCCTAGGGAAATGCCCTCCGCGTACACACGCATGCATGCTTCTTTCCTGCCTGCCTCTCCGCTCGTTCCTCTGCTCTCTTCCTCCACACTTCCGTCGCCGCTTCCCCCCGGCAAGACTCTTCCAGGATAGGATGCCAGTGGTTTGGCAAGGAATTCATTCCTGAGGACACCTCTAAAGACATAAGGCCAAATAAAGACTTATTAAAACCAAACTAAACTAAAATACTACATAAAAACTTAGACATTTCCTAAGTTTTAGGAGACACTATTGGTTGGAATAGCAGTGTGCCCACCATAGTTGCACCTTGTGATGGAGAATTCCTTCAGAAAGGTTCCACAGACCATAAGAATGAGGACACATCACATCAATTTCAAAGCCACAGTCATTCAGACCAAAAGCATTTCCTGTACTTAGTAAAGAAACCTACTTAATGACAAGCAAGTGGCTCCTAATTTAGTGTAGTGACTACATGGTCAGTGCTGCTTTCAAAAGACGAGCTTGGAAGCAGTGCTACACTCATGAATAGCAAGCAGTTATCCATGAATACCTGTCATCTTAAACATATTTTTGTGCATCCGAACCTACAGGTGAGGAACTGTTTGGGAAAACATCAGAGAAATTAGTAGCCGAGTTTGCAGTGAGACCTCAATCCTTGCTATCAAAGCCTACATAGCAATCTATTGGCCACTGTCATTGCCAAGGCTTTACAAGAAGACACTATTTCCCTAGTAGAAGAAAGAATCTGGAGCAGCAGCTTCCAAGGAAATTTAGATACATTTATTTTCAAATCAACAATCCTCAGCATGACAAAGACAAAAGGAGCATTTGTGTGTGTCCAGTTCAGGTACAAATCTTTGATTTATTTCCTACACCCAGTCTAGCTGTCAGTCAAAACAAAGATCAGATTGTAATTGATAAATGCACACCCATTCATGAACAACATGCCCTGTCAAGAGAAACAGACATATTCATAATTTGCCAGCTGCTGGAAAGATTTATACCTGTAAGTTCAAAATCAAGATCTTTTTAAACCCAGTGCAGAGAATTGTGCACCTACAGGGTCAAAATAGGCATGGCTCTGGCCCTAATTTTATCACTATGGTAAAGTTTTTCAAAGATCCAAAACTTCATTGTACCAATTTTTTTTTTTGATAGTGATCATCCATAGCCAAGTATCGCCAATGGCTAGGGTTGCATAAGTTTTATCTCCAAAGTCAGATTTCTCAAAATGCGCTTCCAGAAATTCCTTCTGATAACAAGGAACCCCATGCACCTGATATGATGAAGAATTAGGTGTCATTTCCCCATCATATCTGGATGTCCCTTCGTGGGCAGGTAAATACAAACAATATATTGACAGACAACCAGCTTTCATTTATCAGTAGCATGTGGGACTAGTATCCCTCAAATCTACTATGTTGTCTAACAGTGGCTCGTACCAACTGCTTCAAAAAAGGTGCAGAAAATCACCTGGTGGGCAGTTATGGTAATCAAAGGGAAAATTTCTTTTGTCTCCGCTTAGAGGCTGGCTTATGATTGAAGGAAGAATGTTTATATCCCTTCCAAAATTAGGGATTAACTAAAGGTCATAACTTCTTAATAGCAATGGAAATAATGTCCTGAACAGAGAAGAATCTACTACCTTTCAAAAATATTCTCATAAAAGATACAGAAAGAAAAGGAAAAGTTGAAGTCCTCCTCCAGTCCTCTACTGACTCAGAAGGGACTTTGGACTTGATAGACAGCCAAGGAACCTTACGCTTACAGACGAGACCAGACCTTTTCAAAGCCAGGATTCTCCATTAGCTGTATTGACACTTTGATATCCAGGCAGAACTCAAGCAGGAAACTTTACTTGTTGATTTGGTCAAATCATGTTTCTGGTACAAGGGGAAACAGTTTCTGCCCAAAAGAGCTTTATCTTTTTGTTAGCACTGTACCCAGCACAATGAGGCCCTGGCCACTGAATGCTACAAATGAATATAATCACAAAGTTCTGGTGATCTCAGCTACACTAGATTCATAGATTCCGAGGCCAGAAGGGACCACTGTAATCACCTTGCCTGGCCATACAACTTCTCATATCTTTTAGAATAACATCCAATCTTGGTTTAAAAATTGTCAGTGACCCTTGGTAAATTGTTCCCAGTGGTTCATCACTCTCACCATTAAAAATTTCTGCCTTATTTCCAGTACGAATTTGTCTAAGTTCCAGCCTTGGATCATATTATCCCTCTGTCTGCTAGATTTGAGAGCTCGTTGTTAAATATTTGTTCCCCATGTAGGTACTTTTAGATTGTAATCATGTCACTTCTTAATCTTCTCTTTGTTAAACTAAATAGATTGAGCTCCTTGAGTCTGTCATTTATAAGGCAGGTTTTCTAATCCTTTTAATCATTCTCGCGGCTCTTCTTTGATTTGTCAACATCTTTCTTGAATTGTGGACACCAGAACTAGACACAGTATTCCTGCCGTGGTTGCACCATGCCACATACAGAGGTAGAATAACCTCTCTACTCCTACTTGAGAGTCTCCTGTTTTAATAACACAATCCAGTGGCTGAAAATTGAAGCTAGACGAGTTCAGACTGGAAATATGGCATTCCCAGCACTCTGAAGATACCTCTCAAGCATGAGAAGTACACTCGCCAGCTGTACCCTGTTCATCTCATTCCATCCAAAATGCCAGTGCCTTAGAGCCTCAAAGTTATTTCCAGGTAAGATGTTAAAATACGGCACTGTTTGGCATTCTAGGAATCTAGGAAACTATTTGTAGAATAAGAATTGAGGTTCCTTTTACGACGTTCCTAATGGTGCAGTGTGCCTGTGTATTTGAGGGAGATTTGCAAAGTAAGTTTCCATTGCTCTGCAGACGGATTCTCTGGTAGGCAAATGCTACCGGGTTCACTCCCACATAATTCCTTAAATTACAGAGCTCTTGTGGATAACTTACTTTTCTACCTACTCTACTTTATAATAATAAAACCTCTCTCATGCTCACATGCTTTTGTGATTCACAGCTCACTACTTCCCATTCATGATGAATTGAGAAGAGAAGTCATGCAACAGAATGAGAAATTTCATATCTGATCATTTTATTTCTGTCAGCCTCTTCTCTCCTCATTCATCCCACCTTGGTAATCTTGTAAATATATGGAACGTAATTTGTAACAAATTGAGGTTTTTTCCCCTAAAGGGAGATTTAAACATTTTAATTATCCTTAAGGCAATTATATAGCAAGTTGTCCTAATGGTGGTAATCAGTTGCTGAAGTGTTTCTACAGCTTTGGAAGAATTCTGGTGGCCTGAACTTAAGGGTGGGGCTTAGTCCTGGAGCCTCCAGCAATAACATTGGATTGCCTCCAAATTCTACTAATGTATTATTCCATTAGTGATAAAAGAGGAGATAAGCTACTAAAAGAAAATGATCAGGTAAGCAAATTCTCAGTCTACAGATAGAATTTAGCCTAAGATGTTAAACCCCTTGGACCAGGTTTGCAAAGTTATTCATGCATAATGACATCCATCTGTGAATACATTCAGTGCATTCAGGCTCCAATATCTGCAACTATGTGATCACATGTAAAACCAGTTACCTGATTTCTGTTAACATGCACAAGGTATTTGCACATAAATGAGGTGCACCCATTAGCATGTGCTTAATTTGTCAAAACTGGCCCTATGAGTTCTTAATACAATGTAGCAGCAGCTAACTACATCCTAGCCTCTTTAACTGGATCTGCTCTAGCTTTATTGAGCAACACTCACTTAGTTCAAGCTATAACGGATCTTCAAAGGAGAGAAAAGGGATATTTTACAAGGAGTTTTTTAGTTCCTGATAGAGTTCTGGAAGGTTGGAAACTCTGTTTCAGAGACCATATCTGAACACACACATGCATAAAAAAACTTCACTTTAATGCAGTCTTTTTTAAAAAGAGGTGTGTTGTTCAGTTTTGTATTCAGAACAGCTTTCATGTTAAACTCTATTAGTTTAGTTTAATTATGAAGTGTGATGTGGTTTCTAGTAGCGCTGTTATTGTTTCAGCTGTTTCCACACGGAATACTTGTAAAAAAATTATCTTTGACATCTAAATTTCACAACATGGAAGCACAATGTACAAAACCTATCATCCAGAATACAAAATGAAGCAATTCAAAGACCAAGTTACTTTTTTAGTTGTTCAGTAATTTTTTTCTATTTTTATTTGTATTAGACTTAAAAAAAAAAAAAAAAAAATACATCTTGTGAAAATATTAATTCTGTTTGAAACCACCATAGCCAAAGAGAATTTGAGGTTCAGTCTGTACAATTACCTTAGTTCAGTCTGTATATTGTGTAGACAATATAACACAGTATCAGGAAATCTAAAAAGGATAAAAATGGGACAATCTTGGATGTGGTGCATTCACAGGGTAAAGTCTGACAGTGGTCTCAACTTCATTACATCATGATTAATGCGATGTCATCTGTCAGTAAAACTAGCATCACCCATGGTCTGATCATGGATGGCATGTCCAGTCTTGACTGAATTATCAAAATCTGCCTCGTTGACTCATCTGTCCTTGTTTTAGTACAGGTCTGCTGCTGGTGACTTGGTGCAGTATGAGCCTTGGTAGTGTTCAGATGGCCAGGGTGGAGGAAAACTGTTTTTGCATCTAATATTAGATGCTTTACCTTATCTCAGAGACTCAGACCATCAGTCAAATTCAAATAGTACACAAGGTCCTGGATAAAGTGAATCCTAGTAAGCATATAGACCATACATGGCACTACAGCCAGACTCAGCAAAGGGAGGTTGTACTGTTCTTGTTATGGTAGTGCTCTGAAGTTAAAATCTGCTAGATGAGGTGTATACATATAGAGGAATGAGAGTCACTACTCTGAAGAGCTTGCATTTCAGTTGGGACAAGATGCAACTAATTGGTATAACACACAATTGGAAGGAATAGGGAAGGGAGTAAGAATAAAGAACATGCCATTACTTTGACTCCCTATGTGCATAACTTAATCAGCCATTTTAAACATTTGTCTAAGTTATAGGATATAGATAATAGCTATCATAAGTTTCCAGTGGCCATTTGTTTTTCTGTTGACAGTTTCCATAGGTATAATGGTAGAGATGGGTCTTGAGGAATTTGAAAGAGGACATTGTGGTGGGATGAGTGGCCCATTCTTAAAAGATTGCATGGAAGAAAACACAAAGATGGTTGTGGCAGAAAGTTTCAGCAGTGGCAAAGTGACAGGCAAGTAGATTACGAAGAAATGACTGAGTAGTGAAAGACAAGAAGGTTGAATTTGATGTGAGGAAAGAGGAGCTAGTTTAGAGGTTAAAAGGGTGTTGGATTACATTGTCAGAACAACAAATGAGTTGGAAGTTGGGATAGGTGAATCAATGGCTTTGGTCAAGATGGTCAGGGTTACAACCCCATGCTCTGGGTGTCCCTAAGCCTCTGTTTGCCAGAAGCTGGGACTGGACAATGGGATGATAACTGCCCTATTCTTTTCTTACCCTCTGAAGTGTCTGTCAGAGGAATTGGTCTGACCTAGTATGGCCATTCTTATGACAGGAGGAAAGAGAAGAGAAGATTGCAGTAATCAAGAACAGGGATGAGGAGGGCCTGGTTGAGCATTTTAGCGTAGAATGCAGAAACAAAAGGGTGGATCTTGGAGAAGGCAGCAGCAGCAACAAGATTTAGACCTATCCTAGATGCGTAGATCAAGGTTGAAAGCGTGGAATCTAAAATGACCTCCAGATTATGAGAGAATGCAGGGTGATGGTGTGAACAGTGATTGAGAAAGGAGAAGTGATGGAGATTTAGGAGTGAAGACAACTCAGATTTAATGATAAATTTAAATTGACAGTAAGACATCCAGGAGGAGATGGTAGGTTGTGGTATGGGACTGGATGGAAGGAGACAGGACAATAGATTTTTCCTGTTGTGCGTGTAAAGATTGCAATTGAAGCTATGTAATGAACTAGAGAAATGATGTAGAGAGAGGAGAGAGTAGACCTAGGCAGAGCACTGTAGCTTCCCTGATTCGAGTGGGAGAGGAAAGGATGAGTAACGCCATAAAAAATGCTGACAAAATTACTAGATGGGAGGAGAAATGGAAGATGGAGTTACAAAAAACAAGAGAACGGATTTCAAGACAGGGGGAGGGTATTATCAGTGCTTTCAAAAGCATAATGGAAAGTGATGAAGACTAAGGATGAAGTAGAAGCCATGAGCTTCAGGTGAAAAGTCTTTGGCCTTTGTGAAAGCAGTTTCAGTGGAATGAGAGCGGGTAAGCCAGACTGCAGGGGAATCAGAGGGTGCAGAGGAACTTGAGGCAGCAGTTGTAGATGGCACTTTTGTGTTCAGAGGATTAAAGATGGTGTTAGAGAAGCAGCTTTTATTTTACAGATGAGGAAACAACAGTATGCTTGCATTGTGAAGGCAGTGAGCTGGGAGTGAGGGGGTCTAGTTGAGGAGACAGATGAATAGGCACAGCAAAGATCATGATGTGAGAGAGCATGTGGTCACTGGAACAGGTCAGGGAAGAGGTTAGAGGAAGAGAGCAGGCAAGGAACCACAGATCTGTGACAGGAGGAGGGAGAGAAGTGATAGGTGGGAGGCCATGCTGAATCTTATCAACTGCTCTCTGACCGAAGTCTGCAAGGTCCTGTGTGAAGAGGGAAGGGGTCCTCGGAGGGTTAGTTTGAATCCTCTTTCTGTGAGGTTTCATTTTTCACTGATGAAATCTGATGCAGGGTGGTCTTGATGTCAAGGCAGGAGAGAATACAGTTTACATAGTGTCTCATTCTAAGGTTCTAAATGTATTTAACAGGATCTTCTTAGCGATTTAGTCACTGGGGCCCTGTTCCTTATGTTTGAGGAGATTGAGTGGGTAATGCTGAGGACTTTTATTGGTGGAGATCATTTATGCATCACAAAAATTGAGAGGTGGGGGGTGCTAACTGCCAGCGGATCTCAAGTAGGTCCTTAGTCCAGGCCTTGCTCAGGAAACAGTCTCTTGACGCTAATGCCCTAGCCAATTATCGCTCCTGAGCAAACTGCCAGAGGTCGTGGATAAGATAGGTTTCAGAGTAGTAGCCGTGTTAGTCTATATCCGTAAAAAGAACAGAAGTACTTGTGGCACCTTAGAGACCAACAAATTTATTTGAGCATAAGCTTTCATGGGCTACAGCCGACTTCATCGGATGCATAGAATGGAACATATAAGAAGTGTGTGTGTGTGTGTATACACACACACACACACACACACATATATTACACGTACAGAAAAGATGCCATACCAGCTCTAAGAGGCTAATTAATTAAGATGACCTGTTATCAGCTGGAAAAAAACTTCTTCGAGTGCTTGTTCATATCGATTCCAATTAGGTGTGCGCGTGCTGCGTGCACGTTCGTCGGAAGATTTTTACCCTAGCAACACTCGGTGGGTCGGCTGGGTCGCCCCCTGGAGTGGCGCCGTTATGACACCGTATATATACCCCTGCCGACCCAACGGCCCTTCAGTTCCTTCTTACCGCCCGTGACGGTCGTTGGAACTGTGGAGCGCGGCTTTGCTGATCTCCACATCCCTAGCTACTCGTAGTTCTTTGCTGTTTATTGTGTGTATAGTTTGAGTTCTTGTTGTTATAGTTAGTATTAGTTGTTGTATTTATAGTTAGTGTATATAGTTTAAGGGGGGATCGGGGATTAGCCCCCTTTCCTCTACCCCGGTACGGGCCCATGCCCAGCGCACTGGGATTCAAACCTTGCTCGGCGTGTCAAAAGCTGATGCCAATAGGGGATTCCCACGACTCCTGCCTCAAGTGCCTAGGGGAATCCCACCTTACCAATAAGTGCCACATCTTCAAGTCATTTAAACCAAGGAAGAAGAAGGAGCGGGACTTTCGATTGAAACAGCTCCTCATGGAGTTGGCACTTAATCCTGCAGCGTCGGTACCGAGCACCCAACAGACTGCTTCTGTAAGGAGCGCCTCTTCGGCCCTGGACCGCTCAGGTACCGAGAAGGAGCTCCGGCACCGACATCTGCTTGGCACTGCTCTCTGTCCCCGAGACCCAGGAAGCAACATAGCGCTCCAGCTGCTTCAGCTCCACAGAAGGAGCGCTCTTCGAAGACAGTTCATCCGGCACCGTCCTCTGCCGCGGCACCGTCGACTGTGGTACTGCCGATTGCAGCTCCACTGAGCGCAGCACCGTCTATTTCCAGTCCCACAAGGGCCGTTGAGTTCGGTGCCTGAGAGCTCCCCGGCTCATGCTCTGGTTGAGCTTGCCTCCCTTCTACACCGGAGACCTTCTCTACAGCAAGGGAGCTCATCGCCATGATGGAGTCGATATGGCCTCAACCACCGGCACCACCAGTGCGGGTCATACAATCCATCGGAAAACCGGCCCTGGTAAGGCCACCTTCCGTTGGGCCAACAGAGAGACGTCATTCAAGATCACAGTCTCACAGATGCTCTTGATCACGCCGTTCCCGCTCCCGACACCACTTGCAGTCCCGGCGCTGCTCTTCATCATGGTACCGGTTGCACTCGCGGCATCGTTCGACATCTCGTTCGCTGACAGGATACTCCCGGTACCGATCCAACTCACGGCACCGCCTTTGGCACCGTGTATTCCGCAGTCGCTCCAGACGAAGGGACTCGAAATCCCGGTCGACCTTCCGGCATCGCTACAGTAGAAGGCCTCAGTCTCGCTCGCGGTACCGTTATAGCTCCCAGTATCACTCCCCGGTACCACCCCAGGATCGAGCATCCAGAACAGTGGCGCCCTCCCAGGGTCTTTCGGCACCACCGTGGCCATCAAGACACACATCGGTGTCATCGCAGGCTGGTAGCGCATCCTATCCTCAGAAGCGTGACTCTGACTTCCCCAGCCATTGTCAAAGTTAGAATCAGGACTCACAATTTGTCAGACCACTCTGTCTAATTCCCGCTCTTTTATCTGTATAAATAAGACTGTTTAGGCCTTGCATGACTACTCACATATTCTGAATGTTATTGGCGGAGCGCTGCGCTAATAAACAAAGGGACAAAGAAAGCAAAAATAGTAAAAATCACCTGGGACACAGCATGCATATCCCACTTCCTTACTAACTGTTATCGATCTAAGGCTAATACTTCACCAATTGCCCTTAAACGGTGCAATTGTTCTGTGTTATGTCTGTATTCCTGACACCTGGATTGCAGCATTCCAACAATTTTGCCTAAAGGTACAGACAGCATTTCTTTAATCCTTCCTATTCTTACAATATAATTCATTCTACTTTCACACGTCGTCGTAGCTTCTCAGCGTTTATAACCTGAGAAGCTAGCATGAACCCCTCTAAGCTTAATTACCAGCTCAGATTTGATCTCGCTGCCATTGTCCAAAAATTCCAGGGTTTTGGCTCCCTCTGGTCTCCCCAAAACCTTCCCTGGAGGGACCCCAAGACTCAGAGACTCTGAGTCTCACAACAAAGGAAAATAACCCACTTCCCTTCCCCCTTTCTTTGTCTCCATCCAGACTTCCTCTCTGGGCTAACCTGGAGTACTGATGCGATCTCCTTACATCACACATATCAAGAAGCATGTCTCCTCTATTCCACCAAGGACAACCCAAATACAAGGAAACAGAATGATTCTATCTCTTTTCCCCTCCCACCAATTCCCTGGTGCTGCAGAGCTTTTCCCTCCGTGATCTAACACAAAGAGAATTCCCCTTCCCTTCGCTTTAGCCCACCCAGGAGAAACTCAAACACAGTCTTAAAAGAAATCTTTATATAAAAAGAGAGAAAGACATCAAATATCTCTGTATCAAGTGACAATAATACAAGACAATTGCTTAAGAAAAATGTCCAACCCTTATTCAAAAGGACTGCAATTAAACATTCCACGCAAACTACCTACATGTAATACAAACAAAACAACATACAAAGCCTATATTGTTTTCTCGTACCTGTACTTAACTTTGGAAACAGGAAGATAGAAGGATAGAAAGACAACCATTCTCATATAGCTGAGAGACAGACAAAAGACTCAGACCCCAAAAATTCCCTCCCTGACTTTGAAAAATCCGGTTTCCTGATTGGTCCTCTGGTCAGGTGTTTGGTTCCCTTTGTTAACCCTTTACAGGTAAAAGAAACATTAACCCTTAGCTATCTATTTATCACAGGCTGTAGTCAATAGGATCCTTGTATTATTTTTGTTACGGAAGTTGAAAGGTGTGGCGTGAATGAAACAGGGGAGTGCAGGAAGAGAGAGGATGATACTGTGATTAGCCAGTTGACTACCGTGCTGAAGATTTGGATTTTATCCCTGGTACTGCATGTTGCTGGTCAAGTGACTTAAACTGAACTTCACAGGTGGCCTCTAATTGTTTGTTCCTCATCTTCTGGGTACCTGACTTGAGATCCTGAGGTCAGATTTACAGAAGTGCTGAGCACTCACTAGTAAAGCTGAAGTTGGTTGGACATGTGCTTTGAACATACCAGGAGTTGTAAAAATGTGAAGTACTCTGAAAAAATCAGGCCTTAGACATCTCAACGCTGAATATCCAACATTAGTGGACACATGACAGAGGGACCTCACTTCCCATGAGTGTTGTCAAGATAAAATTCATTAATGTTTGTGAAGTACTTGGATACTACAGAGTGGAATATTGCAGAAATATGCATATACAGACTGCTGATTATATGTGCAATGCAGAGTTTGGATGGGGGTATTTTAAGTAAAGCCTGAGGCAACACATTTGATGAAAAGAATTAAAAACCTGAATGGCTACCCTTCTGAGGAACACCATCCATCCTGTGCACTGAATGAGACAGAGATCCTGTGGAGATATAGTATGTGATCATGTAAACTAAGATTGCACAAGTAAACTTAATTCTGGCATTTCTTAACTTTAAAGTGCTTGATTTTTTTTTTTCAAACCTTTGCAATACTTTAGCATTATTTTAATGCAATAGTATATATCAGAGATGAGGTGCGATTGCCAGGTCTTGAGGCTTTAGACTTGCGGGAATGGGAGGGGTCTTAGGACTAAAACTCTATGGGAGGTGCCTGCCAGGGGTTTGGGCTGAAGTCTCGAACTCCTCCTCCCAACTGGGCAGAAGCCAGAGGTGGCATATTGCCTCCTTCTGATTTTTGCCAGTGTTTGCTGGCTGTGCTTCGTCATGTGGTGCCGTTGGGCCCCTTCCCTGCATGGCAGCCGGCAAGCTGGGAGCTGTGGCCCTGGGGAGAGACAGCCACTGGGAGCTGCAGAAAGAGATACTGCTTTTGCTACTGCCTCTCCCTGAAAAGCTAAAGCAGAGGCCCCTCTCTGCAGCTCGCAGCTGTTTTGCCATTCCCGCTCCAAGCAAAGCTAACATCTGGGAGCTGCAGAGAAGTGTCGTTGAGGGTAAAAGGTGGGGGCATGCTGGGGGTTGACTTACTGTTGCGAGGGGTTTTTAAATTGTGCCCTCTCCCCCATTCTCAACAAGCATCAGTCATCTTTGGCAGAAACCCTAGCACCTTCCCAGGGCAGAAGCCCTGAACTCTCCTCTGAGTCTGGTAGGCGGATTATGGGGGAGGGGAGCAGGGGGGAGGCTCCACAAGCCTCACTTTAACTGTACAAGAGCCATAGTTTGGCCACCCCAGTTATATATATTTGAACTTGCTTGCCTGTAGGGAGAGCATATAGAATGATCACCTTGATTTTACATGTTTAAATACATACCGAGATAAATCTAAGCAGTTGCTTTTATTTTTTGTCTTACCCTCTCCCTTTCTGGAATTTTATATCATTCCCTCCTTTTCCATTTCTGAGGCCTTTATTCATATCATTCTGAGGCCTTCATTCATTTGTAGTGGACACAAGTTTATCTATATCTGTATGTTCCTGTCCGTGCATTTTGGTTTGGTGAGAGAGAGAGAAAAAGAGAGGGGTTTACCTAGCCATGCTCTCCTTTTCATGCCTCCTTTTTGTTCTTGCTAGTCTCCTTTTGTGTGTCCCTTCCTTCTCTGTTCTGCTTTCATTTTGAGCCTGTTTTGTTTTCTCTCTCCCCTCACCCAACCCTCAGAATTCCAGAATGAAACTGACATAAACTTAATCAGTTTCATTTGTAGGACAAAATATTTTCTGTGAGTTTCAAAGTGAAACTGACTTAATTTTAATATTCGCACCTGTACTGCTGCAGGAATAGTCCTCCCCAAAAATATTTTTTGTGGGTTGATTTTAAATGTAGTTTTGCCTGGAAATTCAAGTAACTCTCAATCCCACTCCTAATTTAACTTAAGTGGTGTGAATGTGTGTGGTCATGGGGGCGAGGGTTTATTGTTTTTTTTTTAAAGGTCTCTGTATATTTACTTACACACAACTAATGGTAGAATGGGAGAAATAGAAAATATATTAAGTATAAGAAGAAATAGATTAGAAGTTCCACTCAACTATGGCAAATTATGTTGCTCTTTAAACCCTGGAATCGGAAACCTGCTTATTAACATTGAAAGTAAAAAATGGTGCTTCTAAACTTCAGTGTCACATAGGAAAAAATGATTTTTAAAGAGAATCGATATTTCAGAATAAAAAAACAATTTAGGGAAGCTCAAGTTCTTGCGCTACTTTGGGATGTACAATATTAAAGCTTCCCAGTTTCACTGACATTTTTCCAATGTAAATGTACATATACGTGAAAATTATTTTCAAAATGGTTTTCTAGATATTTAGCTCAACCTGAGATCTAGTTGACATTTAGGGAATATTGAAAAAATACTGCCTTCTGGGTTTGTTCATTGGCATATAATTCTCCAGGGTGAGGAGAGATGTTGACCTGTGCTTTTTTCCCAAAAACAAACAAACAAATGTTTCACTAGTAAACATTTTTTTTGTATTCTCTAGGCTATCAAGTACTAGCCCCTACTGCCTATTATGATCAGACTGGTGCCTTAGTAGTAGGCCCTGGAGCAAGAACTGGCCTTGGAGCACCAGTCAGATTGGTGGCCTCAACTCCTGTTATAATTAGTTCTGCAGCAGCACAGGCAGGTAAGTATTAGACTCACCATACATTTTTTTCAAGTTTTATATTGAAACTTCTCATTCTAATCTTTGTTGAGGAATATTCAGTATTAATTATGGTTCTTACTCTATGTAAACCCTGCAAAGAATGCTGGTTCTGAAAGATATACCATACATGCTCTCCTTCCTTTCTCTCATGCCTTCCCCCATGCAGGCACACCTCCGCAAATACGGCTGCTTCTCAAAGGTATAGCATCCCTCCCTTTTTTTCCCTCACCCCTCTTCTCATACACATGCAGGCACATCCCTGCAAACATTGCTGCTTCTAAAAGAGTGCATTCTCGCCTTCCCCTCTCCTCACACATATACATGCACTTCCCATCAGTCTCTAAAAGGATATTTTCCCTAGGGAAGCACCATTTCATTGCTTCGGCCTGGCAGAAGGTTATGGATTGCCCTGAGGCCTCATAGAGAAAGCAGCAAGGATTAAAATGTACAATGGATAACAGAAAGAAAGGGAGAACTTAATACGATATCAAAAGGTTCTGGTTCTATTTTTTACCCTTCATTAGTTGTAGGATCTGGTGCTTTTATTTGTTTAGTACATCGTAACTCCTGGCACCAGATGGACAAAATGAACTTGTAGAAAATCTCAGAAAATAAGACTGTTGGCCTTCTCCAGCTGCTTATTTTTATCCACAGCTCATTTTTGAGAGTTGCAGATGAAGGCATCTTTCAATTTGTTAGTTACAACTCTATCATAACCTTGATTACCAAAATCCCGTTCTGCACACAGTCATGTCTACACTGAAAATTTTCGGAATTGCACTGACAGTTTCCCACAGCCTCAATTATCCAAAAATAGAATTGTCTCCATTTTTTTCCCGGATAATCAAGATGGTATAGTATTGCAAAGTATATTTTAGACCTTAATTTAAGGTGTACATATCTACTTCTTTGTGAGGGATCCGTGAGCATAAGATTAGATCTGAATAGTCCATTTGCAAGGTCAAAATGTTTTAGAGAGCCATTATGATGATTGAAAACATGTGTCTTACAGCTGCAGCAGCTTCAGCTGGAGGAACAGCAAACAATCTCGCGGGAGCCACGAACGGTCTATTTCGGCCACTTGGTGCCCAACCACAACAGCCGCAGCAGCAAACAAATAGTAGTCTACAATCTAATTCATTTTATGGCAGTAATTCTTTGACCAATAACTCCCAGAGCAGTTCCCTTTTTTCACATGGTCCTGGCCAACCAGGAAGTACATCTCTTGGCTTTGGAAGTAGCAGCTCCTTAGGAGCAGCTCTCGGCTCTGCACTTGGTGGATTTGGCTCATCAGGTAGGTTCTTTAATATAGTGAGGAGATGATATGAGATTTGTGCTTTAAGGAAGAAATACATGACTCTTGTATCCACACACATTTCCAGATAGAACTTGAAAAATAGGTTAATTCAGGTTTAAAACAAAAATAGCCACATAATCTAGAGAGAAGAGTAAGAGGCTATTTGATCCACGAGGCTATCTATATAAGAAGCAACTTGTTCTCTTAATAAATTAATTATAAAAAAAAATACACCTCAGTCATAAACCTCTCCAAAAATAATTACTTTCCTATAATAAGCACTGTATGCTGGTCTATAATGTTCGTGTATGTGTTTATTTCTCAGGCAATACTGCATTTTGTGATTTAAAAAATATTATAAAACCATTGATTAGCCCATCACTTTTGAGGTGTAACTTGCTTTTTATGTTTTAAAAAAAAATTTTAAATAAGTCTTTTACACACACACACACACGTACGTACGTACATACGTACGTTCTGCTCATCCTTAAATGATATTGTCAAGGGCATTAGGCTGTGATTCTGCAAAGAGTTACTCCAATTAGCAGTCTCATAGTCTTCGTTTGAATTGCTCTGATAAGTATAGTTAAGCATGCTTGAAATTCTGGGCAAGATTGTGGCCTTAATCATTGTCATAGATGTCCCCAAATGGAGTTGTCTGTTTTGAAAAACATTATATGACATATAGCCATAATGGTCTTGATTTTTTTTTTAATTGTAGTAGAAACTTGACACACACTCTTTTTATTCACATAAGAACACATGGAAAGGTAGCTTTTCCTGTTAAAATCATTTGTTCATAAACTCTACAAGCTGGAAATTGAACCATCTTTGCAGAAAATCTCTTCCTCAGCTAAAAAATGCATTAGTCATTAGTTACTTGTGGCACTGGTTTGCTTACTAAGTTTATTTTAGAAAAATAACATCACTAGAACACACTAACAATTGCATATGCTTTGCTAACGAATAAATATTGGGGCAAAATTTTGAGCTTACACACTTCAGCAGTATTCTTTTAAGTGTGGCATATATACAGGTTGTCTCAACATTGTTTTGCACTGAAGAATATGAATAACATTCATTTCTGATAAAACTACTAAAGCTAGGAAATCCAGAATCAAAGCTTACACTCTGGCCTTTATGCCAATTTTGGGGGAATTAAGAGCACCCAAATATGACCCTTTTATTTAAAAAAACTAGAAGAATATTCAGTTGTGTTCTCAAATGATCTCAACCAGTGTTGATGCAGATGGGCCTTATTTACAAAGTAATTGTGCATTCTAATTTCTGAATTTTTAAATGTAGATTTCTCTGCTGAACCACTCTGTAATCTTTCTGTGTACTGTTAAACAGCCCTGTTCTGCTCCAGATTTGATTGCACTCTATTGGCTGATGAAGTGAATCGTATGTGTATATATATTTTTAATTTATAAGATATAAACCCTATAGGAAATCTCTAAACATGTAGAATATTTTTAAATGCACAACTTGTTGAGCAGCAGCATAAAAAAGACAACCCCACAACTTAAATAAGTGTCAACCATATATCGGCCCACCACTGAGGCAAAAATTACCCTTCCAGCATTTCTTGAAAGTCAAAGATTGAGCCGTCTTTCGTACAGAAGTCAGTGCCTTGGCCACAGCCCCCAGATGCTGAAATCTCTCAATCATTACTCCAGCTGACTTTACTGACAGGGCAGCCCTTCATGAAGAGAGAAGCAGTCAGTGTTTTTTGTATTTTGAGAAGTGTAGTGGAACCCTTTGGATGAGTTGCTACCTAAAACTAATACATTCGGGTGCCCTTGTGCCAAGTATAGTTGATACCTACCAAACCACAGCCTTTTTTAAAAGCTATATAGTTGCTGATAAAAATACTAACTATAACAGCTTTGATAAGTGAACTTTACAACTCCTTCCTTGCAGAATGATGTTAATGCATACTTGCCACAAATTCAAGGGGAATTTGCTTAATAGTTGACTTGACAGAGGTGCTCTCTCTGGCTCCACTCAGTGCCTCTCAAGACCTGGGTACTAATTAAATGGGAAGAATTAAGACTGACAGGCAAAAACATAGTCTTCCCTGTAAAAAATAAAAAATTTAAACAAAATCTAATTAAGCATTCCAGAATAAATCTCTGGTAAACCTAATATCCTAACTGACTGGCTGGGAAACAAAGTAGCGCAAACAGGCAGGCATGCTTGTGATGACTATGAATTGTACTACTCTGCTCTTGTATACAAATTACACACACAAACTTACATTAAAAGAACATTGTTAAGGATGCAGAGTCAAGCACTTAGGAAATGCTCAGTATTAAGGTTGCTTGTGCACCCTTAATGCATGTGCATAACAGGGCCAAATTATGCTACAGTTTTAATTACATGATCATGATCTGTTTATTCCACAGGACTCCTACCTTAGTCAGTGTACTAGATGGACCTGCTTTGGGGGATGAATCAAGGTTGTATAGTGAGGGAGTGTCTGTACAACACTTATTCAATTATTGTAGAAGTTGAAAAATGTGTAATGAGGCGGAGGAATGCAGGAAGAGAAACCATGGTTTCATGGTGAAGGCAGTTGAATGCTGCCCTGGAGAATTGGGTTCTATTCCTGCATTTGCCACAAAGATCCTATGTGATACTGGGCAAGTTACTTAAATCAAACTTTTCAAAGGTGGTCATTAATTGTGTTTCTCAGTTTGTTGGTGCTGAACTTGAGACTTTGGGGTCTGATTTGCAGAAATGCTGAGCACTCTCAGCTGCAACTGAAGTCTTTGAGGTAATACACCCACTCATCTCTCAGAACTATTGTGAAGATAAATTCATTAATTTTGTGAAGCACTCAGATACTATAGTGAGAAATGCCACAGAAAAATCAATGAGGAAAGTGTGTGTAGTAAATAAGATACGGGTTCACCTATTCAACAGTAAGAGGAAAACAAAATATTGAATAGCTAATCATTAAGACATCTCTATGCACTGAAAAGGGTAGTGGAAAAAATAGTATGTAATCATGTGATTAAAGATTGTATTGTAATGGATGCTCCCAAGGGGGCCACATTAGGCAACCTTAATTCTGGCATTTCCTGACTTGTGAGTTCTTGCACTTGCAACCTTAATAACATTCTTTTAATGTAGTTCTTTTGTATGCAATTTCTTAGTTTTTAAAAAGGTGATTTAAAAAATGAAAATTCAATCATATCGCATCAAGTAGACACCCATATCGTTCATCAGGGTTGGTACCTTTAGACCCATTCTCCACTCCTCACACTTCTCGTCCCAGGTTTCTTAATCTCCCCCAGCTCCTTATATCCAGTGCCCGTGCCCAGCCAGTCCTAGTCCCATTCTGTGCCCCTTCCGCCTCCAGTCATCCCCTAGCTCCTTGTCTGATATGTCTCTGTCCCTGGCCTCCTTTTCTAGTGTCAGTGTCTTGTCTCTGCCCCCTAGTTCCTTGTCCCAGTCTCCACATTGGCATCTACTCTGATCTCAGGCCTCCTTTCTTTCTCCTTGCCCAGTGAGCTCCCAGTCTTGTCCTGTTCAGTGCCTGGGCCCGTCAGCAGGAGACAATAAGAGCACAGAAGAAAGTGTCTCCATACTATCAGTTCTGGTGTCCAGCCCTGGCACAGCATGCAACATCCCAGAGCTGCAGTTGCACAGAAAGTCCTGCTTGGTGTTGGGGGAGGGGATATGCCTAGTGTAGACTTTCTGGAGATTTTAGCAGACACTTTAGTCTCTACTGAGCATATGCAAACTATTTTTTTCCTCCAAAGGCTTATAATTTGAACAGATCTGGACAGTTTTTACAGGGACAGCAAAAGACTCATCCCTGACACAAAGGCCACCCCTAGCCAAATTTAAAGTTTCTGCTCCAAACCATGGGGATACTAGAGCTTCTTAAAAGTTGCCAGAATTTAACATAAGTAAAACTTATTCTTTACTAACCCCAGTCCCTCTCAAATGGCTGAACTATTCTGAATGAAATTTTCCAAAAAATTCAGCTTGAGGCAGGAATGCAGCAAAGGAAAATTTCAGCCCAAATGGTTAAACTTAAAAGCAACTGAAAAACAGGATCTTGTAATAATACATGGTGCTACCAGTCCTAGAAAGTGTCAAGCAACCTTAATAGTAGACAGTGCTACCAGCCCCCCTTATTATTTATACATATGTCAGAGCTTTAAACTTCAGCTTTGATCCTGTCCTTTTTAAACTGACATGAACTCACTTTGGCAAATTGATTTTTAAGATGTGCTCATTACTTTTGGAAATGCAGCAGTCTTAGTTACATTCTCCAGTGTGCTAGAAATGTTCCAAAATTAGAACAGGAACTCTGTTTTAACATTCACTATTACATAACATTATAGAATTTTTTTAGTTTATAAAATAGTGATTCGTATGTATCCCTTAATTTATCCTAGAATGGTCATCAGCCTGCAGATAATACTGGCCAATATAACGCTCCTTCACTAATACAATGTAGCCTAAGCTTCTGGTCCATAATTTACTTTTAAGCAAGGCCACAATAGTATTTAAAGCTGTACCCAGTTCCTCACCTTATTTTGTTTATCCCACCCTGTGCTCTGCTTCTCTTCTTTCCAGCTTATACCCCTTTATGATCTTCATCCAAAATATTCCCTTTGAAAACCAACAATTCTCTCAGGGAATTTAAAAACTGACTTGAGCAGAATTACTTAGTTTCCAGTTGGTTTCCACAGTTCGAAGAGGTGTCTGATGAAGAGACGTTCAGTAGCAGCTGGGGCAAAGTGAAGGAGATTGATTACTTTATTTTCTCAGCTTTTAAGCAAATACTTTTATTTTATCCAGCCTGTTTCCTGAAACCAAGTGGCACCAACTTGAATTATTTCCTGTGGATAATTTTTTTGCAGATATTGGTGTCAATATTTTCAGCATCACTGAATCATATAAAGCATAGTGTAGGAAATTCCTGACTACTGATCCCAAAGCCTGAAGCCAGGACACTAAAACAGTACTACAATATACCAGTAAAAAGTCTGAAGGGAAATGTCAAAAAAGATTTGGACATTGAGTAAAATACTTCCTTATCTGTGGTATGTTTATACCCGTTTGTGATTTATTCAAAAGCATGTACGGTTATCACAGTAATTGTCTTTATCATAACAATTGTTATAGTTATTGTGATCACATCTGTTATTGCCCAGCTGTAATTGGGGATAGGTTTTATTCAGTTGACACTGTATGTAATTAGGGTTTTTTTTATTTCTTCTTCAGTTGGCAGTTCTGCAAGTAGTAGTGCCACAAGGAGAGAGTCTCTATCTACTAGCTCTGACTTGTACAAAAGATCTAGTAGCAGCCTAGCACCCATAGGGCAGCCATTTTACAATAGTCTGGGATTTTCCTCCTCTCCAAGTCCAATAGGCATGCCTCTGCCAAGCCAAACTCCAGGACATTCACTTACGCCACCGCCATCACTTTCATCACATGGATCCTCATCCAGTTTGCATTTAGGTAAAAACAAAAACAAAAACCCTTTTTTTTTTGTATGTGTATATGTATTTCTATATGTGTAAAATATTGTATGTTGCATAAAAGATGTGACGCTATCTTTGCTGTCAAATAGTTTTTGATTAGAGGGCCCGGTTCTGAAAGTTGCAGAGTGCACTCAAACTCTCATTGATGTGATAGTGGAGAGCACACAGCATCTTGCAGTATGGAGCCGACAATTGATTTTCTATCACTCTTCAGAACTGAAAAGTAGAAAGGAAGGTCTGATGCCCAGTAAGACAACTCAGTTTTTGTAGTATATATTCCTATCTACTATGTTCAACAGGCAAAAGTGTAGTATTCTTATTTGTGATTTGAGTGTACTACTTATATTTATCAAGGACCCTTTAATATGAGCAAATGTATTGTTTGATAGTGAAATAACTTTCACTATCACCTGATATACTAATGTTAGGAGAAAAACATGAGCAAAGCTCACAATATTGAATATATTGAAGGATCGTTTTGAATCAATTAGTCTGCTGTCTTGAGGTCACTACTTTGCCAGTACATTAAGGATTATCACCAAGTAGATGAAGAAAATCAAGTGGTTATAAATCCATAATGCATTCTTTCTGTGGTACCCTTCTGTATTATTTTCAAATTCTAAAAATATTTGATCCAGTAAGACCGTGTGGTGGCTTGATCTTAAAACCACAAACACCACACTCATCCAAACCCACAAGTAGGTGTATATGTGGAAGGTGATGTGTTTTAATTCAGGGTTACTTCATAAAACCTTTTCCTCTTTTTTTTTTTTGCTGTACATTTTTGTGGTTTTCTACATTTGGATGCATGATTGCACATAAGTATTAGAATGAATTTCACTTGGCCCCATTGACTACTATACACTGTCATCCATCCATGCAAGTAGTAGACAATTTAATCCTTGTATACTTTTATATTTTTGTACAAATTAAAACAGGAAGAAATGAGAACTGATGCTCTAGGGGAATAGAAATTTCTTGAAGCAAGAAATGTGTGGTATTTGTATTCATGTTAAGCTTAACTGAAATGTACAATACAGTTACAAGTTAGTGTCCCCCTTTAGTATGACTTTATGGTTATATACTGACTTCTCTAAATAAAAAATGGGTAAGGGGACATTTTAGCAAACTTGATTTATTTATTTATTAACCTTTTTTCCTTTTTTATGTCTATAAAGTGCACCTTTTGGGCTGAGACCATGCATGGAAAGTTTCAGCCCAAATGGAAGCTTTTCAGAAAATTGCATCTGACAGTGGGGTTGTCATGGAAACCATTTTGCAGTTCTTAACTAGAACTTTCACTAAGAGTGAAAGCTGTAATTTAAATCCAAAATTGGGGGGCATTATCAATATCCATAAAGTTGATGAAATCTGTATGGTTAGTGAACTGTGTTAAATAACAGGAGCCTTTCCAGTTTTGAGAAAATATACAGGTGCCATCAGTATCAAAGATTACACCTGTGAGCAAAATTGAGTTAAACACAGGATTTAAATGGTTTAGACTGCCTGACAATGTGGGCTAAGCACAATTGTTCATTAAAATAGTGTACTGGATTAATGGCTAAATAGTATGTAGAGTCCATAAAGCTATATTCTGAAAAGTGCCTTTATAAAATGGACCATGAGATTCCATGCTTGCTTTGTCTCAAACATTTCCCGATCAGATATGGTCAGTTTACATGTAAAATTGTTTTCCTGTCCTGCAAAATCAACTTAAAATCTGAAAGTCAGTATGTTCTTTTTAGCTCTCATAATTAACAGTAATGAAGATTAAATTACACTGCTTCAATCGGATTGTCTCTAATGGTTGCACAAACATAAAGGGGGCCCTGCAGTTGAAATTTAGTTACCTGTTCTGTTACTTTCTCTTGGAAAGCTGTGTTGTCTCAGTAGTGCTGTCAGGTACAAAAAGTAGCAAAAATTGTTACTGAAGTAAACAGATGTGTCTCAATACAAATAGAGAGCAGATTTACAAAGAAGTCATTCTTACTTTTCATGTTTCAGAGCAGAACAATACTTTTAAGGCTGTGTTTGCACTGCAGTTTTCATCTGTATTTTGATAATGCTTGTCACACTCAGCTCTAATCCCCCTTTGGATCTGGTGTTGAAGTCCTTTTTGCTGCCTGCTGATATGGACAGGATTAACTACATTTAACTCCTGTTTTCTTAAAATGGTGGCTGGGACTCAGCTGATCCTGTCCATACCACTGCAACAATGGGTGGAGACATACATGGTTTATACCCCTTTGTCAGACCCTGCTGCAAATTATAGTGTTGACACAGCCTAAACAACCAACTGCTCCTTTGCAAAAAATTAAAAAATTTAAAATAGCGTTAATCTCCTGCCACCAACTCCTTTCATCCCCACTTGACAAAGTGTGAACTCACTTCAGTTATTTTAGTCATTTGTCCCGTTATCAAGCCATTACAATACAAGCTGGTTGCTTGTAACGGCTCCTTTCTAATACCAAATTTCAGTAGAATGTGAACTGAACAATTCAGGACACTTAACTATCCTTTCACTCACAGTGATAAAACTGTGAGCTCAACTGGTTTTCAGCCATGTTTAAAACACTGAGACTACTTTTGTTTTAAGTATTCTAGAGCAGTTTTGAAGCTATGCTTTGTCCATGTTGTCTAGGCAAAGCTTCTTAGCCTGAACTGCTGATGCCGTTTTATCTTTACCATAGAGGTGGCCTTAAGAATTGGTCAGTCTGATTGAGAGTCGAGGCCCAGTGTCAGCTCATGAGGGGTACTGTGTAGCACCTTGACTGTGGAGGCATCATAAGCACTGAATTCATTTCTGAAATATAGACAAAATAAATTATGAAAAACCTTTATATTTGAGTCCTTTACTTTCTCCCTTGAGTGGATGAAAAATAGAGCTGACCTTTTCTTATCTGAGCATCTGCTGGGACTGTTCCTTTATTTTGCCCCCCCCCCCCCCATATAAATAAATGAAGTGTTAGTTATTTAAATATTGTAATATATTTTTATGTTAGAAAGTAAGATTGTTAACCACACTTAAACACAACAGCTGTTGTATGGCAGAGCTATTTTACTTCTTGTGGAGAAATTCTTGAACAAATAATTTAATAAGTATTAACTGCTTTCTTGATATCAAAGGAATGAGTCATACTGGAGTTTCTAAATATTCTTTTTCATTTTTTTTTCCTGTTTCATGAAATATGTTTACTATCTGAGTGAGTTAGTAGTAGTTTACTTAATATTCATAGGACTGTTTAAAATTTGTATTGGCCCAATTATCATTTTACCATACTGAAGATCTCCCTTGTGTAAAATCAGAAGTGGTAGCAAATAAATGTGCTTTTTGTTACCGTATTAGGCATACTGTGCACTTGATCTCATACTAGATGATACCCTGTTTGGTTCACTTCTTGTTAATAGTTCAGTCTCTAAACTTGACCTGGGAGATTAGTTAGCAAACTTTTGTAGGTAGTGCTTTGAATGATAATCATTGTCCAATCCATTTAATGAATGGAGCAATACATTTATGCATCAGTTGGCCAGTTCATTTAAAAGAATTGGCCTGCTAGACCTCTGTATTGGTATCGGAATCTGCAAAATAAATACGTTTTTGAATTTTTTTAGAACAAACATGACATAGTAAGGTAGCCGGAAGAACTAGAAACTAGCTCTCAGTTTTACAGTGCTATAAACAATAAATCTTTGTAAGGAGAATAACTGAAAGGTGTCCTGAACTATAGAAATAGCTGGGATGCACTTCTGCAGATGATACTGATTGCATGTTATTTTTTTGTGCACTAAGAATGTTTGAGTAGAATAGATGAGAGAAGTACAAAGCTGAGCAATCCTTGTATCTGTACCAACACAATGAGCAAGAATATATAGTTATACAATAAATATCCATGACTTCTTACTTTTATTATAGGGTTTTTCGCTTGCAGCCTGTTCCGTTTATTAAGCTAGAACACTCCTTCTGATGTAATACTTCATTATAGTAGCAAAGCTAACCACCTCATCAACAAATCAGTATTCCCCAATATTTTGTTTTAACTTTCCAGTAACTTCTGTAGCACTATTTTTTCTTGGCTAGAAGTTTGACAAATTCTCCATGCCGATCAACTATCGAGAGTTGGAGATACGTCTTCAGCCATACCAAGTTATGCTATGATCTTGTCATATGTCAGAAGCTAAACAGAGCTAGGATAATTCTTGAATAGAAGGCTCTGGCCTCTGTTTGCCAGAAGCTGGGGATGGGCAATGGGATGGATTACTTGATGATTACCTGTTCTGTTCATTCCCTCTTAAACACCTGACATTGGCCACTGTCAAAAGACAGGATACTGGGCTAGATGGACCTTTGGTCTGACCCAGTGTGGCCATTCTTATGTTCTCAAGACTGTATTTCAGCAGGGTTTTGAGTTGGTAATTCAGCAGCTGTTACTGTTTCCTTTGAGTTAGTATATATGTTTGTTGACAATATTAAAAAGAAAAATTGTTCCCAGGGACAATTCTCCAAATAAAATGTAATTGTAAAGTGCTCAGAGATTCTTAAGGATGAAATTTTGCTATATAAATTTATTAATACACTTGTGTTAGATGACTTACCAAGTTAAACAAAAAAATTCTCATACCCAGATTATGCTCTCATGGGCCCTGTTTTTCAAAAGTATGTGTTTTAAATTATTCCTAATTCACACGTGCAATTCCATCTTTGTGTGTATGGGCTAATTAAATCCTTAAAATATAGGAGCATTTACTCAAAACTGTCCTGTTACTTTACACAGAATACAGTACTTGTGTAAAAAAGTAACATGAATTTTAAATCCTGTCAGTCTTATTATGGAGGTAATATTGTATTAAAGCTACACTCACATCGCTATTAAACAAACTTTGCTGAAATCTTGTGGCATTAGATTTACTCCACTATTCTTAAACTAACGAGATTTAGTCTTGTAATTACTTAAAGCTGAAAAGGATGACATTTAAAAGCATGATTTTTTCAATCCTTAGTTGTTTAAAAGAAAAAAAAAGTCTCACTGCATAAACTTTCCCTGCATCCATCTTGACCTGTAGAACAATAATATACAGTTTATATCATCATCATCATTTGTCAGCCCATTTCTGGAAATATTGATAATGGAAATCACATAAATGATAGCTGTGAGATGTGGATTTTGCAGCTAACTTCATAACAATAAAGTAGTCGATTTTAACAAAACGAAAACACACCTTGAGACTAAAGCACTTTTTTATATCATTTTGAGATGCTATAGATCAAACTTGGGACCTCAAACTACCGGTACTTATTCCCTTAAATTTTATTTTACATTTAGTATTATTTACCTTTTGTTTTCCTTTTAGTTCATTGTGCTATCCAATGTAACGTAAATGACTCTAGATATACTAATATATCTCAGTCTTTTGCATACAGCTTCAGTAACTCAGCTGGGCATTCAAAACAGACTCTGGGAGACTTTATAAATGTTTACCAGCCCACTGTAATAACTTGGTTGCCTAGTCTAGTAGATTGGTAATATTTTGCTGACCAATCAAAGGCTTGATTGTGGCCTAAAAGGACACTGTCAATTTGAATTTTTTTAAAAAATCTGTTTCCTGATAGAACACCCTTCTTTACAGCAGAAATTGAAATTCCTTTTAAAAAATGAGTGATTTTTGGGTTAGGGGGATGGAGGGGAGTTATTGCTGTCCTGTGATGCTAATAAGGGTCTGAGTTAGTATCTCACTCTCTGACTCCAGGGAAAATATTGAAAGTGATGTAGCTTCCCCCCCACTTATATTTTTGTGTGTCTGTCAGTGCAGTAAATACAAGATTTTCAAATAGAAATATGACTTTCATAATTTATTATTTGTGTTAAAGTAGCAGTATCCCTTTTACGTATCATAATGTAGCATTTAAAATATATGTTGTCTGGTACTCGATTATGGTGATATCTGTTGAGTGCCGCATGGAAGATGATGCTGATGGGTTTGTGAGGTGAAGACAGTCAGACAGCTGTAGGTGGAAATACTGGCCACGCAGGAAACAGGCGCTACGCAAAGCGAGATCAGCTCATATATAAGGAGGATGGGGCAGAGTAACAGAGCTTTTGAGGTGCTGAGGAGAAGCTGAAATTTGATATAATAGAGGATTGGCAGCCAGTGGAGGGATTACCATTTCTAAATGAACTTCAATTTAATCCTAAAACAGTCCAAGATATTTCAAGCAGAACCATTTTAATGTTCTGTCTTAAAATTTGTTTCACATACGTATAGTGCTTGCAAAGCCTGGGATGCTGATGTCTTCTGTTTTCCCCACAGAATAGGTACAGCATGAGCAATGGCAGCACAAGGGCCCCAAAATGCCCTGCCACTTTATCCTCTATTGTGATTCTGCAGTCAGTTATGGCAAAGGATAGTTCCATTTCTATGACCTATTCAAATCTTTGGCCAACTGTGAGATTACCAACCCAAGGGTATGAGAGTGTGCCACTTGTGAAGTAGAAACCTGCCCACAGGTCATTGGGCTGAGACCACACAGTTTCTAAAGTACAGGACTTCATATGTTGTGTTGATTGTTTCAATGAAAGTTCTACCTCCTGCCCTTCACTTAAAAAACAAAAACAAAATGGTGGTATGAAGGGGTGTGCTTTATTTCTTTTATAAATATAACCAACTCTGTCATCTCAGTTGGAGTGACTGAATAGTAAAGACATTTTTTCTTTTTCTTTAAAACATACAGTTTTAGTACAGTTCTTATTATTGCTTACTTTCTTTAAAGCTTGTTTACTGACAGAGCTGCTTCATTGTAGGAGGGCTGACAAATGGTAGTGGTCGCTATATCTCTGCAGCACCTGGAGCAGAAGCAAAGTATCGCAGTGCCACGAGTACCTCCAGTCTTTTTAGCTCCAGCAGCCAACTCTTCCCTCCTTCACGTCTTCGTTATAGTAGGTCTGATATTATGCCCTCTGGACGCAGTAGGTTGCTGGAAGATTTCAGAAATAATCGCTTCCCTAACCTTCAACTAAGAGACCTTATTGGACATATAGTAGAATTTTCTCAAGACCAGCATGGTTCGAGGTAAGTGTTGTAGTGAAGCTTAACACTGAAGGAATAAAATTTATAAATTGAGTTCAAGCATTTCATTTTTAATATGAACTTGTGATTGCCCCACTGTGAAATATCTATCATTTTTACAGAGAGAGTTTTTAGAATAGAACTACATTTAAGTAGTGCAGAAAATCTTACATTAGCCTCTCTTCATACCAGGAAGAATTTCACCGTAAGTTATGTAAGGAGCTAAATGTACAATTCTTAAGTAAAAAATATTTTCAGTATAGAATCAGTCTTTTTAAACTTTAGGAGTTCTCTTAAGTATCAGAAAGACCTTGGTAAAAGACTGGAATCAGGAATCAAATACATTTTTCAGTAGTACCACACCAGCTACTTAGTTGTCATTTTTTTACTTTTTTTTGTCTGCTTTAGATAGGGTAACAAATTGCTAGAACAATTAGTGAAGAGCAATTTACCCATCGGCCATTTTTTATTGGAACTTCAATCATCAGTAGTGTTCTGAAACATGTCTATATTTATATTTAAAAACTATTAATGAAAGTATTGCTTCGAAATATAGTCTAACTAAATGTCCTAATTTTAGTGATTTGATTTCTCATCAAAATAAATGTAGTGATTTGTAGCATTTGAGGTTTTCCCTTTGTTTATATAATGGCATATAAATTTCTCTTGCACTTAGATTTATACAGCAAAAGCTAGAACGAGCTACTCCAGCTGAGCGCCAGATGGTATTTGCTGAGATTCTGCAAGCAGCGTATCAGTTGATGACTGATGTATTTGGAAACTATGTAATACAGAAATTCTTTGAGGTAAATATTTATTTTGTCAGCATTTTTGTGCCTGTGCTAAAAGACTTTTGTTTATTTAAAGGTTCTATTCCGATATTGTAATAGATGTTGTATACTTACCATGGCACCTATGTTTTTTAATACTGGAGGCTACTTGACAGTGTTTTCTCTTCAGTGCTCCCCAAGAAGAGTGGGAGAGTTTTTCCTTGTGTGGTGGTGTCCTGGCATGGCACCGTCCTGTTGACAGTTGTTATCGTCTCCACTCTCAGGCTATAATCGTGTTTCAAGAAGCAGGGTGAGTGCAGTTTGCCTGCCTGTTGTAAGGGAACACAGTTGTTTCCTTATCACTTAGAAAATTTTTTGTCTTGACTAGGTAGGGATGACTTTAAAAACAGTGCTACTTCATCCATACTTTGCAGGTGAACTATTTTTGAACTAGTTAGCCTAAAGTTTTAACAGTGTTGAGAACCAGTTCAGGAAATACAGTTTTAGATCCACTTTATTATAGATAGGGGCATAGAAGTCCTGTTGCATTGCTCAGTGCGGCTAAGTAGATGCTTTGAAGTGTTAATGTTTGTTTTGGCCCACTAAGGCCATTTTAAAGATAAACATCACAGCAACTTGCTTAAATAAATAACTAGATATGAGTGTTTGTTTTTGTTAACGTATGGTGTTCTTGTATGGATTTTTACACTTAGATCTGTGATGTACTTTCAGCTGCAACTCCAGCCCAACAAAGTTGTTTTGTTTAAGAGTTCTGTGCAGCTGGGATAATTTGTTCCATCTTCTTTCTCTGAATCCAAATTCCCTGTATAGCTTTGCTGCACTGCAAACTCATATCCCTCATCCTCTTCCCCCCCCCCGCCCCCAAACCCACCCGTAAAAATTATCTCTGCAGAATGATAGGTCTAGGCTTAGATTCTTTCCACATTCTCTTGCCCACTCACTGAGTGAGAATGCCATCACAGCATCTAACCTCTACAAACTGCCTCTGCTTCTAGCTCCTCCTGTGCTTTCCAAGGTTTTTCTTTCTCCAAGTAGAGCTGCAGAAGCAGCCAGGATGGGATGTTGAAAAGGAATGCAGCGCTTCCTTGCACGTTAAGTCTGCATGCTTTTGTAGTTTCTGTGTACCGCATGCTCCAGCTTTTTCTCTGTGCAGATTAGTCCACAAAGTGAGATGGCCAAAAAATCATGGGCACATCATTAGAAGGATATTTTCAGGATATAGAACTGCATTCTGGCAAAGCAGTGGCTCTGAAAAGAACTTATGAGCCATGGTAGATAACCAGCTGAACATGAACTCTGTCCAGTGCTGCGACTGAAAGGGCTCTCAAAAATTTTGAATGCATAAGCAGGTAATACTCCCTCTGTACATAGTATTTCAGACCTCTGTTCAAGTACTGTGTTTGGTTCTAGTGTTTTTACTTCTTTAAAAGTGAAGTTAGAAAAGCTAGGGAGCGTTCCTCAAAGAGCTATGGGAATTATTCTGAGGTCTGGAAATTACATCTTGTGCTAAACTGCTTTAGTCTCTCAATCTGCTAATTTTTCAAAGACGGGGATAAAAAGCAGCTTGACTGTGGTCTATAAATACATATGCCAGGAGAAGATACCTGATACTCTTTAGAGCTGTTTAATGTAGTAGGTAAAATCATAACAAGAGTCAGTGGCTGAAAGATGAAGCTAGAAAACTTCAAATGGGGGATAAGTTGCAAATTTTGAACAGGGAAAACAATTGTTGGAACAGGGATATGGTTTAGGTTTGTTTTCACTTAATCTTTAAACAAAAACGGGATGTTATCTTAAAGGTGTTCTGTAGTTCAACCACAAGTTATTGAGCTTAACTCAAGAATTATTGACTGAAATTTTACCACCTGTTATGCAGGTGGTCATATTAGATGGTGGTTCGTGATTTGTAGTTATTTCATCTTGCTGTCCTAAATTGACTCAGGCCTAGCCTCAAAAATGTTCCCAAGAAAGACAGCACTAATCCATAGATACAGCTAAGGGGTTCTCAGGTACTAAATGCAGGTTAAATTGTCTGATGCTTCTATTGGTCCTCAGCTACCTAAACAGCCAGTGTTCTGGTACGCTTTGGCTCTGCTTCATGGGTCCTAGGCAGTTCCAAACTTCCCCAAGGTGTGCAAGGTACCAACAAGCTTTCCATGGCATTTGAGGCCTCAG
Organism: Chelonoidis abingdonii; assembly: GCF_003597395.2. NCBI lineage: Eukaryota > Metazoa > Chordata > Testudines > Testudinidae > Chelonoidis > Chelonoidis abingdonii. Next base: position 22,715,368 of record NC_133771.1, read on the forward strand.
TGAGCCACTCCAGAGCTGACACCTTTCTCTGCTACTGCCCTTTTGCTACCTATAAAAAAGCTCATCTGTTAGGTTTATTAGAATGATTTTGTAAAAATGCAGTGACAGGACCAAATCTGAGACATTGAAAGAGCACATTGAAAATGTTGTTCACTGGCAAGTTGGGATCACATGATGTGGTTAAATTGCAAAGCATTGCCCCTTAGGTCAACCATTTGCGGTGTCTACACTGCGCTGGGTCAATGGGAGAAACTCTCCCGTCAACTTACCTTATGCTTTTCGTTGCGGTGGAGTACCAGAGTCAATGGGAGAGTGATTGGCGGTCGATTTAGCGGGTCTTCACTAGGCCTGCTAAATCGACCCCCCCGTGGATCGGTTGCTGCACATCGATCCCCTGGTAAGCAGAGACAAGCCCTATGACAGTTAGATTTCTGCCAAATAGACTACATCATACTGCAATGCATCAGTTTTTGTTTAACAGCATTTTTGTTTTCTTGTAGTTTGGAAGCCCGGAACAAAAGTTAGCCCTAGCAACACGCATACGTGGTCATGTTCTGCCATTAGCCCTGCAGATGTATGGTTGTCGAGTTATTCAGAAAGCACTAGAATCTATCTCACCTGACCAGCAGGTAATTGTAAGTTAGAACAGTATTTTTTTGTATTTGTTTTCAGCAAATCCATTGCATACTGTCTAAAGATTTTCAGTTTTTACTATTGACATATGCTTGAAATAAAATGAATGTTTTATTAGTGTAATTCTTCAGATAAAAAAGATAATCTGTCTGGCTAGATTTACAGTGAACATAAAGATTTGAATATTACATTCGAAAATGCAGTTTTGCTACAGCATCAGTGTAGAGAAGTGAATAATTTAGTAGTGTCCTTATTTTTTACAGAATGAAATGGTGAAAGAGTTGGATGGTCATGTTCTGAAATGTGTGAAAGATCAAAATGGAAACCATGTTGTACAAAAATGCATTGAATGTGTCCAGCCACAGTCACTCCAGTTCATCATTGATGCTTTCAAAGGACAGGTAATGCTGTTCATTTCTCTACTTTAATCTGGGTGTTGCATCATAGACCCAAGGATTGCTGTATAATTTGCAAATACCAAACAGATTTATCAGCCCATTGGTGTATCATTTAAATTAACATAGCATGTAACATCACCTTTTGTTGTCCTAACTGAAAAAAATAAAACCCTTGAATTAGATGGTTAATGTGATGTAGAGTGAGAGTATATTGGGGATGAGGCCCTCTGAAAAGGACACCAGATGCGCTATGAATTTGATGGCAGAAATACTCAGCTTATTGTCAAGTTTTTCATTTCAGTTTAGTGACTGACATGATCAGGTTTCCTTTGTCCTATTTTATAATTTCAGTTAACCAAAGGCTATCTCTGATCTTTGTTTATTGCAATAGAAGTAACTGCAGTTATTCCCAGACTCTCTTATAAAGACAGATTTATTTCTCCTCAGTCTGTTCCTATGTGCTTTACCTTAAGTAGTAGCAATTTCTTCCAAAAAAACAAGGAGTCTAGTGGCACCTTGAAGACTAACAGATTTATTTGGGCATGCCACCGGTTTTCTTGATGTTTTTGTGGATACAGACTAACACGGCTACCCCCTGATACTTGACACCATGCAATTTCTTCCAGAGTTATCCACCTGATTCTAATCACTTTTAATAAAATACCTGTATTAAATTCAATCAAATGTTCTCTGAGCTTGGATTAGTAGAAGTGTCTGATATGAAAGGTGACGCTGGTAATTTTTCCAAGAAATTGTATTACAAGGTTAATATTGTACTAAAGACAATACAGAAATCACTCCAGCTAAATAAACTTTTAGTATGACCACCTAGTACTTGTCTAGTCTGAAAAGTACAACTAATTCAGATTATTAAGTTTTATTTAGTGATGCACCGAACACATTTCTTTACAAAATCTCCCAGCATATCGTGTCTCACGCACTTCTCAATTCTGAGATGGATATTTTTTCTCTGTGATATTAACCTTTTATTGTGAATAGCAATACCATGACTTAGAAAATGATGGCTGATTTCACTTTTCAAGTCCCCTTGCTGTTTACATCAAAGTATGATTTGGGAGGGAAAGGTGGGGAGGGGCTGGTTTCAATGGTTTATAAAAAGATGCCCTTGACTAAATTGTAACACTGTTTACTGGAGAGCCATGCATTATTCCAGATGTAATATAATGTAGTAACTGAACAAATGAAGAATGTACAACACTTTTTTGTAGTATAACAGAAGATAACTTTCATGGAATCGTAGAAATGTAGGGCTGGAAGGAACCTCAAGAAGTCAAGACCAGGCCCCTGTGCTGACACAGGAGCAAGTAAACCTAGACCATTGGTGACAGATGTTTGTCCAATCTGTCCTTAAAAGACTACAGTGATGAGGAGTCCACAGCCTCCTTTAGAAGCCTATTCCAGTGCTTTAACTATCCTTTTAGTAAGAGAGTTTTTCTTATTATATAAGCTAAATCTTGCTTAGTGCAGATTGAGCCAATTACTACTTGTCCGACCTTCAGTGCACATGCAGAACAGTTGATCACCATCCTCTTTATAACAGCCCTTAACAAATTTCGAAGACTGTTTTCAGGTCTCTCCTCAGTCATCTTTTCTCAGTACGAAACATGCCCAGTTTTTTAACCTTTCCTCATAAGTCAGGTTTTCTGAACTTTTTATTATTTTTTATTGCTCTTCTCTGGACTCTGTCCAGTTTGTCCGCATGTCCTGAAGTATGGTGCCCAGAACTGGATACACTCCTCCAGCTGAGGCCTCACCAGTACTGAGTAGAGCAGGACTATTACCTCTGTCTTGCATATGACACTCCAGTTCATACACCCCAGAATGATATTACCCTTTTTTGCAGCTGCATTACATTGTTGACTCGTATTCAGTTTATGATCCACTATAACTGAGGCTGCAAGTTTGACATGGAGGTCACGGAAATTCACTGATTCCATGACTTTCCGTGACTTTTGCAGTGGCCGGGGCGCCTGGCTCACGGGCAGCTCAGGCAGCCCCTGTGCCAGGCACGCTGGCTACTGTTGGGGCACTCTTGGGCCACCATGCAAGATGTGGGAGCGGGCAGGAAGTTGGGGGTGGAAGTGGGCAGGAGGGTGGGTGAGGCGGTCTCTGGGCGGCGCTTACCTGAGGGGCTTCCTGGAAGCTGCGACATCCCCCTCTCTCAGCTGCTAGGCAGAGGTGTGGCCAGGCAGCTCTGTGCTTTCTCCACCGAGAGCACTGGCTTCGCAGCTCCCATTGGTTGGGAACCGTGGCCAAGTTTTATTCATGGCTATTTTTAGTAAAAGTCATGGACAGGTCATGGGCCGTGAATTTTTGTTTACTGCCTGTGAGCTGTCCCTGACTTTTACTAAAAATACAATGACTAAAACATAGCCTTAACTATAACCACTAGATCCTTTTCAGCAGTACTACCACCTAGCCGGTTACTCCCCACTGGGTAGTAATGCATTTGATATTTTCTTTCCTAAGTGAAGTACTTTGCATTTGTCTTTATTGAATTTCATCTTTATTGAAATTCAGACCAATTCTCCAGTTTGTCAAGGTTGTTTGAAATTCTAATCCTATTCTTCATGGCTCTTGCAACTTCTCCCAGCTTGGTGTCATCTGAAAATTTTACTCCTCAGTCCATTATCCAAATCATTTAATGAAAATATGAATAGTTTCAGGCCCAGGACTGACCGCTGTGAGATTCCACTAGATATGTGCTCCCAGTTTGACACACAACCGTTGATGACTACTTTTTGAGTACTGTCTTTCAACCAGTTGTGGACTCATCTTATAACAATTTCATCTAGACCACATTTCATTAGTTGGCTTATAAGAATGTCACGTGGGACTGTGTCAGAAGCCGCACTAAAATCAGGATATATCACATCTATTGCTTCTCCCCCTATTCACTGGGCTACTAACCTTATCAAAGGAAATTAGGTTGGTTTGGCATGATTTGTTTTTGACAAATCCATGCTTACTATTCCTTACAACCCTATTATCCTGTAGGTGGTTACAATTTGATTGTTCAATAATTTGATAATTTAATAATTTGCAGACTAGCTTTATTAACTTTGTGCATGAATTAATCAAAACTTCCAGGTGTAAGTCTTTTGTGTTCAATCCTGGCCATCACACAAAAATGTAAGCCCTTAAATCAAACCTTCAAGGACATGTCTGGATAAGAATTTAAGTAACCAGAGTAAGCCAAAGATGTGACTGTATATTTTAAATAAATACTTACAAATACGTGCATGTAACAGTGAGCTTGGTATATATGATGGAATGCAAAATTTATAGCATAATCAGTTGCAGAATTTCAAAATAGTTTGTTTTCTAAGATTCCAGAATATCCAGTTAATACATAAAATTCCAGATAAGGAAACATGAGTGAAAAAAATCTTTTTCTTAAATGTGATCAGAGCAGATGACTCTCCGAGACCCTAGTACATCATGTCATGGGCCTCTTGTGGGTCTGCCCATAGATGATGTAGTAGTGGTGGCAAGTGGCCTCCTTCCTTCTATCAAGAAAAACACGAACAGCTGTGTTGGAGTGCCCCTGTTAAACTCACACCAATAGCTAGTGTATCTGCTTAGCTGAATGGGCAGCACCCAGAGAACATTTCTGCTGCTACTGAGAAGCTGATGTAATCAGGTGGCTCCAGTTGCTGGGGTCCTAGGCACAGACCTTTAGTGCTTATGACTTTCTCCGGCTCTGAATGTGATTGTAGGCTGAAATTTCTAATGCTGGAAGACACCGCTTTTGTGAGAACTTGAGTACTTTGAGAAGTTGCTAATATTCAGTAACTCGTTTTCGAAAAGTAATTTACAGCACACTTGTAAACTTCAGTATGTCTAATTTCAAAATTTGTAATCCTGTTGTTTTAAGGTGTTTGTGCTTTCAACTCATCCGTATGGCTGCAGAGTAATTCAGCGTATTCTGGAGCACTGCACTGCTGAGCAGACTTTGCCCATCTTAGAAGAATTGCATCAACACACAGAACAGCTTGTGCAGGTTAGTGTGCTCTTATGTTTCAATATGACATTACTATCAACTGTTTTTTGTTGTAGATTTCATTTTCTTTTATATTACTGGCTGTTATTTCTTAATTGCCTAGGTATTTTTATGTACATGTCCTTTTTTGATTTAGCAAACATTGATTCCCCTCCCAACTTCCAACTCTATTTATTTACAAGCATAAGTGAACATGGAGATGATAAACCTTTGTTTAAGCACTTTTGGCATAATGTAGGGTACAGTGTTAGTTAACAGCATCCGTAGAATCAGCTTACAGAAGTTTTTGCAGGTTTTTTAACCACTACAAAATTGGTGGCTTCATTGATGGTGAATGTGTAGAATTAATTTTACACGGATTTATCAGATAGCAGTCATTCCTTGGCAAATCACAATTTTTAGCATGGTTCAGATTTTGGACCTAAAATCTATAGAAGGACCATGAATAATTCTTGGTGAAATGTTTGTCAGATGTGCTCCTTTAATCATTTTGTATTGGTCAGTTACAATTACTAATTTTTTCTCATGTATTTCTCGAAATGAATACAAAAATGCATAAGCCATATGAGTTCCTCGGATGGAACCACAATAAAAAAACTGAAATCTTTTTATTTTCAGGATCAATATGGAAATTATGTTATCCAACATGTGCTGGAGCATGGTCGTCCTGAAGACAAAAGTAAAATAGTTTCAGAAATAAGAGGAAAAGTTCTTGCTCTGAGTCAGCACAAATTTGCCAGGTATTATAATGTTCTCAGTGTTAAAGAAAGGTTCACTAACCTTTTTAATGTTGTTTTGGAATTGACTTATTTACATCAGTTGCTGAGGAAAGGATTTCATTATTTTGCCTTTATTCAAAGCTGATTAATAATTTGCCTAGAGCTTCCATTTGCATGGAAAAAAGTAAGACTTTGATAAAAAGAAATGTTCTGTAGTGGAACAAAAAACATCAGAATTGTTCACTAAATGGCTGGCAGCTGGGAAGCATGCCCTTCCAGAGATCAGCCCAGGGAGCTGGCCAGGTGGGGAACCAGCCACCCAGCTCCTTGGGGAGCTATGGGTCCAGGGAAGCCTTGGCTTCGCAGCAGCCCACTAGGCAGTCTGATATAGAATCAGGGACTTCTAGAAGCAGGGTTGCCAAGGAGACATGAGCTTGGGATCTGGGGCTTCCAGATATTTGGTTCCTTGTAAGCCCACCAAGTGGGCTGCCAAGGAGCTGGTGGCTTGGAAATGAGGGATTTTTAGGCTCTCTGCTCCCCATCAGTCTGCATGAGGAGTCAGGAGCCTGTAAACTTGGGCTGCGAAGAAGAGAGGCAAGTGAGCTGACAGGAAACCAGGCAGGTTTCACACAATATTTGGAATTCAAGTCATTTTCCAACAGAAGAATGTTGAGTTGGAAAAATTTCTGCCAGCTCTAATGTTGACCATCTCAAACATACAGATTATCAGTATTTTTCCCCACACAAAAAGAAAGTCCTTTCAAAACTAAGGAAATTAATCTTTTGGTATACATCATGCACTTTCAATATTTAGTACCACAGTCATAATGTATGTATAAAACACTCAGACCTGCCAGTCCCTGTTCAGATAAATTATAAAGTAATACCCTAAAAGAATAGTCAAAACCTTTTCAACCTATAAAACACAATTACCTTATCTTTTTTCCCAGCAATGTGGTAGAAAAATGTGTAACTCATGCATCTCGCGCTGAAAGAGCTTTACTTATTGACGAAGTTTGTTGCCAGAACGATGGTCCTCACAGTGCCTTATATACCATGATGAAGGACCAATATGCCAACTATGTCGTTCAGAAGATGATTGATATGGCTGAACCTGCACAGCGGAAGATTATAATGCACAAGGTACTGGGTATCTATATATATAGCTTCATCAGCTGTGGGAGGTGTTTTCTTCTATATTCACGTTTCCTGTCACCTCTTCTTTGTACATATTTCTGAATTTCTTTAGAAGCCACGTTTCCTGTAGGTTCATTACTGTTGTCAGGAAAGGGGCATTTGTGGCTTAGTAAAATAAAAAGCACATCCTCTTTTTAATTTTTAATTTTTTTAAATTTCTAATAGTCTGGTGAAGCAGGATATAATTGGATCTTTGTCAATTCGTTTAGCTTCTACAGATTTATCTTTTGGGCCCTGAAAAAAAAACTAACAGTTCTGTCTAGTATTAATCTAATATTTATTCTTTTTTAAAAAAAGACTCTTTATATATTAAAAAACAAAAAAAATTTCTATCCAACGCTCTTGTTATACATTTACTTTAGTATACATTTTAGAAAATCAATAGTTTTGAAATTTTCTTCCATCATGTGACAGTCACCAGTATGAATGGAGGAGTCATCCTCATCTATCACACAAGTAGTAGCTAATCCAGATGCCAGATTTCCACACTTAAGATACATCTACATTGCAGCAGCTCCCTGTTGCCAGAGTCTTTCCTTGCAGCAGGTTCCAGGCATGGGGTTTGCTGGAGCTTTTCCCTTCCACAGTGAAAGGCTCAGCAGCAGTTTTCCCTTCTACCCCTCTCTGCCAGAGGCTTTCTCCTCTTTCGCCCTTCTGCCAGAGCCTTGTCCTGACACATGTACCATGCACCACAGTATGGCCACAGCCTGCTTTTTGCTGGAGCATGTAGCTACACATACTCAGTGCCGTAACAAGGGCAAGGCTAGTGAGGCACTTATCTCAGGCACACAAAGCCGATGACGGGCGCAGAAAGTGGTGGAGGAAAAAGGGGGCAGGGGGGAAGCCGCTGGCTGGCACAGAGATATTTATAACCCAGGTGATCTTCCCCTTGTGCCTCCTCCGAGTGTCCCCCGGCCCTGACTTGCTCCCCCACCCCCGCCCCTTCCCAGACCCAGAGCAGAGCAGCTCCATGCTTCCAATCCCTGCAGCAACTGCTGCCGCAGGGTCCTAGTGCCCCCATCTCAATGCCAGGGCAGACTGACTCTGAGCCTGCCTTTCCCTCTCAGACCATTTCATTTTCCAATGGGACCCTCCAGCAGTACAGGGGGTCCCCCTGCCTGCAGTCACCGCTCCTGCCCCATGCTGGGCAAGGAGGCAGCCCCATCCCTCACCCCCAGTGAGGCTACAGTCAGGGGCAACAGCAGGGGAGGAGGCACATGCAGCACTCCCCAGCACCCCCACAGGGGAGGTGAGGGAGATTCCTGGACCTGAGAGGGGCCCAAGGAGCACATGATGTGATGGTGGGGATGAGTGTGCTGCTGGGGGGGGGAGTAGGAAAGGGGGTGCTCCTCCCCCAGAGCTTGCTGTTGCTGGCAGGGGAAGGGCTGGGGGGAGTCGTCCTCTTTGGCCCCTGTCCCAGAGCAGCCTGCCTGCACCCCAAACTCATCCCCAGCCCTGCCCCACTCCAGAGCCCACACCTCCAGTCAGAGCTTTTACCCCCCCCCCACATCCTGAACCCTCTGCCCAAGTCCTGATCCCCTCCAGCACGCCAAACACCTTATTCCCCAGTCCCAGCCAGAGCACTCACCCCCACACTCCTACTCTTGCCCCCAGCCCTGAATCCCTGCTACACCTCAAACCCACATTCCCAGCCCCAGATAGAGCCCTCACTCCTACTCTCACCATGAGCCCCTCCCACACTCCAAACCCCTCATCTACAGCCACAGCCCTCACCCCTGCACCCCTCACATCCCCAAACTCCCTCCCAGAGCCTGCACCCCAATCCTCTGGCCCAGCCTAAGACCTGCACCCCAGACCGCCTCCCTCACCCAAACTCCCTCCCAGAGCTTTGGGCGCTGGGGGCGGTGGAGTTTGGGCAGGGGCAGGTTCTGGGCACCACCAAAATCTCTACAGACCTGCCACCCCTGATCCTGCCCTGCAAGCCTGAACTCCCAGCATTCTCAGAACACATGCTGATCCCTAGTGGCCACTGCTGATACCCAGCACCTCTGTCCTCTATTAACCTGTGAGTCCTTTTCTGTATTGGAACTGGACTGGAACCAAAGACCATCTTGGAAGCAACATTACCAGCCCAAGCAGTCAAAAATCATGAGTTGACCCCCCAAAATCACAGGCTCTACCACCACCCGCTTCATCCATTTTTCGGCAACAATTCAGCAGCAGGCCCTTCCCACAGAGAGGGACCTGCTGCCAAGGAGCTGCCCCTGGGGGAGGGCACAATTTTATATTCTTGCCTCGGGTGCAAAAATATCTAGTTACAGCTCTGCACATACCCTATGCACCACTGCAAGAAGCGTGCAGTGTAGATGTAGCCTTAGTTTCTCCTCCTTGACATGCAGACAAGCTTCTTAGTTGAGAATATCTAGAGATGGAGAAAATCACAATTAATCTACGCTACCCTGTATAGTGCCATGGTCAATAGCCATTGAAGTAATTGTGCTTGAACTCTCATTACTCTCTGGCATATTGAATGGCTGTCTTCCTGGTGTTGGCACATAACAGAAAAAAATTAACAAAGTAAGCAAACAGTTCTTTCTCTTTTATTGATCTGAATAATTCATTTTTTCATATTTAAATAAACAAAAACGTGAAGACAAATATATTTAATAGAAATTACACTAAATTTGGATAGCCAATACTAAACAAACTTAGAATTAAATGCTTGTAATAAGAAAAAGGCTCGCTTGGCCTTCTGGTTCTTCAGAATCTAATTTTAAATCTTTCTGGAAACCCTTTGTAAACCTTTGAAATATAGGGCTCCAATGGAAAATATTTAAATTTTAGAAGAATTTATTGTAGATAACATTAAGAGATTTTTAGATACAAGTTAACTAGATTTTGCTTCTTGTAGATTCGACCCCACATTACAACTCTGCGTAAATATACCTATGGCAAACACATATTGGCCAAGTTAGAGAAGTATTACCTGAAGAACAGTGCTGATCTGGGGCCAATCGGAGGACCACCAAATGGGATGCTGTAAAAGACCAGACATACAGGCAGCAACTTGAATGAAAGAAAAATTTCATTGTGAATTATCAAAACCCACAACTTAACTATAAATGTTCTCATTTTTTTAAATCTATTTATTGACTCTGTTCATCCATTTGTAAAATTTTTATTCTTGTGTATATTTTTGGGGAGTGAATTATAAAATATCTCCAGCCCTGGCCCGGAGACCTATCAGATTGAACTGCTGACAAAGCACAGAATGCCTGTATATGATGTAATTGTATCAAAATAGCTGTCACATATTTTGTAAATTTTTACCTTGTAAAGTCACTGAAAAATAGTTTTTAAAGGGAAAAAATACATTATTCTTTTAATACACTGGCTTGCAATCTGGTAGGTCTACCCACTATCACAGCACAACAGGTTTCTAGAGTTGTAAATAGAATGTCTTCCCCCCCTCCCCTCCCCGCTTTGTGTGGAGTCTTTTATACCAGATTAAAATTGATCAACTGCATAAATATTATTTAACATGTTACAGAAAGTTAAGTTGTATTTTGGTGGTTCACAACATATCCAAATAGCAAAAAGGGCATGGCAAACTAAAGTAGGGATTGACAAAACAATGGGAACTTTAAAGACAAGCATCCATCATTTGCTGTGGCCATGACTTTTTTTAGAAATGTGATGCCCTAATATTTTCTCTAGCAATGTATTTAAAAAAAAAAAAAAAAAAAAAAGTGATGTGTATATACTTATATATTGTTGTACAAGGTAGAGGAATAAAATCATGGTGGTACTTCCATACAATAAAGTACTGTCTGAATAGAGAATAATCCTGCATTAACTTTACATTCAGTTTTGCAATGCGGGAAGAGTAGAGTTTTGTATCTTTTTTAATTTGCATATAGGATTGTAAGACATGATTTGAAAGTGTTGAGCATTTATTTTGCTTTCTCACAGTAGATGCAAAAAAGTAGGTATTGATAGAGGAGAAAAGGGGCCACTGAACAGTAAACTTGATAGCTCAACATGTAAGCATGATTAAATATTCAGATAGCTTTTTTGCTTCCTATAAATATATGCATTGTATACGTGTAGTTAATAGGTGTAAGTTTACAGTTTGAAAACAAATCTCTTGTTTCGATGTTTATTACAAGCCTTGCTAATTTAGTAGTGATGCTTACTTTGGTTGTACAGATGTACATTTGTAAACCTTCATGCTGTAAATGTAATTTGTTTTACCCCCTTTGGGGACAAAAATTTGCATTTTAGTGTATATTCATATCTCCCTCCCCTCTTTGCCTTGGCATATAGTGTTGTATAATGTAAATTTATTTCAACAAATCAAGAGTGATTTTTTTAAAAATTCTATCTTTATATGGTTTCAGAAATATGAACCAGCTTTCTTTTTATCTATTGTGAGAAACATTATGTTTTCTTTATAACATAGCTGTTGATTCTGTTAATATGGACATTTTGGGAGATGAATCAGTTGAAAATTTAAGTCAGGATAATTAGAATAGTAAGCAAGAAATGGACTGAAATATTTGGTTACCCGAGAAACCAATGCTTCTTCCACCTTAATAAATGTGGCATGATTTTTTTTGTACAGAAGAGTACTGTATTTTTGAATAGCCTACTCCCAACCTAAAGCAAATATGTATGATACTGTCAATTTTTTTCTCTGGACATATGACATTGTAACAGTAACATGAAGATGATGTACATTTACAAGCGGCCTTATGTACATTTCCCAATGATCTTTTTAAGGCAGAATTGTGACCATATGTGTATAATTAAAATCCTTTTTAATCCTTTGCCTATGGAAATATTTTGAAAAAAAAGCTTACTTTCAGTTTCTGAAAGATGAAAAAAGTACTTGTATTTTGTTGAAGTATTTTGTGTAGAACATTAATTTTGATGGCATCAACTTTTTTTTTAATCTACAAGCTATTGGATTCTGTGTCTTGAGCACTGATGACATAAGTCTGTTATGGTAAGGCTCTGATGATGAAGAAAAAAGAACCAGCAGTGGCATAATCTTGTATATGGAGTTCTGTCATCTTACTGTTCCTATCAAAATCTACAGAAGTTTCCTTGCAGCATAAAATTTTAGGTGTTATTTATCTTTTTGTTGTATTCTTGTAGCATTACTGTAACAGTGCAGCTTGCTGGAGGTAGTCTAGCCTATGTCTGAGACTGTGGATCTTTCATTAATACCCTCCTCAGTAATCTAGTGGTTTGCTTCTGACTTCTCATAAGCACAGTTCTAATTTCCATTCCAGTTATTTGTTGCATGAAGGTTAGTTTTCAACACCAGACTTCCTCTTTGCTAGAGGCAGAATCCCAATAATCCTGAGTTGGGACTTTCCCTCAAAATACATAAAACAGCCTTGAAGATTGTGCCTTATTGGCACAGGAGATGGGAATCCAAAGTTTCACTTTGAGATATTTTTCAATTTCTCTCTTCTGTCCATTGTACAATCTGTGTGCATATGTCACAACGTAAAATGCTGACATTCACCTCAGTTAGTGGTACACTGAACGCGATGCTGGTGGGTGTGTTTATAACCAATGCAGCATGCACTCTTTTATGCAGAAGCTAACGTCACCATTCCAGTACTCACACCCCGTACCAGCCTATTCTACCACGGTTGGCTTTAAACCGGATCTTCAAGCTGTAACATATTCAGTAGCCACTGAATCATCTTCTCCAATCATTTTCACAACAGAATTTTTTGGCACAGAAGAGCTACAAGCACCTGAAGATCGATTCCCTCCCCCCCCACCCTCCTTCAATACATAGTAAGTGTATTGAAGTTTGGATAGAACCACTAGGCTTTTTTTTCTCAAGTGTCTCCTTTTGATATGGATTGTTTATGGACCAATTTGGCTAGCCTGATTAGGTCTGTCTCCTGCTCCTTGTAGTTCATAATGAATAATGTAATGTTCACTTGTATATGCTGTAAAAACAAAATGAAAATGTGAATAACACTGTGAAATATACCTGGTCTTGTGTTTTTCTGTAGGAAACAAAACATTCTTTATACCCTCAATTACAATTCCATGAATTGCCCGCTTCCTAATTCAGCACAACTTTGACTGTGGAAATATATTTATACCTTTCATAAAAATGCAATGTTCAGATGAAAATTACTGTTCTAGTCACTTTGTTTCCTGTTCTTATCAGCTAGTAAATTTCTAATGGAATAATTGCTTCAGACACTCCATCAGAAGAGGTAAAGCATGGCCTTGTGCAGTATGAGGCCTGTATGTGACTTTTGGATTTGGATGTTGTTGTTTTTTTTTATTACTAGTAAGAGTGAGTGAGTCATGAAAGGGTGAAGAGACTTCAATCCTCTGCCTCACTCTTTTGGTAGGCTCTTGGCTGACTCTGTTACTTTCCAGTAATCCAATTTAGCTCTACATGTGGACCCCAAGGGACAAATTTGCATGGACCAATATTCTAATGTATCCTAATGAAAATACAATTTGTGGTCATTTGCAGTTTTCTTATTCTAATTATTGAATTCAAGGTTCTTCCTTCATATATTTCAGTTGTCAGCTTCTGGGGCTTAATCACCTAGGCTCAAAGGAATAGACGCAGTTTAAAAGAGAAAAAAAGTGTCATTTGAGTAACAAGCAAGTGCCTTTTCAAAATTAAAAGTTTGACAGAACAGTATACATTCTACTGGTACAGGCTATTGTAATCACACTTCTTTGAATACTAGTGAAACTCAAGAACTTTTCCAGCTCTGATCACACAATTTGACATGTAGAATTACGGAGAGTACTTAGGTCTGTTGGTTAAAAGTATTGAAGAATAAAAGTCAGAGTCATATTAAACATAACTGTTAAGGGTTATTTTCAAGGCCCAAAACATAAATGCTGTTGGTAAAGTGCTTGGCAATTGATATTTTATAGAACCCTTGCTTAAGCACTGTAGTGTTTCTTTGAGAATAATGGTTGATGAAATGTACTGTCCAATGAATCCATCCATCTTTCACTTCGAAAATCCCACTGTTCTTAGACTGAAGTACTTACTGTACAGGATCTCTTAACTAGTATCCAATACTATGGCCACGTCTACACTACGCGATAATATCGAATTAGCTAAAATCGGTTTAATAAAACTGATATTATAAATTCAATTTCACACGGCCACACTAGGCACAGTAATTCGGCGTTGTGCGTCCATGGTCGGCTAGCGTCGATTTTCTGAAGTGTTTGGCATTTGTGGGTAAGCTATTCCGTTGCCTTCCATAGTTCGCAGTACTCCCCGCCCTCCTTGAATTTCTAGGGTTGAATCATTGTCGAGGTGTTCTGGGATAAATGTCAGTCATTTCCTTCGGGAAAACACAGCTGCCAATCCTTCGCATGCCTGTTTTTCCTGGATTAGTCCTGGCAGACAATAGGCACGGCAACGCATAGGAGCCCGTTCAGCTATTTTTTTTTTCGGCACTGTGTGTGTACCTAGGATGCCAGCGGACAGAGCGTATTACTCACGCTACAGAGCAAAGTTCATTCATTTGCTTTTTGCCTGATAGCAGATGATGGTTAACAGTCGTCTCTGTACGCGTCTACTGCCGGAGTACTGACTTGGCAATGAAGATGGAGTTCAATTCTCCCCCTCTCGTACCTTGTCCGCTCCTAATCATGAGTGCCCGCGGCTGAGATCGGCGCGGGGTCACAACAAGCAAAATTGGGAATGACTCCCCGATCAATCCCTCTTTATGGTTCTAAAAATAGTCAGTCTGCTAGAATAAGGGGCAAGTGTCTATAGGGTCCACGTGTTTCAGAGCACAGCTGCTCGGTCAGTATTCACAGGGGGTGCCTCTCTGCAACAACCCCACCCATTGCTTCCTCATACCCCCAGCCTTCCTGGGCTCGTGGCAGTGTCTCCCCCCCGCATTTGTGTCATGAAGCTAATAAAGATGCTAGGAATAAGAACAAGGACTTGTTAGTGAGATAAAATGAGGGGAGGCAGCCTCCCGGGGCTTATTACAGTTCCAGGAGGACAAATAAGCGGTGTGGGGAGAAGGAGCCAAGCATGCTGCTGCTTATTGCCAGTCCAGCAGTACAGACATCTTTTCTTTACACAGGAAAAGGAGGGGGCTGATTGAGCTCAGCCCCCAGTCTGCTATGACGAAGATGGTACCAGCCGTTCTGTACCATCTACTGGAATTACTGGGAGTCATTCCCATTTTTACCCAGGCGCCCCGGCCAGCCTCACTAAGGCCAGCCAGTAGCACCCACGGGCTGATGGCAAGGACGAATCTCAGTCCACTGTGTAGCGCGTCTGCCACCTAGAGAGGACGAGGAGCGAATACTGCTCTTCACATGGCTGCAGCATCAGCCGTCTACCAGCAGCATTCAGTAAACATAGGGTGACATTGAAGAAGTCAAGACATGATTTTCTTTCCTTTCTTTCACGTGTGGGGGGGGAGAAAGAAACTGAGCGAGCTATTCCCTGAACTCACACAGACACTGTGTTTGAAACTCCAGACAGTGGGAGCTCAGCAGAATGAAATACTTTTTGGAGACTGCTGGCGGACTGTGGGAAGCTGGAGTCCTCAGTACCCCCCTCGTATGAGCATCCATTGAGTCTCTGGCTTCCGCTAGGCTTGTCACGCAGCACTGTGTAGCCTAGAGAATTTTTTTCAAAAAACGCTTTGGCATTTTCATGTTCTGTACGGAGCTTTGATAGAACAGTGTTGTCTCTCCATAACAGCGATCAGATTCCATGTATCTCCCATACGGTCCATGCTGGAGCTCTTTTTGGATTTGGGATGCATCACCACCCATGCTGATCAGATGCTCCATGCTGGGCAACAGGACATGTAATTCAATTTTGCGGGGGCTTTCCTGTTTCCTGCCCGCTCAAGAGAGTTCAGATTGCTGTCCAGAGCGTCAGTGGTCACCGTGTATAACCGCCTGGAGGCACTCACTCATTTTCCGTCCAACCCCCAATACGATATGTTTATATCGATTTTAGCGCTACTCTCTGGGAGCAGTACAGAAATCGATATAAAGTGCTCTTTATATCGATATAAAGAGCGTTGTAGTGTGGATGGGTACAGCATTAAATCGATTTAACGCTGTTTAAATCGATTTAAACGCGTAGTGTAGACCAGGCCTATGATGGTTAACACCATAGTGAAAGCCCATTAACAAGAAAACTAGCACAAAAAGGTTCTCATTCTGTTTGTGTATAAAGGTACTTAACCTAAAGAAGGTTACTTCAGCCTGCAACTTTAAGTCTCTGGTTTATTACCAAGCTTTAGAGGACACCATAGACAGTTTGCTCAGTTTTTAACTTTGCTCTGGTAATGGTGTTATACACGGTTTAGGTTCTTTGAGTGATTGTCACATGGATTCCAGTTCTGGTGCACATGCAATCGGATTCTCTTTGGCTAGTGCTGTCCAGTAGGCTCACAGCTGCACCCTACATGTTCTCCTGCTCCTTCAGCTGAAGGCATAAATGTTAGAGCAGACCCAGCTGTACCTCAGTTCCTTCTTACCACCCCGGCAGGAAAATGGAACCTCTGCGGTGTCGGCTTACTCTGCATGCTATGCAATCTCATTAGGCAGGTAGTGCAGTTAGAAGGGCTCTATGGTTTATTTGTTTACACCTGGTTGGGAGGGGCATCAGCTGCTTGATACTCCTTGTACTAGGCCACAAGCCAATATGATTGAAACAATCCCCAAGATTTAAAACTTGTCCTTTTTGTGAGGCTGCCATCCCACTCAGTGATGGGCGCTCCAGGTGCCTTTTTAGTCTCCGCAAGGGATACATCCCTGACGATGCTCAAATCTGTCACTCCTCCAAGAGGACACACAGTGAGGGCAGCCCACGTCAAGTTCTTTCTACTGGCATCTTGATGAAGGCCTGAGGCGAAGGATCCTGCCAAGCCTGAACACTGACTTTTCACTAATTCTGAAAGCTGTAGCTCTACACTGAGCTCTTGGGCTCGTTCTTCCTCAAAGATGAAACCTCTTGACTATTGAATCTGACAGAGCAGTCAAGACCTCTCCCAACCAGTCATCAGAAAGGGTTAGAAGAAGCAAGACTTCCAGAGCAAGACTAGTTATAGGTCACCACCTTCAGTGCCTAGTAGATTGAGACAAAAGATCTTTCCTGTCAGGACCACTTAGTAATGCTACCATTGAACCAATGAGCTTTCCTCCTCAGGTGGGAAGTGGGATTCGAGGACAGCATACAAGGTAGCTATGGTGCAGGGTGGTGCTGGTGGCCTGTGATATAGAGAAAATCAGACTAGGTGGTCTAGTGGTCTCGTCTCGCCTTAAACTCTGACTGTGACTCTAGCTCCCTGCTTGGAAAAAGTATAATCATTTTCTTTCTTCCCTTGAAAGCAGCACTAGTTTCCCTCATCCATACTCCTCACCCTTCTTATGAGCTGAGAATGGGGAAGAACACCTGCAGAAAATGGAAGACCAATTGATCCAACTGCAATATTTTCCTCCTCCCCCGATGATACAGCCATCTCTTCTACTTCTAGGCAGCCACATGACTAAAATCTTCCAAGACCTCTTCTGATACATGGCAGTCACCGTGCAAATTCTGGTGGAGGG
Organism: Chelonoidis abingdonii; assembly: GCF_003597395.2. NCBI lineage: Eukaryota > Metazoa > Chordata > Testudines > Testudinidae > Chelonoidis > Chelonoidis abingdonii. Next base: position 22,732,905 of record NC_133771.1, read on the forward strand.
TAGTGCAAGAAAATATAAATCACTGAATGTTCTTCGAGTACTGGTCCCTTGAGCTGCACGTAGGTGTGCATGCATGCCATGCGCCTGAATCTGTAAATTCTAACAAGCTGTGTCCATTAGCCTTCACATGCACAGTAGTTTCTTCTCGTGCCTCAGAGCAAAGGCATAAGAGCAGTGTGGGCTGACACCTCCAGTTCCTTTTTACCACTGCAAGGCCTGAATCAGAATCCTTGTGTCCACAGATTTCTCCAGGTTTTATCCTTAAGTCTGTAAATGTGTACATAGGTAGCTTCATAGCTTTTATAATCGTATAATTAGAGTTTGCAGTCTAAGGAGTTCTTTCCCCATAACAGGGACTCCCTCCACCCAGACTGGGACTATGCCCAGAGTCCTAGGATTCAAGAACTGCGTCCCCTGCTCTTGCTCCCTCTCTGTAAGCAACCATCACCAATGTTCTCTTTGCTGCTTGGGGGAGATGCACATTGCTGCAAAGTGCAGCATCTGCCACTCGTTTCCATCAAGAACACATGAAGCTCATGAGCTCTGATTAAGGAAACACCTTATGGAGAAGGCTATGAGGCCTCATTGGTTCAAGACAGAGAGATTACCCCGACCCATCCATCGGCCCAATCAGACAAGCAGCACTCCTCCAAGCATGAGCCTAGGAGAGGAGTCTGCAGCTGGGCTTTTCTTTCCAGGAGTGTAGGGGGCACACTCGTCGTAAGGACAGATACTTGTCCAGATCTGCACGTAAAAGAAGGGATCCCCCCTGAGCCCATCCATACAAGGTGAGCCTTTTTGTGTGATCTGATGGGTCCAGGACTGCAAAAGGCCCCCCACCCCGCAGGCTGGAGGGTAAAGCAGGTTGCTGTTTTAAAAGAAAAAAAGATCCATTAGTGGCTCTGGCTCCAAAACACGAGGACTGACACCTGCCAGCTCCCTCCAAAAGTGTTGGACTGATTCTTCCCTAGTACTGGATGGTCCTTCAAAGAACTGCCCAGCCGCAACTACCTGGGATACATTGGAACCATCAATCCCAACCGTTGGAACACCTTTAACACCAGGTTGTATGGACATCTACACTACACTAGGGGAATTTTCCTCCTTTACCCTCAGTGGCCTCTGCTCTCCAGCCCAGACTTCCTGAGGGACATTGCCACACTGAAGGATGAAACTGCGTCAGTGACACTAGAACTATCCCCTCTCCAACCCTTGGGCAGGAGCATCCACCACCAGTACCGTTGGCCCCACCAGTGGGGAGAGAGCAGTTCTCAGACTCAGGTGAGTCAGATGCCCCAGTCAGTCCATCTCCTCGTAGAAAGCTGAGTCCTGAATGCCTTCCCCAAGGACCAAGGGTACCCATGCAGTGGGGTCCCTCCTCCCCATCCAGCTGATCCCTTATTGGGAGTTACTGGAACCTCTGTGAGATGCCCTGGATCCATTCATGAGTCATACCACACTTCTCCTACTTGGCACCCACCAGATCTGTTGAAATATGAGAAGGAAGACCTTAACCTGGATCTGCAGGTACTGATGAGAACCTCCTCTGGATGAAACTGTCACTCTGTCCTCACCATCTCCATCAGATGAGTACAGTCAGTACCAGGAGCTGCTTCAGAGAATAGTTAGTGACCTCTACATACCGTTGGAGCAGGTCCAAGACTACCAACACTGGATCCTAGATATTTTGCAATCTACAGGTCCATGCACAATGGCACTCTCAGTTAATGAGGCCAGCATGGAGCCAGCCAAAGTGATCTGGCATACTCCCACCATATGCACCCCCTACTGCTAAAAGGGCTAAGAGGTTATCTCATTACCAACAAAGGGTCTTAATGTCTTTTCTCCCACTGAACTCTGTCTGATTCTACAAGCAGTTACAGAGACAGCTAGATTGCAGCATTCCAAGACCATGCTAGGTGACCAGGACATAGAGGTTGGACCTTTGGGAAGACAGGTCATTTATTCTACAAGCCTACAGTGCTGTATCGCTATCAGGTTTTGTTAGCAAAATATGACTTTAACAGTTATGCCAGTCTGTCCAAATGTAAGGAAAAGCTTCCCCTCTGACAACAGATTCAATTTCACTTTCATAGAAAAGGACCTGAGGAACAGCTGGGTCTGCTCTGCCCTTGGACTGGGGACACAAGGACATATAGAGTGAAGGCGCAGTCCAAATGGATATTATGAGCCAAAACCAATCTGATCTCACATACATGTGACACTTGTATGTCAGAATTGGAACCTATGTGGACAATGTACCTCAAAAAAACCCAGTTTCTGTAAGGTAAGCAACCATCCTGGGATGTGGCTTGTTCCCCACCATCTGCAAGGCAAGGGAAAGAATCCCAGTTAGTCATGTGCTGCAGCTGTGGGGTGATAAACAATTGCCTCCTGGCCAGAAGAGGCAGAGCTCAGTTGCAGGGAGACTGCAGAGGAGACAGGTCTTCCTGGAGGAGAGATGTCCTGGGATAGGGTTTAATAGACAGGAAACAACATAGGAAGAACTCTAGAGGAGCTGGTTAGGCCCCCTGCAGGGGAGGCCTTGAGGTAGGGAGAACAAGATGGAGCCTGAGAGGGTTGAAGGGGTATTAGTTTGGAGATTTGTTTGGGCTTGTTTGTGTTGCCCTGGAAGAGATTTAGCCTTTCATTTGACTTGGCCAGAGAGCCAAGCTACAGAATACTCCCAGGGGGATCTGGGAGCAGATGAAGGGTGGGAAAGGCCATTGCAGGGCTGAAGGAGAGCCCACGAGGGAGTGCCAGAAACAAGAACCCCTGTGCAATAGTGTCACTAGAGATGAGGGATGCCCACGAGTTGAGAACACACTACTGCATATCTTTTTTCAGCACTGCAATTGTATTTATTATTTTACATCACTCATGACCGTGCTTAAAAGACATTCTTCCTCCAGCAGAACTTCCAATTATTTGTAGTGCTTGGTTCACAGGTGCAATGAGAAAATTATAGATTCTTCTGACTCTGTGAAAAAGGGGCAGAGGATTTATTTCTCCTCTAGTTTCCATGAAGAGCCCCCAGCAGTCAAAAAAACTGAACAGAATGTTGGGAATTATTAAGAAAGGGATGGATAATAAGACAAAAAATATCATGTTGCCTCTATATATATCCATGGTACGCCCACATCTTGAATACTGCGCGCAGGTGTGGTTGCCTAATCTCAAAAAAGATGCATTGGAATTGGAAAAGGTTCAGAAAAGGGCAACAAAAATCATTAGGGGTATGAAACAGCTGCTATATGAGGAGAGATTAAGACTGGGACTTTTCAGCTTGAAAAAGAGACAACTAAGGCATTTTATGATAGAGGTCTATAAAATCATGAGTGGATGGAAAAAGTGAATAAGGAAATGTTATTTACTCATAACACAAGAACTAGGGATCACCAAATGAAATTAATAGGCAGCAGGTTTAAAACAAATGAAAGGAAGGATTTTTTTTACAAAATGCACAGTCAGTCTGTGGAACTCTTTGCCAGAGATGTTGTGAAGGCCAAGACTAACAGGGTTCAAAAAAGAATTAGATAAGTTCATGGAGTATAGGTCCATCAATAGCCATTAGCCAGGATGGGCAGAGATGGGTCTCTGTTTGCCAGAAGCTGGGAATGGGCAACAGGGGATGGATCACTTGATGATTACCTGTTCTGTTCATTCCCTCTGGAGCACCTGACATTGGCCATTGTCAGAAGACAGGATACTGGGCTAGATGGACCTTTGGTCTGACCCGTTCTTATACATACAACTCAGCTGTTTGGACAGTGTATTGATTTATTTGACTCTGCTTTCAGCTGTAACCTTAATTGAAGTTACCCCAGTTTTAGACAGTGTTACAAATTCTACTTATCTGAATGTCTAAGTAGGCTTAGAAGGCTTAGATTTTTACTGGAAAATGTCAGTAAATGTCAATTTCACCATACACACACAAACCCATGAACAAATACTTCTATGGATAATAGAAATTTACATAGACAAAATTGCTGCTCGAGAACTTATTTGTACATTTTGTCATGTGATGTTGACATTTTGTGTATTAAAGGTTGTCTTTAACTTGTTGAATTAAATAATTGTCTGACTCCCCAATTTTCTGAACATTTACACACATGAAAATGTAAATCAATAAAAATGTTTAAAATTTAGGTTTGAACAACTGTAAAAATTCAATAAAAATTAAAAATAAAAATTGATTTCTGCCAAGCCTGTTTAAGTAGTTCTTAGAGAAATGTTTATAGTCATCTGGAATGCAGTTGTCTTTAAATGTTGAGCATTTGACCTGTAAAATCTCACTAAGAGTCATTCTTAGGTGCATTTGCTGCCTCCAGATTCTATCCACACAAGCAATTAAAACGTGACATGGTGCCAAAGTATTACATTAGTGATGCAGCGGAAAATAACTGTGCAATTATTTAATAATGCACAGAAACACTACTGTCTTCAGTTGGCCTACAGAGGGAATTTTAGGCGAGCAGATTTAGTTATTTAAATTGGAATTTAGCCAGGATCAGTTTTAACACTCTTACACTTGCAAGAAGTGCCATGATTTTAGAAGAAGTAGATATTATGGTGGAGCAGTCACATAAAATCCACAGTTAAGGTTGTGTCAGAGGGCTGAGTTTAACAGGTTATTACTTAACTTGGAATTGAGCAAGGATGCCAGGTTTAGCACTTCTACTGTTGTACAAAGAGCCACAGCATTTTCAGCAAGCACAAGAGATCAGAACCTTGGTTTTAGATCTTATCATGGATCTCCTAAAGAAACTGATCTTGGACTCATTTTAGGGGTTTTTTCATCCTTTACTCCTGCTGTTTGTTGATGGTTATTCCCAAAGTCTGGTAAAGCATAATCTTTGTGCATGTTATCTTCCTAATTATCCTAAATGATTATTCTTACCATAATTATCATACTTCATTTATAATTTGGAAGGCACCTACTCATTTCCTTTACATAGTATTGCACAGTCTGTGTGGTAAATGGTGATTTTACTTATATCTTGCCCCAGGGCTCTAGAAATTGTATCCCAGCCCTTTGCTGTCATCATAATGTTGATTCAGATACTGCACATTTGGGCCCCCACCCATCCAGTTCTAGGAAAGTTTTTGTCAGCTGCTCTCCTTTCTATTGATGCCTGAATTCTGTCACAGCATCCGTTCCTTCTATAAGGATACCTGAAACGTTAAAAGCTAGTCCTGTTCTATCTGATCAATGTCATTATGGTTGAGAGCAAAGCAGTATAATAGAGTTTCTTCTAGGAGATCCCTGTGGAATCTGCTTTCATAAGGGTAAGGTAACCATCAGTCACCAGAAAGGGATAGTTGCCACTAACTATGGGCCTAATTCTGGCAAGAGCTGAACACCTATTCCTGTGATAGTCACTGCCACTCAGCACCTTTCAGGACTGATACACAAACATTGCCCTGATATGACGACTACATCTCACCAAGCACTCAGGTTGCCACTGAGACTAGTAAAGTGCGAGGGAGGAATCTTGCGAGTATGAAAAGGCTTGAGCCCCACTAATATTATGTATAAAAGGAGAGGAAAATAATTTTGAAATAAAGCAACACTTTGTACTGAGACAGTGGCCCTGATTCTGCACATACATGTGTACCTGCTAACTCTAGGTGTGTGAGTCATCCCATTGATATAAATGGGGCAAATTGGATGTCACCTCAAGAACACATGAGTTTGTGGGACTGGGAGGTGCTGGAGTCTTGGTCAGTGTTTTAATTATGAATCTTATTTTCTAAAGATTTATAATTGTCATAAAAACATGCTCCAGGCTGAAATGTAGCTTATGTAGTTTCTGTACAAATAATTTGTATTTGCATGTTCATAAACAAAATATACACCCCCTCCATTTGGCTGTGTAAAACATGACAATGAAAGCACTGACATTTCTGGAACTGCTGAATTGTTTGTGTTTCTGTGGCTTAAAAATAAAGGTTGGTTTGTTTATTATTTAAATCTAGAATTTTGCCTTTGTTCAGCTAGTTCTTAGTCAGTAGGTACTACAATTATTAGAGCCGTAGACCTATCAATCAATCAAGTCAAATACCTTGCATTTATATAGAGTCTTTGTTAAGGTTAGGTGTGGTACAGCTCTTGCTAATCCCCCCAAAATGGAATGATTAATTATTTGTAGTAGTAGAAGTGTCTAGGAGCCCCAGTAATGGAGCAGGACCCCATACTGCTAGGAGCTATACAAACACTGAACAAAAGACTGGTCCCTGCCCCAAAGAGTTTACAATTCAGGTAATAATTAATCATTACTATCTTGCACCCTAAGCCCTAATCCTACAATCAGTTCCCATACAGACATCAGTGAAGTCACTAGGCCTTCATACTGATGCAGGGATGTGCCCACACAAATCCAGTTGTAAGGTCAGGGTTACATAGTACTTTTCATCTAAGAATCGTAAAGTGAATATATACTATTGTCTCTATGTTACAGATAGGGAAACCGAGACACAGATACCTGAAGTTTCTTGCCCGGGGTTGCACAGTTGCTGAGTCAGGAACAGAACCCAGGACTCCCATGATCTACCCCCTAGCTAATTAATGACACAAGCGCTGTCCTATTTATTATATAGGATCAGCAGGAGCTAAATCCTCAGCCCAGCACCCATCTGGACACTGGACCGATGTATGAGGGGAGGGGCAGACGGTAGAGAACTGCTGAGCCACCTTCTGAAGACTACTGAAGTAGGCCTCCACAGCCCCAGTGTGCCTGCCCTCTGCTCAGCGAAGCCCTAGCAGCACTGCTCTTGTGCACCTTCCTTGCTGCAAAGCTGAATTGTGCTGTTTCATTGGATGTGAAAATCCCAGTTTGCACTCAATTTTATTTAGAGCAGGGTTTCCCAAACTTGGTTCGTGGCTTGTTCAGGGCCGCGAGATGCTTTGTTTACCTGATCGGCCATAGGTATGGCCGCTCTCAGCTCCCAGTGGCCATGGATCACAATTCCTGGCCAATGGGAGCTGCGGGAAATGGCCTGGGCCGGGCCGCCACTTCCAGCAGCTCCCATTGGCTGTGAACAGCAAATAGCAGCCACTGGGAGCTGCGAGCAGCCATACCTGCAGATGGTCAGGTAAACAAAGCATCTCGTAGCCCACCAGGGGCTTACCCTGAACAAGCCACGAACCAAGTTTGGGGACCCCTGATTTAGAGGGATTATGACCCCAAAGGCTTGGTGATCATAAAGAGCAGGCAGATATTAAGGACTTAAGAGGAATTGCTCAGATCTATTTGATCCATTATTGGTGCATCAAAAATACTCTAAATAGACTGGAAGGGGCCCCTTGGGCAAGAAAACAATTAAAATGGCTTTCCATAAAGTGCTCTGATATTACCTCTTCGGTCAATAATACCTGAAGTCAACATTAGTGCCTAAGTACTCATAAGCCAGTGTGCCAAAGTGCATTCTAACAGGGTAACCAATGGTCAGCATAATGGAAAAAACCTGAGCAGGAAAGACACAAACAGGTCCAGCAGAGAGTTGGTCCTCTCTCATGGCTAATGCACATACAGCCGGATCCAAAGCCCACTGCAGTCAATGGGAAGCCCCTCGCCTTACTCATGAGTGAGGGCCAGGCACAATCTAGCCCTGTATTCACTGCAGCACCTCTGAAAACCAGCCATATTACAATTATTTATAGAGTATCAGATGGGTGTGGAGGGCAGCTGGTCTTCTGTCAAGGAAATTCTACTGGAAGAGAAATGTTCGGCTAATGGCATGGGAGCATATCAAAAGGTCATAACTATAACGAGGTTCAAAAAAGAATTAGGTAAGTGCCTGGAGGCTAGGTCCATCAATAGCTATTAGCCAAGATGATCAGGGACACAAGATGGTCTGGGTGGCCCTAGTCTCAGATTGCCGGAAACTGGGAGTAGATGACAGGGGATGGATCACTTGATGATTACCTGTTCTGTTCATTCTCTCTGAAAGCACCTGGCATTGGCCACTGCCAGAAGACAGGATAATGGGCTAGATGAACCATTGGTCTGACCCAGTATGGCTTTTCTTATCTTCTTTATCATTAGTCTATGTGTCTCTGTACATATGTGATTTTCAGTGTTCACCCAGAAACTTCCTCCATGCTGAAGGTCTCATCAGCAGGACTCAGACAAAGTCAATGGATACCTCTGAATTATTCTTCCTCAGAAGGAGATACAGAATTGACACTGTCAGGATCTGAACTAATAGAACTTAAGAAGCTTAGTTAAGCTACAGCTGAGGCTTAGATCAGTTCACTATGTGTAAACTGAGAAGGATCTTGTGGGGTTTTGCAAGACATCTCTGCTTTGGATAAGAACAAAATTTTCACCATTTTCCACCGGGAAAAAAGGAACAATATTCCACCCTAGAGCTAACTACAAATTCAAACCCAGGGCAAAACCCAAACAAACCTGTTTTGCACTCCCAGGAAGTGAAAGACAAGCAAGAGACAGATGGAATTGCTCAAAGAAGTCATGACTCATAGCAAAGAGGGCTCGACAAAACAAGCCAAGGCAGGTATCACTATGGATAGGTCTATACTCCCAGCACAGGTAGACAGACTCACACCAGCTGGCCTTGAGATAGTGTGCTAAAAATAGCTGTGTGGCCATTGCAGCTCTGGCAGAGACTCAAGCTAGAGATGCAAGCTCTAGCCTACATGGCCTCCGTAGGCTAGAGCTGCTAGCCTGAGTCTCCACTGAAGCCATAATGTCCACCCAGCAATTTTTAGCACAGTAGCTCAAGCCTTGCTAGTGAGAGTCTGTCTACCCAGGCTGGGAGGCTTTCTCACAGCTGCATCATAGACATACCCCATGAAACCATTGTGGGTGGTTTCAGGTGATCTTACCCTAAATTGTGGTCTGCTGTTGAAGCAGTCAGGACTAGTTATTATTGACATTACTGCACAATACACAAAAGGACCTCATTGTGCATCATTGCACAAAAGTACATTGTTGATTAACTGAATGAGAGCTTCCAAGGTATTACAAAATGCAGGGAGTTTTTAATAGTCTGTCTGGCAACCCCATCCTTAGCACATAGCTACAAGAGAGCCTTGAGAACTGTGATAGCTGCAGCCTCATAAGAACCAGCTCCAGAACTACTTTTTAACATCCACTTTACTAGGAAAGCCATAGCAGAAAGTAACTACAGATCTTTTCCAGCTGGATAATGCAATCTAACTTCTTGGCAACTTCTCAAGATTCATTGATAAAGATTAATTGCTGACCACTACATCAAAGGAGTCATTGATAAGATGAAATCCTGGTTTAATCGCTATGGAATCCCACTACAAGTCTTCTCTGATAACGGTTCTCAGTTTTCATCAGTGAATTTTAGAAAGTTTGCAAATACCTACAATTTCACTCATGTTGCATCCAGTTCCTGGTTTCCATGGAGCAATGGGGAAGCAGAATGCACAATATAATCAGTGACACAACTTTTTACAAAATCCACAGCTCCTTATCTGGCCCTGCTAGCATCTAGTCAACTTCTCTGACCAATGAATTCCACACGGCTGAGTAGCTGGTGGGTAGAAAGTTATGTCTGTGTGTCCCCTTCAGTGTTAGACTCTCATTGGCTGACTTCTTGAAACAACAGAGGAACTAAGAAAAATATTAAAGCCATCTTATGAGAAATTTTGACAGACCCCCACAGAATTAAACTACAGCTGAATTGATAGACACATTAAAGTCTATCAGTCTTACCTTGCTCGAGTGCCTGAGGTATCATCCATCAGAATCTGGCTGTTTCACCAGCTGAAGCATTCAGATCTCTTCTTACGATCAATGCCTCACCAACTCATGTACAGCAACCCACATGTCCTCCAGACTCCATCTGCAAGAGGACATATCCAGCTGAAGAAAGACAGCCCTCCCTGTTTCTAAAAGATTATATCAGACCTTGAGAAATCAAATAATTTAGTTTAGCAGCTGAGATCCAGATCCATAAAAGGACAGGTACCTAAGTCCAAAATTTAGGCACCACTGAGTTCCTCAAAACTCCTGCTCAGCTGCTGCATAACCCTGTAGGCACCTATTCTGTCTTGACACCTAAAGTTTTACTCTAAAAGTCCCCTTGGTGCTTCAGTTTCTGCATCTGGGCATGCACACTTCTGCCTCACTCCAAGTATGGGGATGCCCATCGACACCAAGTCCGAGCAGGATCCTCAAACTGGTGCAGAGAGTCATTCTCCTGTGGGGCCTGATCCAGTAGGTGTGTTCAGAGCATGCCTACCAGATCAAGGCCCATTCGAAATCCAGCTGCAGGAAAAGCCGCCTCCCTTATAGTTTGTAGACCAGCAATAAACCAGGATGTAGGAGACCAAGGTTCAATTCTCTCTTCTACCTAATGGGGACAAAAGATGTGCACAGGGGTTTTCTAGCTCTCAGGATGGTCCCCTAATCACTAAGCTATGGGATAGTTTGATGTATGTGTGTGAAAAGGCTGGAAAGGAGGTCTCTCAGTCACTCCTGTTGAAGCTGTTCCACTTTAGATAAAAACATAAACAGTCAGTGGGCTGGAGATAGAGTGAGCATGATTCTACGGTCTGATGGTTAGAGCATCCACATAGGCAACCCAGGGTCCAGTCGCTCACCCCCAATCACTATTTAATTATTTATTGAAAATGGAACAACCTCAACAGGAAAGACAGAGCCCCACATCAGAATACCCCAGAGCCGAGGCATGCTCCTGGGAGGTGGGAGACCTCACTTCAAATATTTTCTCCCATCAGGCAGATGAGGGAATTGAACCCCTGTTTCCCACTTGCTGCTTGAGTGTTGGGCTAAGTTATATATATATATAACTTCCTCCTTCATTAGTTGCAGAAAACATCTTAGACACCTGATACCAGGAGAGACTTCATGGCTGTCCATCCCAAACAGAGGGAGGTGCCTATGTCCAACCCGGACATAGGTGCCTAATACCATAGGGCGATTCGGGCTTAGGACACACCCTCACATCAGTATCTCCCACTGGCCAGCTCTGGGGGCTCCCCACTAGTATGCTGGTTTTGGTGGATCCCACTCTAAGGCTATCATCTCTCCTCACTCACTGTACAGGGAGCATGGGTGCCTAACTCCGGCTTTGTGGAGCCCAATGGTTTTCTAGGCATCCAAGTCCCTTTGTGCATCTGTGCCCCAGTGTTTTACTGAGGCAGAATAATCCCCTGAGACGATACCAAAGGTTTGGGCAGGCTCCTTCCTAGGCTTGTTTGTTTATATTTTGTGTTGATGGTTAATGACTGGTTGGATTAGTGATTTATTGCTGTTGACTTCAAAAGGGAGGATGTGGTTTTTGTGGCTGCCCCAAGCCACAAGAGAGGCCGCTAGGGGGCCCGAAAAGGAGAAGTATAAAAACTCAAGGCTAGCAAAAAACAGTTTGCTCAGCGATAAACCCTCACCCCGATCTCCTGAGTCTCTTTATTCAACAGCTGCTACCCACTCCAGTCCTAGCCCTCTCTCACTCCATCCTACCCCACCCCCACGACTCAGCCCACCCAAACTCTGCGTCCTAGGAGACCACCTTTGAGCACACCATCTTGTGCCCCATTAGGTTCGCTGCCTTCAGCTCCCTCAGGGTTCTTTCAATCAATTACTCAGACCTGAGCACTTCAAACAGATACCCCTGTTCGGAGGGGTCTGATGTATTAACTCTGACAGAGTACAAACACCCCTTCTTTAGCCTCTGAAGTCCCAGCCCTTCTGGCAGGGCCCCCATGGTAAACGATTGTAAAAGACAGGAGGAGGATCAGTCCCCAGAGCACGGCAAGGGGCAAGCATAGCAAAGTGTGTGGGGAAGTCGGTCCCTGAGTGAGGCAGGGGCTGGGGCAAGCACGGTGGGGTGGGGTTGGGGGATGGGTCTCCAGAGTGGGCAGGGGCCAGGGACAAGCACAGCAGGGCAGGATGTGATGGGGATGGGTCCCGGGAGCAAGGCAGGGGCCGGGGGGCAAGGACAGAGAGGTGGGGGAGTGGAGGCATACAGGATCCCCGCCCCCAGGGAAGTGTGGAGCTGGTACCTACCTCTCTCTGATGAAGCCTGGTCCTTGGGGGCCAGTTCTTTCTCTCTTCAGCTGAGCTGCAGTTCCTCCAGGCAGCAGAAGCTGCTCTTCCCTCCCTCATGGTGGGGAGGCTGATTGTGATTACCCCTGTGACCAGACATTGCCATGTCCACTTTTCAACCAAACTTTCCAGTCGAAAACTGGACAACTGGCAACAGGGGTGACGGAATGCGGGGCCAAGGCCAATGGGCCATGGTCCCTTCATTTCCCCCTGCTTTAAGGGTGAGCAACAGGGGGAGGCAGCGGAGAGGAGCAAGTGGTGGGGAAGGCCTCGGAGGGAGCAGCAGAGTGAGGGCGGGGGCCTCAGAGGGGGAGGGGCAGAGCAGGGGTGGGGCCATGGTCCAGGCACCAATTCCCCCATTCTAGGAAACTTCTGGCACTCCTGCCTGGCAACCTTTCAAGTGTGCGCCTGGCATGATGGCACCATTGGCAACCCAGTACCACCTTCTGGGGTATGAATAAGGGTTCAGGTAGGTTTTATCTCCAACATTCAGGTGTCCCCAGCCCAGCCCAGCCCTCCTTCTAGAGCTGAGTTGTAATTCAGGACAGCTAACAGCTGTGGCAGATTAACACATGGGCCCATGAGGTCCAGGCCCATGGGCCCCAGCCAAGTTGAGGGCCCTGGCAGGAGCACCAGAACCAGGAGCACCAGAAGTGAGAGGGCCCATCAATGTCAGAACTGTGGGACCACCCATGCTCCTCTTCTTCCCACTGAGCCCTGCTCCTGCTCTTCTCCCTGAGTCCCTGCACCTTGGCCAGGTGGGAAATCGGAGCCAGGCCATAGTAAGAACTGCCCAGGGACCCCAGGCTGCTGTGGAGAGCCCTTTACTCTCCACTGGCACTGGGCAGGGGGCTGGGGTGCCTGAGAGCAGCCCCAGACCTGGGTCTCCACCCTCCCAGGCCATGCTGCCCAGAGCACGCGGAGGGTCCAGAGCTCCCCACAGCAGCCCTGGGTGACTCTGACCATGGTCCGACTCCAGCTTCCAGTCTGGCCAGGGAGTGGGGCCTCAGGGGGCAGGGGTCGGGCCCATGGCATGGGGGAGCTAATGTCCATCCTCAGCCTCCCCAGCCTGGGAAGAGGCTGGTGCCGCTATTAGAAGCTGTGCTTCATGGTGCGGAGGTTATTGCTGCCACAAAGCACAGCCCCTGCCACCACCGCTCCGTGTCTGCCCAAGGATACTATGCCCATGTAGGGTTGCCAACTCTCCCGGATTGGCCGGAAGTCTCCCAGAATCAGCCTCAATCTGCCAGTTGCTATTGAAACCAATCCAGGATATTTAATAGGCCAAAAGTCCAGTTGGCAGCAAAGTGGGGTTAAGGCAGGCTCCCTACTTGCCCTATCTCCGTGCAGCTCCCAGAAGCAGCCGGCAAGTCTGGTTCCTAGGTGCAGGGGCAGTCAGGGGGTCTCTGCATGACCCAGGAACCATGGCCAATGGGAGCTGTGGGGTGGTGCCAGTGGTGGAGCCTTGGAGAAGGGGAGGGGCAGCAGTGGGGCCTTGAGGAAGGGGCGGGGAAAGGGCAGGGCATTGGAGAAGGGGGAAGAGTGTTCAATTCTGTGCAATTAGAAAGTTTGCAAACCTACCCTTCTCCCCACTGTGCTCCAGGTCTTCCATTCCCCACCCCCAACTCCCCACTGTTCTTCAGGCCATCCACCTCGACTCCCCATCATGCTCCAAGCCACCCAACCCAACCCCACCCCCCCGACTCCTCACCATGCTCCAGGCCACCCAACGCTTCCCCTTTGCCCCCATGCTCCAGTTCCACCCAGCAAGTTGGTGGCCATCTTTTTAGGGCAGCCTCATTTTCACATATGGAGGGTGTAGGGAAATAGTGGTCATCTGGCCTGGCTTCAGCTTCATTGTTGCCAGTCTGACTAAGGGGAATACAACAGAATGAAGCCAGGAATAGGAAGGGCATGTGAAAGTTTGTTAAGTTTTTTACAGAAACAAACATTTTGCAAGACTTGCAACAAAATCATATAAATGTAGGGTTGGAAGGGACCTTGATATGTCATCTAGTCCAGTCTCCTGCACTGAGGCAGGACTAAGTATTATCTAGCCAGGCCATCTCTGGCACGTATTTGCCTAACCTGTTCATAAAAGCCTCCAATAATGGAAATTCTACAACCTCCTGAGGCAATTTATTCCAGTGCTTAACTGCCCTGACAGGAAGTTTGTCCTAATGTCCAACTTAAACCTGCCTTGCTGCATTGTAAGCCCACTGCTTCTTATCCTGTCCTCAGTGGTTAAGGGAAACAATTTATCCCCCTCCTCTTTATAAAAAACCTTTTACGTACTTAAAGACTATTATCATGTCCCCGCCTCAGTCTTCTCTTCTCCAGATTAAACAAACCCAGTTCAGTCTTCCCTCATAGGTCATGTTTTCTAGACCTTTAATCATTTTTGTTGATCTCCTCTGGACTTTCTCCAATTTGTCCACATCTTTCCTGAAGTGTAGTGCCCAAAACTGGGGACGCTACTCCAGTTGAGCCCTTATCAGCACTGAGTAGAATGGAAGAATTACTTCTCCTGTCTTGCTTACAACTCTCCTGCTAATACATCCCAGAGGTTTGCTTCTTTTGAAACAGTATTCCATTGTTGACTCACATTTAGTTTGTGATCCACTATAACCCCCAAATTCTTTTCTGCAATACTTCTTCCTAGGCAGTCATTTCCCTTTTTGTATTTGTGCAATTGATTATTCCTTCCAAAGTATACTACTTTGCATCTGTCCTTATTGATTTTCATCCTATTTATTTCAGACCATTTCTCCAGTTTGTCAAGACCATTTTGAATTCTAATCCTGTCCTCTGAAGTGCTCACAAGCCCTCCAAGCTTGGTATTGTCTACAAAGTTTAAGTGTACTCTCTATGCCATATTCAAATCATTTATGAAGATACTGAACAGAACCAAAAAAAGGAAAGATCCCTGGGGGGCCCCACTTGATATGCCCTTCCAGCATGATTGTGAACCACTGATAAGTACTGTCTGAGTATGCTTTTCCAACCAGTTTTGCATCCACCTTATAATAGGTTTGACTAAGCTATTTTTCTCTAGTTTCCTTATGAGAAGGCCATGTGAGACCTTCAGTTTTGGCAACACTGAAATGTACTCATGGGTCTATTAAGCTTTTGGATGACAGTTGTGGAAGCAGATTCTCTTTCTGTAGCAGGATACTTTTAAGAATGGACCTATTGGGTCAGACCACTGGTCTGTCTAGCCAAGTATCCAGTCTTGCAACAGTGGCCAATGTCAGATGCCTCAGAGGGAATGAACAGAATAGGGCAAATTATCAAATGATCCATCCTCTGTCATCCAATCTCAGCTTCTGACAGTCAGAGGTTTAGGGACACCCAGTGCATGCAGTCGTGTTCCTATCATATGTAATGGTCATTGATGGATCTATCCTCCATGAATTTATCCAGTTCTTTTTTGAACCCAGTTATACTGTTGGCCTTCATAACATCCTCTAGAAGCAAATACTTCTTTATATTGTTTTAAACTTGCTGCCTATTAATTTAATTGGGTGACCCTTAGTCTGTGTGTTATTTGTTTATCCCTTTCTGAAAATCACCTCAGAGCTGATCTAAGTTGTTGCAGGCATGGGCGGTGGGTGAACCTTGGGCTCAGGGAGACTAGCCCCCAGCTTGGCCCACCCCCTTCCCCTGCCAAAGCCCAGAGCTCCCCCACGTGGCCCCCAGCCCCAGAATGCCAGGCAGGTGGGTGGCGCAGTCCCCATTCCAGAGTGCTGGGTGGGTGGTGCAGCCTCCATCCCCAGAGCACCATGTGGGCGGGTGGCATGGTCCCTAGCCCCAGAATGCCAGCTCCAGCCATCCAGAGTTCTTGACTGCAGGTCAGCCCCACCTATCCCCAGCCCCAGCCCAGGGCCCCAGCTACAGGGCAAGAGCCGCAGAGTGCGTGGGAAGCAGGAGGGGGTTTCGAGGCACAAAGTGGGCAGGGCAATGCAGGCCTCCCCAAGACTTTGATACCTCCCCAGGGCTGCAAGCGTAATTTCTCCAGCCAGGGATCCCACATCCTCTTTTCCTGGCTACCCTTCCTACACACCTCCTATGCTGGGGACTGTGGATGGCAAGGATGAGGAATTCCCCTCCCCAGTGCTATTGCCCTGCCATCTCATTTAGTGTCACTTTACCTTACTGTAATATAAAATGTGGTTGTTGTGGGACCAAATTACCCTCCTTGAAATCAGCAAGTGTTTTGTTAACTTCAGTGATAGCAGAAAATGCGCCCCCCCCCCCACACACTTGTAAATTCCTTTAAGATTCTCAGCTGAAGGTTAAAAGCATTCTGTAAAGAGATACCATCATAGCACAGTAGTAGGTTTTGGAAAAAACAAGCTTTTACAAAAACTTAATCCAGTAGAAATATTTTCACGATTTTTTAATCAATTGGGAAATTGGCTTTTTGAAAACATAAACATTCCCTTGCTATGTTTATGAGGAAACTCTGCAACACCCTGCAGTAAACCTGACAGGGAAATTGACTGGAAACAAACTGAAACTGACTAAGGCTCCAGTCCTGCAAACACAAATAGTGAGATTAAGCATGTGAAGGAGTGTTTGTTGGAACCAAACCTACTTTATTTTAACTCTCCAAGCTCAGAAAAGCGCAATAAAAATAAAATAAAATAAAATAATACAAACAGTAAAATAAGTGACAAAATAAATTTGATTTAAAAGTTAATATTTAATAATGTACAGATCTCTTCTTACAC
Source organism: Chelonoidis abingdonii (assembly GCF_003597395.2). Lineage (NCBI taxonomy): Eukaryota > Metazoa > Chordata > Testudines > Testudinidae > Chelonoidis > Chelonoidis abingdonii. The sequence goes on from NC_133771.1 coordinate 22,749,703, forward strand.
AGACCAGATACGTTTTAAACATAGTTTTTGACTGGGCATTTTTGTCACAAATCTAGTATGATTTTATTATTTAAGCACAATTTTAAAATTTATTAAAAACACAAAGTGCAGCCGCACAGTTCAAAATAAAATCAAACTGATGAGACTGCCTAATAAAAAAGATGGTAAGAGAAGACTGTCCTGGGCAAACAGTGAAAGGTGACAGGCAGCCCTCTGAAAAGCACTGTATGAAAAGCATGATTTAATGACGAGTTCTATGTGGGCTGGAAAGCTTGTCTCTCTCACCAGCAAAAGTTAGTCCAATAAAAGAGATTACTTCACCCACTGTCTCACTAGTAAAAACAATGCAGTAGTGGCTCTCAGTTTTTGCAGGAGAAAAGAAAAATGATTACAGGTTTGTAATATCATTTGATCACATGATGTGGGAGCGACCATATGTAATGACTGTTCACAATTAGATCTAAGGGGGGGAGGGAATTGCGGCTAAAATAAATAATAAAATTAAAACATCACATGGTAAAAGGCTGATTAAATTCACTTCGAAGTTATTAAACAGGAAATGCAAGATTCAAAATGCACATTTTGAGGGGGAGGAAGGAGATAATATTTTATTAGACCACCTTCTGTTTGTGAGAGAGACAAGCTTCTGAGCCACACAGGGCTTTCGCAAGTACTTTCCCTCCATCACTTGCATTAGTGTGTTGTTTCAGACTTTGCTTCCCTATTGGTACCATGTGTCAGTTTTGTAAAAATATTCACTAGTGTAGCATTTAAAAAGAAAAGGGGAAAATGGAGGTGGGTGGGGGGGGGAGGAGAGGCTGGAGCGTGCTGGGGTTTTCCAGACTAGGTCTGGGAAACTGGGTGTGTTTGTTTTTGTATCTAGAGAATGAAATGTTTGGGGGAGAAACTATTCTTATGCAAAGTAAAGCTGGGAATGAAATAACAGGCTAACTGGGAGAACAATGCAAACGCCGATTGCCCGCAGCTAAAAGGAGGTGTGAAATCAGAGGGTTGAGCAAGATCTTGCGTAGGTGATGCAGGTAATGATGAGGCAGTGATTTCGTTAGGAAACAGCCCTTGAGGAAGCGCTATTAAGCGCTGATTGCTTGAAGGTGGGGGAGCAGAGGGGGGGCCTGGCAGGAGTGGGCGGTGCTCGCCCTGAGAGCGGTGCCTGGAGAGGGCGGGGCTCCGGAGGAGGGCGGTGAGTGGTGATAGGTGAAGGTTGTTACATTGGCTGTATTAGAAGCCGGAGCTGGGCTAGGTCGGCTCCTTGCAGCTGAGCGAGCACGTGAAGCGGAGAACCCGGGAGCGCCCGCCAAGGAAGGAGGATGATAAACGTGTCAGCGGTGTGGTTGTTAGCGCTCTTCTTGCAGGCAGCGTGCTCGGTGAGTCCGGGGGCTGCCCTGGGGGGAGGGGGCCATGTGTTGTGCCCGATCGCTGGCGTGCTGTGCCGGGGGGAAGGGATGGGATGTGCAGAGGAGGAACAGGAGCTGGACAATCGCCCTCCCGCTCCCAACTCCTCTGGGGAGGATCAGCCCTTTTGTACCCTCCAAAGTCTCCCTGAGCCAGAGCCGGGCGTAGCCTTGGCGCTCGGTTCCCCGTGGGGGAGCAGAGGCTGTGAGCCGGGCGGGCTCTCGGTGCTCCAGGCCCCTGGAAACGGGCTAGGGGGAGGGCTGGTTGCTTCGCTTCACCCCCTGCATTCAATTACCCAAAACGGCTCCATATGTTGCGAGGCTCCCAGTCCCGCGCTGGCAGGAAGCGCTCTCCGGCTGCCTTGGCAGGAGCTGCTGAGTCTGGCGCAGCTGCCTCCTTTCAACAGGTTATTAGAGCCGAGCCGCACCCTCCCGTGCCCCTAAGGGCTGGCTGACACCCAGGGCTTCCAGCGCCTGCTGCAGCCCGCCCCGGCGGGCTTCGTTCAGAGCAGCCCCTGCATCCTGGGCGCCTGGTTGGAGCCGTGCTGCCCGCGCCCGAGCCCTTCGCTCCCCGGCTCCTGCCCCTCCTCTGGCTGGCCGGATATTTGCTCTTGACTTTGTGCCGCTTGTCCGCGCGGTGTTTGCTTTCCGCGGCGGTGACGGGCTCCCGCTGGTCCCGAGCTGGCTAAGATGCCAGCTGAGCGCCAAGCCATGCGCTCTCCTCCGCCCGGCGTGGAGCTCTGCTGGCAGCTGAGAGGTGGCGGCTGCAGGCTCCCCACGCGAGGAGAGACCTTTTAAAAAGACCCCTCATGCAGCCGCCTGGTTACAAATCAAACTTGGAGGCAAGACTTGCTTGGCAGAGGCGGGGACGGCTTCGATCAAACGCCATGTCCCTCTTCAGGACGGGGGGTGGGGGGGAGGAAGTCCGCTCCCTGCTCCCATGGGCAGGGCTAAGCTATAACCTAGTTTAGGTCCTTGCTCTGGAATGGCCACTTAAAGCTAGCGTGGAAATGGGAAAACTTTCAAGAGTGCTCCCAAATCAAGTTTTTACCGCGTACTAGTGCTTGCTCATGCTGTGGCGCTAAAACAGAAAATCATGTGGTTGTAGTTTGTTCCCATGCCTAGACCGTCTTTCATATTAATTTTAAATAAAATACTTAGTGGCTAACATGCCTATTTAAAAGAAAAAAGCAACTTTCCTTAATCACACTGCTTCAATGTCCTAGTTCCCTGCTGCCTGCCATGTTCCTTGCTGACTTCAGCTTCTGCAGAAAGCATAAACCTGGCTTCTACTACAGTGAGTGTAGCGTTTATTCCATTGAGTTGATAGTACTAATCTCTATATAGATCATCAATTTATCAGGGCACCAGTATGTGCCTTCCCAGTGGTGGATTAATTAAGATGTTTTAACTAGGCTCTCTGTAAATCAACATTCTCCTTAACTACCCCAGTCAAAGCTTTATTGGGGGGGTCAAAGATTTTTTAAATCTCCTCTCTTCCCCCCAAAAACTCACTGCAGCCTTAAAGAGATTATTTTCAACGTGGGCTCCAAATTTGAGTGGATTGGAGTAACCACTTAGGTTCTCCCTCAGATGGCTACCCATTGTAGCCACCAGATGTCAGCACTGTAGTACTCGCTTCAGTGCTGTTCAGTCTCTAGTTGGCAAAGTAGTCTACAAAGCATTTCAGAAATTAGGTTTTGTGCCTATGATGGTGGCATAAGCCATTCCATAGTAGACTCTTTTGGTCTAACTTGAATGAAATGGAAAAGTACTGACTCCTTTCATTAAAGTGATTGTAAACACTCACTAATCCATAAAACCTACCTCTCACTCAGGCATGTGTACCCACTTCATAAGTCACTCGGGGTGACAGTGAGTTAGTGGCAGAGACAGGACTAGAATTACCCAATTCCTGGCTCCCAGACACATACTTAGTCAGTTATGCCTTGTGCTTTTTCACACAGAACTCATACTATTTACTGAGCATGACCAAGCCTATGGAGTGCCCACTTTCTCCCATCCTATAAACACACAGTATCTGGATCTGCACTGTTTGTGTAGTCTCCTTCCTCTCATGGCATATCCAAGGGGAGGAATAAAGTGTAACATTTTCTCTACCAGGACAGAGCAGTGTCCCTAGCTAAAATGCCTGTCCTGAAAACTGAACTGTCCCTCCTTGGTTGAATTTCAGATTTTTCCAGAAATAAACCAGAAAGAGAAGGGAAATCTACAGTAAAGGAGGCTACAGAAATTGTGAAATGGATGTTTGAAAGCCCTTCAGGGTAGGAGAAATCAGAGTACACTTATGTACAGGCGAAGTACTACAGAGTTCTCTAGATTATCATAGACATCAAAAGCAAAGGGTTGTGGTGAAGAGACCCCAGTAGCTCTTTCATATTTAGGTAGGGACAATCTCTGCAGTCCAGCTGCTGCTTCATATCAGTTAACTTATGTGACTTGAACTCTAGAAATCTAATATCTGTATTGGGCCTCAGAACAGTAGATGTGGCCCAACCTTTGGAAACTAAAACAGTGCATTTTATTTCTGGGAATAACAAATCCTGTCCTGGCAGAGATGGCTTGGTAGAAGTGATCGTGTTAACAGCACTTTTACTGGCAAAGACAAAGTACAGTTGGAGTCTGGCCAGCTTTTGGGCCACCGTTGCTTTGCTGCCATAGGTTCTCCCTTACTACCAGACCCTTATCTGTTTACACATATCTGCAGGTCATAGATATCTAGCATTAACCTGATAACAGGAATACTCTAAACGAGAAGAAACCAGGATTTTAAAGACAATTCACCAATGGCAGAATCAATGAATGAATTAAGCAAAATGCGTCAGGCAGCAGGCAACACATTGGTGACTCAAGTACTTAAATGACTTCCCTTGTAACTGTTGGCCCGTGCTTGCATTTATTCTGTTTAAATGAATGGTGCTTAGAACCAAAGATCAAAGTTGGTTTTCCTCTCAAGCTGCCCTTGTCTCAGAAGATGAAGTTTACCTCAGGTAATGGGTGTGGAAAGCATAGCATTGCTGTGTAGGCCTCTGCCTGCTTGGGATCCCAGCTAGTATGTTATGATCCCATCCCCGATGTGCTTGTTGCTAGCAGTTTTCTAGCTAGTTCCTCGCCCACCACTCTGAGGAATGAGTTGTAAAAGATGCTTGGGGTTCACCTGATGCAACTATGCAGCCATGAGAGCTGCTTGACAACTTGTCTCCTTGCCATGTTGCTGCATGATGCCACAGAAATTGATTTCCTGTTGGTATGTTGCCAGCTTTTTGAGCTCTGCCCACAAGGAGAGAGCAGGGAGTTTTCTTCTGTCCTTGGAGGAGGTGGTGCTTTGTTACTCAGGACAGTAAGATGTGAGCACAACCTGCCCTGCTCACTCCCTGTAAAGTGTTGGGGTGGAAAGTGAGAAGGGCCTGAAGCTTAGGTGGACTATGGAGGTAGAAGTAGAAGACTGTTCCTGGCATTGCTTAAGGGGACTTGTGCAGTAACTGTCCCTTCCTGTGGGCGTGGACATGTCTGTACATGGCTCAAGAACCCAGGATGGACCCATCTCCCCATTGGCTTTCTGAGACCATGCTTCATGTTACTGCATGGCCCTTGCACTGCTTTGCCTGGCCACACATTTGGAAAAGACTCCCCTTTGATAGAGCACATGATCACAGCAGTGGTATTTCTGTCCAGCATGCATGGGTTGTGCTCATCCTGGGTTGTTTGGGTTTATTTAATGAAGTCAGTAGCCTGTGATATTTTAACTGGTTGGTAGCCATGTGGCAATGTTAATCTTAAAACTGCTGCATGAACAGTGTATCCTGACAGTGTAATACACTTCATAGGACCTTAGCAAATCTCTAGCTGTGGCTACAGGAGGGCATGCTGCAATCCCTCTCCAGCCTAGTTAGGGGAAACTGCATTAGCAACTTCCATGGTCTAAAAACCATGGCTTCTAAAGGTGGCTAGCTAGTTTTGATTGGTTCCCCGGTACAGACATGCTGAATTCTACAGTGGAGGCTAGCAAAAGACTGGTAGGGCTGGAATGAGCCTCTCTCTGAAATGGCTTGCAACACTGAATACAAAGCAAAGGTGAGATCACTCTGAGCTGTATGTCAGCTAATGTCTTATAAGGAAACTAGCTAGTCCAGCTTTCACATTAAATCTGTATAACAGATTCCTCCTTATACACAAACTACCTGTCATGAATAGGACTTTTCCATGTGAATGTCCAGCTGCTGATGTACAACAGGTGTAAAAAGTTGGGCCTTCTGTGGTCTTAAGCTCTTCCCAGGTGAGGGACACCAATGTAAGCATAGTTCTTAGTCACTTTGTTCTAGGATGACTTACCTAGTACTACTGAATAATTAACACTTCTAATGGCAACCCTGGGAAGCTGCTGGAAGCTCAACAGTTCTCTAACAGCCTGAGACAAGTTACAGCAAGTGTAAAAAAAAACCTGTAAATCTTCTCAGATATGAAGCTGAAATTCTGTGCTTTTAAGTGCACTAACCTGAATTCTAGCTAGAACAAAGCTTATGTATGCTCCACATTAAGCATGTCTTTCAGCGTGTGGGACTCATTACTATTGAAATAGTTGTCCTTAACTAAATGCTGTAGGGGCTCCTCCCGTACAAACCTAGCTTGATGTGATTCCTGGTGTCGAAGTTGGACACTTTCCTCTCAGAGGACACTAACATTAATGGACTCCAATATTCCCTCCCTATGTGTTAAGCCTTCATTCTAGTTTAATTCAAATGTTAATTTGTGACTGTTTTTAGAAAGGCTGAGGTAGGTTTCTGCAAGAGTTCCATGATGATGAACACTCTCCTATGAATGGAACACTAAATATGAAACTTTCTGTGCAGAAAAGACAAATCTGAGTTGTAAACACAGCAGTTCCCAACCATAATTAAAACCCTGTTCCCTCTTGATGTACACAGGACCTAATGCTAGCAAACAGTGTTAGTCTTATAGGTCTTATTCCTGAAGTCATGCTATGTGGTTAAGTTGTCTATGCACTCAGGTGGAACAGAGTTCTGTGTTGAGAACTAGAGTACCTAACCATCCTACTCACATAATTAATATGCCGTATAGGCCAGGTCACAACTCTTCTATATAACTGAACAATCCAGTTGCAGATAAAACTTGGAGAGAATAAAGTTGACACATGAGCATTTCACTTTTTATCACCTGAGTCCTGGTCATAAAACTTGCCTTCATCAGAGACTTTTAATAAAGTAATCCAACTTTTCCAGTACTACATGCTAACCTAGCATTTTTCAATAAAGTTTTGTTGACCTATATTTTTTATATTGAATTTGAGAGCCTCATCTACTGTAGAGCTTCCTTGATTTGAATTTAAGTCAGTGACCGAAACTTTCAGTTGTAATTGCTGAACATTAGGCTGTGAAGTAAGTGATCTATGATGCCTTTTGAAGTCCATGAGCATTTCTGAATGCTGAGCACTTCTGGATATTAGTCTACCTACTTGGTGTGTAATAAGGATTTTGGTACCTACGCTTGGCCTACTGTAGAAGCACATTGTTTCCTCAATATGTTTGACTAGCCAGTCCATATACCATTCTAGAAAGCTATCTGGATATGCTGAGTTAATCTTTATCTGAAAAGCTAAAATGTGGCTTTCATGTGTAGCAAGATCAGCACAGACCTCTCAGTACTAAGTTAAGAAGCAGAGTGATGGAGGCAAACATCTGACAAAACTCAGAACTATGGCTGAATTTCAAAGTTCTGAAGTTGAATATTGGGGTCTGAAGTGCTCTTACTACATCTCTTCTCCCTTCCTGCCCCCCGATAACCTGTCCTAGTGGAATCTCTGGCTTATTGAATCAGTGTGTAGTTGGGAATGTAACTTCCTGTTGAGTCACTGAAACTGTAGTCACAACTGGATCCTCAATGTTACACTTTTATGGCTCTTCATCCTGTCTAAAACCTGGAAACCCTTCTGGGGCTGTCCTGGCTTAAATGAAGCAATAAAAACTTTTTGCCTGACTGAACATCTGGGTGTATTGCTCTCCGCAAAGCAGAAGGGAGGAGACAGATGTTACTAAGTGATTCACTTACATCAAATAGATGACTGTGTTCCAATGGCACATCATATCTTCCAATGTTATCTTCTGGTCTGTGGTGTCTGAAAGCTTTCCAGAATGAAACTGGTTATATCAAAATTTACATGAGGAACAGGGCACAACTCTGGAGTCAATGCACTAGCCATCTTCCAGTCAATGCTGGGTTTTTTGGTTCCCTTTTTGAAAAGGGTTCCTGAGGTCATCTTAACTGTAGTAGTAGGCAATTGGGAAGAAACTATAGCAAAACAGAATTATGAGGGTGAAATCTAATTTGGGGAAGAATCAGCACTGCTTTTGTAAATAGTGAAGAATTCTTTGAGGGTGTCCATTGTGGATCAGGGTGATCCAATTGATTTACTGTCCTTCACCAAAGGCTTTTACAGTCATCTCCTGGATCAGTAACTGGCTTAAAAGAATGTCCCATTCTAAGAATGGGAAAGACGAACAGCAGGGGTCCTCCAAATATCTGTACTGGGATCAGTGCAGCTGAACACTTATTAATCTGCTGAAAGGGTAAACAGTGAGGTGGCAAAACTAGCAGATAGCAAAGTCCAAAACTGACTGAAGAGTTATGGGATCTCACAAAACTGGGCGACTGAGCAACAAAATGGCAGATAAAATTCAACTTTAAGTACAAAGTAATGCATGCTTGGGGGGGAGAACATCATAGTACACGTGCAATGGGTTCTAAATTAGCTCTTGTCACTCAAAGTTCTTGGCACTGCTGTGGAGTGTTCAGAAAGTCAGCCCAATGCACAGCAATGGTCAAAAGACTAACCTTGTTAGGAACTATTAGGAAAAAGAAAACAGGACAGAAAAATATCATAATGCCACTATATCTGGGTAGTTAATAGGCAGACCATGGGCCAAATCCAGACCACCAGATGCTTTTTGAACAGATCGCAACATCTTTTTATTTACTTATTTTGTGGGAGGCAGGGGGGCCATCTTTCTCTGGAGTTTGGATCTTGACAATACTTTGACACACAATCGGTTACTTATGCACTATATAAATCCATGGTCCACCCACTCCTTGGGTTCTGTGACTTTCTGGTTGCCCCATCTCCGAAAGGAAATAATGGAACTACAGAAGGATTAGAGAAGGGCAACAAAAGATGGTCAGGGATATGGAACAGCTTCTGTTTGAGGGACTAAAGGATATGGTTGCTTAGAGACTATTAAGGAGAGTAAAAGCAGCAAAGAGTCCTGTGGCACCTTATAGACTGACAGATGTTTTGGAGCATGAGCTTTTGTGAGTGAATATCCACTTCACCTGCTGCGTTTACAGATCCAGACTAACACGGCCATCCCTCTGATACTATTAAGGAGAGAGGTGATAGAGGTCTATATAATCATGAATGGTGTGGAAACAGTGAATAGAGAAGTGTTTACGCTTCTCGCCATACAAAAACCAGAGGTCACATAATGTAACTAATAGGCAGCAAGTTGAATACAAACAAGAGGAAGCAGTTTTCACAATGCACAATTAACCTGTGGAACTCATTGCCAGGGGATACTGTGATGGCCAAAAGTATAACTGTTAAAAGCTGGATAAGTTCATGGAGGATAGGTCCATCAGTGACTATTGGCAAAGATGGTCAGGGATGCAACCCCATTCTCAGGACCCTAAACCTCTGCCTGTTGGGAGAGGAAGACAGAGGAGCTCTCTCCATAATTGCCCTGTTCTGTACACTTTCCCCATAAGCTCTGGTAATGACTACAGCTGGAGATGGGGTACTTAGCTAGGTGGGCTGTTGGTCTGACTTGGCATTGCAGTTCTTATGCTTCATCTCTTGTGGGTTCCTTTTTTTTTTTTTTTTATACTGCAACTTCTGCCTCTTTTTGAGGAGAGGGGAAAAGACTGTCAGATCCATTGGTTTTAAGTAGTCTTTGTCCTATACACCAACTTAAGGCACTGGTGAAAGGCGAGGGACAAACTGACAGCAGTGGCTCGCTAGCAGGCTTATAATACTCTACAAATCTTGCTTTGCCTTTCACTGAGGCCCTGTCCTCTGTCAAATGCCACTCATTGCCTTAAGTGCTTAATGGCAGGAACAGCTGTCTTGAATTCTTCATGAATTAACTCCTGGGGAAGCTAAGGTAGTTCTGAATTCACTGCATGATTATGGCATGTCTACAATGCCCTGCTGTGGAAAAACTTACACTACAGATCTTGGCTCAGATTTTTGGACCAGGTGATGTCTGCATTACATATTACATGTTGCTCTACCAACCAGCTCTCTGAATATACCAGCCTACACATAACAAACACAAAGCAGTCCACTAATGAGAAGTTACTAGCTTTTTCTCATCAGTTCTGAGAAACCACACTTTGTCAGTTTTTGCCTGTTTATAATTACATGTGCCAAAGGACCATGTCTCCTAGACAGAATAGAACTTGAATTGTTTTTCTCTGAGGATATGCAGAACATGGCGGAGAAAGAAAATCAGGGGTCATTAAAGCAACCAACTGAATATTTCCGCTAAGTTCAGAGGCTGCATTAGCTTTCTCTGACTTAGCTCAGAAAGCTTAATACGGGAAAGGCTGTCCCAACTGACACACAGCTCAGACAGCAATACACATACCAGTTAAAGCCAGGCAGTAGCACTAACTCACGTTGCATCCAGAGATTACTGGAGGAACAGACTATATAGAGGTCTGGGGGTGGGTGGGAAAGAACAGAGGCAGTTTACCATATGGAGAGCAAATGGCTGTTCATCTGGAAACTGTTAGTGTAAGGTCTCTTGTAATGCTGCTACTTGAAAACTACAGTGACTTTGCTGGTGTCTGCATGAGCTCCTCTGGGATTGTGTAGTTGCCAGTCCTTAGAAGAAAAATACCCTGGTTCTTTTTGGTCTCAAAGCAAATTCATAACTTACTGACAATCTCTCTCCTTCAGGCAAAGTAGTGTTAAATGAGGCACTAATCATAATGATCTGTCAGTCCAGTGTAGTCTTCCAAAGTGTGGAGCAACAGAACTAGATTGCAAGTCACATATCTTACTGAAATAGTGTCAATCCCCCTAGTAAACTGAATTTTATTAGAATTTTGGGCAATTACTAGTCTCCTACATTAAGAGATGTAAGATGGTACATGCTGGAAGCATATCTGTTTACAGTTCATCTTGCCTTATTTCTTGTCACATACCTCATTAAGTCATACAACCTACATAGGAAGGCAGTTTTAAACTTATTCAGATCTTGTGCCTGCATGATATTTGGAGACTGACTCTCCAGTTGCAAAATAGGAGCTTGGGTAACTTGCAGCTCTGGCAGCATATTTCTGTGGTAAGAAACAAGCTAAAAATACTACTCCCCCCATCTGCTTTGTATTTCTGTAACTAAGGAAGTATGTCCCCATTTCAAGAACTATGGGTCATCACAATTGGGTTTCTGTTCATTCTTCCCAGTTCTGGTTTGCCTGGATTAGGGGCAAGTCTCTTCTTAGAGAATAGCACACATGGGACAATTGTGTTGGCAGCACATGTAGTAACCTTCTGTCTTTAAAAAGAACTAAGCTATGACCTTTGAAGTCTTAACTGTGGATGCTGCTGTTTCTGCACCTGTATGTAGGATGCATAGCAATAATCCAAAAGCTAGTTAGGAATGGGGCAGAATTGTCCTGGGGTGCCTATGCGGAGCTTAGTGGACTAACAGCATAGTTTGAGTAGGGTCACTCTTGCTGCACTCGACACTATAGTCGGAGTGGTCAAACACTGACCATCTGAGCTGCATGTGATCTTCAGAAGTTTGAGAGCTGGGGTTTGCCAGCTGGAGTGGGGCTTCAGTCCCAGGGGGCATGCCCACCAGGGCTTGAGTGCTGCTCCTGCTGAAGCCCAGCACCCTGGGAGGCATGTCATGTAGGGCAGAAGCCCAAGTTTCCTCACTGCCCCTCTTCTCACTCCCAGTTTAGTAAGTGAAGAATAGGGGGTGTCTTCAAGCCACACTTTAATTGTAACAGCCTCATGTCAAACCTGCTATAGCCAGTCTGTCATTGGTAGGCACTTAAATTGATGACTATGGGGCTTTTTCACTTAACTACAACAGATCAATGTGCTTAAATGGCACCTATGTGAAGTGGGAAAGTATTCTGGGCTTGCATAAAACATCAAACATGTCACTATACAACACTAGCTTTTTTTAATTTACAGAAGTCTGAATGGCAAGCTTGCCAGCTGTCTAAGTATAAAACAGTTGAGCTAAAAGCTGATTCAAGATAAACCAAAATCTCTTGGGTTCTTCCATTAGAGTAGGACAACTGTATTTTAGCTACTCTTTACCTGAGTATGGAGGCTCAAACAAGAGGTCTGTATCCTGGAAAACTTGGGCAGTGATGAATGGTCTTCTAGCTCACTCTCTTGCATCAACTGAGTCATGGCCTTTAACAGAATAGCTGATAGTTTTTGGTTTCTTAAGCATTAAGTTCAATTATTCTTCCCACATAACTCCACTACATGGTCAGACCTTTCGGACCCTCTTTACAGCTTCTGTTTTTAAACATTTAAACAAATTCCTTGTGCTCAATCCCCATGTCCTATACAAATCCTGTTCAGTTGTTAGATGGACACTGGGGTTTTGGCCTAAACTGTCACATCTATAACTAATAGCCAACCAACTGTGCTGTCTCACGATGGTTGCTGTATGTAGCCCTTCTAAATGACCACATCTGAACTGTGCTATGCTCTTCCTGAGAGCCAAGAATCCCATGTCTAGGCGAACACATTAAAATACTTAACTTTGGTGCTATAACTACAATATCTCCATTCTAAGATTCTTGTTAACATGAGATTGAACCAGGGATAGCAATTTAATAGTGATTATGGACCTTGCTGTACTTCCAGAGCACCGACTTAGTCACTGAGATGCTTGGATCTTAGTCAAGCCTTACAAATGCCTCTGGAAATTGCTTGATTGAAGTTTATAGTGTGGTCTGTTTGTGGGGCTGTGCGCTGAGCCTAGCAGTGTGCTAGGCAAGGTTCAGAGTTTAGCCTGCCATCCTTTCATCACCAGTCCTTTTGACAAGGGAGTAGAGCTAACTCCTGGAGAACCAGGATTTAAAAAGCCAGCTCCTAAGTAACCCAAGATGCTAGTGAATAAGGGAGTCTTGTGAGGGAGTTCAGCAAGGGTACATGAGAGCCAGGTATTTAATAAACATTCTCTAATTAGGGCAATAAACTCCCCCTCCAACAAACCCCCCAGCAAGAGTGTTGCTGGGCTTCTGCCTGAATTATTTTTTCAGGGTGGTGGTTAGCCAATCTAATGCACTGAATGCAGCATGTGTGATTACTTTGTGGTGTGGGCAAATAGTATGTGTGGATTTGGTTCAAGCACCTCATGGCCCTCAGACTGAGTACAGTATCTTCAGACCATAGTGCAGGGACACAGAAGTATGTAGAAACTTTGGGTGTGGCACTGTTCTACTGTGCCCCAGAGTCTGACAACCTCTGTGCTGTTGAGGATGAAAGTCTGAGGGAAGGAGAAAATCAAGGTGTAGTGGGAGGGAGACTTATGGTATCCTATTGCAATAAGGAAGCATCTCTTGGGGAAGGACCCTGTCTCCTATTAACGGTAATGGAGGATTTGATTATTAAAACATAGCCAGGTTTCTCTGGGATAACTGCATGGTGAATTGCCTGCTGAATTCAGAGGTTGTGGACTTCTCAAGACTTCTTGACAGACTTGTGTGCAATGCTGGCATGGAGCTAGTGGGTGTGGTATGTGTAAGTGACAGGGAGGGAGAGAGAGAGGTGTCCTGGAGGCCAAATTGGGGCTGCTAGGTCAGAGACTAAAGTCCAGGACCTCCATGGTAGCATTCTCTGAAGTGCTTCCAGTTCCCCACACACGCCCATTTACAGGTGGAACTGCAGCATCTGAATGCATGGATGAGGTGGTGGTATTCAGAGGAGGGGTTTAGGTTTATTAGGAACTGAAGAACCTTTTGGGGAAAGGAGGAGCCGATACAGGAAAGACTAGCTCTAACTAAACCAAAGTGGAACCAGACTTCTGGCATGTAAAATTAAAAATCTGACCTTTTTAAACTAAGAGCTAGGGGAAGGCTGACAAGTGTGTAGGAGTTTGTCCAAACTCTATGCTCCTACCTTAAGGGAGGATTTATTATATGGGATACTGTATATCCTAAGGAGCAGGGGTAGGGTGATCAGATAGCAACTGTGGGGGAAAAAAAACAGGTGCCTGTAGAAGAGTCCCAAGAAACAGGACTGTCCCTTTAAAAACAGAACATCTGATCACCCTAAGAGGGGAGAAGTTAACCTTTAAATGAGTCCTAGTCAACTACATCACAAGAAGAGACCTAAATATTGATACATTTTTAGAAGTGCTGGAGTACAAATGCTAAAAGTCTAAATGCAAAGATGGGTGAACTTGAGTACCTAGTATTAAATGAGGATATTGATAGAATAGGCCTCACAGAAACTTGGAGAGAGAGTGGGACATCGCAATACCTGGTCACAAAATATATAGGAATGATAGAAGGCTGGACTGGTGGGAAAGTAGCACTGTATGTGAAAAGTCATAATCAAATAGACTAATCTTAAATTAATCAAAGCATACCATAGAATCGCTATGGCTAGAAATTCCAGATTTGAACAGTGAGTGTAGAAGTAGGAATATACTACCAACCAGCTGACTAAGATGGTGACTCATTTCTAAAATGAGATCAGAAGCTAAAACAGACTGATAATAGGAGATTTCAATTCCCTATATTGACAGGGAACATGTACCTTCAAATGGGATGCAGAGATAACATTTCTGGACACTATAAATGACTACTTCTTGGAGCAGCTAGTTCTAGAAACTACAAGGGGAGAGGCAACTCCTGACTTAGTCCTAAGGGGCACACAGGATGTGCTCCAGAGGTGAATGTAGCTGAAATGCTCAGTAAAAGCAACTATCATGTAATATCTTTTGGGGGAGGGAAATACCAAGGAAACCCACTACAGTAGTATTTAACTTCAAAAAGTGGAAGTACACAAAGAGGCTATTTAAATGGAAATGAAGAGGAACAGTCACAAATATCTGCAAGCTGCATGGAAACTTTAATAATAATAATAATAATAATAAAAAAAAACCCTGACAGGCTCAAATGTGTGCCCAACATAAAGTAAGAGAACCAAAAAGGCACCAGGGCTAAACAGTAAGAGGCAGACTTCCTTTCTATTTTCCTCAGTAGGATTTTCCTTCCAACTTTTAAAGGAACATAAATGTATAATTAGGCAGGCCAAAAAACTTGAAGAGCAACAAGCAAATAACACATTAACAGCAAAAAAGTTAAATGTAAGAAGCAGAGAGCCTGCCAAACTGAGGCCACTAGACAGTTGAGAAGTAAAATGAGAACTTGAGGAAGGTGAGGTGAAGCTAAATGAATTCTCTGCATCTTCACTGTGGAGGATGTGAGGGAAATCCCCACACTAGAGCCATTCTTTTTAGGTGACAAATCTGAAGACCTGTTCCAGATCTAATCGTTGGAGGGAGGTTTTGGAACAAATTGGTAAACCAAGCAGTAAACTACACAGATGGTAAATTGAACAGACTAAACAGTTTACCAGTTGGTTGGTATTCCCTCAGTTCCTGAAGGGACTTAAATATGAAATTGCAGAACTACTAACTGATATGTAACCTCTTACTTAAATCAACCTCTGTATCAGATGACTGGAGGATAGCTAATGTAATGCCTTTTTTTTTTTAAAAAAAAAGCCTCTAGAGCCTATCCTGGAAATTATAGGTCTGTAAGCTTAACTTCAGTACCAGGCAAATTGGTTGAAACAATAGTAAAGAACAGAATTATCAGATGCCGAGAAACATGTTCTGTCAACATGCCTTTTTGTGAAGAGAAATTACACCTTTGAAGGGGATCCCAAACATGTGGACAAGGGCAGTGGATATTGAGTACTTGGACTCCTAGAATATCTTGACACATTCTTCACCAAAGTCTGTTAAGCAAACCAGTCATAGGGTAAGAGGGAAGATGCTCATGGATCAGTAACTCCTTAAGGCAGGAACCAGGGTAGGAAGGGTTTTCACAGTGGAGAAAGATATAGTGGGCCCCCTAAGGATCTGTATTAGAAGCAATGCTGTTCAACATGTTCATAAATGATCTGAGAAGGGGTAAACAGTGAGATTGTATTGCCTGCAAATTTTGCAAAATTACTCAAAGTCCAAAGCTGACTACAAAGTTACAAATCTCTCAAAAGCAGGTGAGTGGGCAAGAAAATAGCTGATGAAATTAAATGTTAAGTGCATAGTAATGTACATTGGGAAACATAATCCCAGTTCTACATACCAAAATGGTGGGCTCTAAATCCTCCATTACTATTCAAGAAAGCTGTCTTGGAGTCATAATGGATAATTCTCTGAGAACATCTGCTCATTTTGCCACAGCAGGCAAAACAAACAACTGTTTGGAACCATTAGGAAAGGGATAGATAATAACAGTAATGTCACTATAAATCCATGATATGCTCACACATCAAATGATGCATCCAATTTTGGTCCCCCATCTCAAACATGATAGATATTGGAATTCAAAAATACAGAGATGGTCAAAAATTAGGCATAGGGAACTGCTTTCATGTGAAGAAGAAAGACTAGGCTGTCATCTTAAAGAGAGGTCTATAAAATTTTGAATGTTATAGAGAGTGAATGGGGAAATATTAATTTTCTCCTTTGCATAATACAAGAACCAGGATAATCTGAAAATTAATAGGCAGCAGGTGTAAAACAAAATACACAGAAGTGTTGCTTCTCACAATGCAGAGTCAACCTGTGGAACTCATTGCCAGGGGCTGTTTTGAAGGCCAAAAGTATAACTAGGTTCAAAGAAGTATTTAAGTTCATGGAGGATAGGTCCATCAATGGTCAAAGATGCAATGCCATGCTTTGGGTGTCCCTAAATCTCTGACTGCCAGAACCTGGGATTAGACGACAGAATGGATCATTCAACAATTGCCTTATTCTGTTCATTCCCTCTGAAGCATCTGGCATTGGCCATTGTTGAAAGACCAGCTAGTGGGATAGGTGGACCACTGGCCCAACCCAGTATGGCCATTCTTATAAGTGGCTTTGAGACAGCACTTTTGAGTGAAACAGCACTCGATCAGCTAGTCTGACTAGCTCAAGTACTCTTCTGCCATAGAGTTGCATAGTTTACCTTAAAGCAAGGAGAGACCTGCACATAAGATTCTATAGTAGTAAGCAAGCCTGGTACTGACTGTACTTAGCTGTGAATGAAAACTGAAATGGGAAAGAAATATTCCTCTCCAAGATCTGGAAAATGGTACAGTGAGCCCTGGTCTATGTACACCCTTTGTCCCAGTATGACTCGTGCCTACAGATGTGACTAATTCTTACACTGGTACGATATGCATCCTGATAGTGCTGTTATACCAAAGTTCATGTTATAGGTTATTCCCATAGTGGAAGGGGAGTATTCTATACTGTAGAAGCACCTTATTGGGCCACATGGCAGAGTGGATACAGTGGTACAACTATGTGTTGGTATCCCATTGGCTATGTCCAGTGGCATGCAGAAAGGCTTCCTGTCTTGTGTGTTCTGTCAACTACTTTATTGTAGCACATCTAAGCCTCTTTCAGCTGCACTGCTTGCCTTAGTTAAGCTACCATTTTAATTATGTAATGGAAATCATCAAACATGGCTGTATTGGGAATATTCAGAAAGATTAACACGTCCTTGTCAGGAGGCTACCATCTGCAGTATGGGATACTGAGATGAAACTGTAGGCACTGCTTTTGTTTTTGCAGACTTTTTAGGTTGTACTTCCCAGGTAACTGGAGAGGTCAGTAAGATTCTGAAAATAGACTTCTTAAAACTCTGTATAGGACTAGTAGTGATCCCAAATCCTGCTGTGTAAGAGCAGTTGGACTACTTCTTGAAATCAGGAAAGCCTTCCTTGTAGCTGACTGCAAACAAATTGGTTTCTCAAATGCTAGACTTTTGTTTCCTCCCCTTTCTTGAAGCAAATCATGGTGAAAATCTGGATGTCAAAGACTCAACTGTCAAAGCCAGCCTTTGCTATTGCAGCCTGGCAACTAACTGCATCCACAAATCAAGTGGTTGAGTGCAAACAGTTGTCCCACAAGTCTGCATGTAAATATGATATTGTGGGGACAATACCTTGCCTGCATTAGAGGCCTGGATGATAATCTGAGGTGCCTAAATAGCTCCATGGAACAGCTATTCTTTGAGGCTATTTGGAATGAGGCTGTGGAGGAGGTGAGGCAGTCATTGTCAAACAGTGACCGTGCAAGCTGGAACTCTTCTTCAGTTAAAGGCCACTGACACCTGGGTTGTATATTCGGAGATGAGGACGTGCCAAAAGGTGGCTTACCAAGCACTGGAGTACAGCATTTCACTTATTCTAGAAACACGTCAACAAACTGGATTGCAAAAGCACTCGAAGTGTTCTGAGGCACTCTAATATTGCATGTGGGTCTTGGTTAAGGGGCCTGCAGGGCCCTTTATTGGACATGGTTGGGTCACCCTAGAGCAGTGGCTCTCAACCAGAGGTATGCATACTTTAGGGGAGTACACAGAGGTCTTCTGGGGGTATATTCACTCCTAGATATTTGCCTAGTTTTACAATAGACTACATAAAATGCACTAGCAAAGTACATACAAACTAAAATGTCATACAGATAAATGAGAAAGTAAGCAAATTTTCAGTAACATACATATGTGCTAGACTTTTATAAGAAACTATTTTTAAGTGAGATGAAACTTGGGGTACACAAGACATCAGAGTCCTGAAAGGGGGACAGTAGTCTGGAAAGTTTGAGAGCCATTGGCCTAGAGATAATGATGAAATTGAAGGGGAGACTTAAGATCAGGAAACTCTTTAAGATGTACTGTTGTAGGTGTCATGGTATAATTCCCCACTCTGAACCTTAGCGTCCAAAGATGGGGTACCAGCATGAATTCCTCTAAGCTCAATTACCAGCTTAGTACTGGTAGTGCTGCCACCAACCAGGAATTCCAGTGCCTCGTACACTCTGGTCCCCCCCAAAACCTTGCCTGGGGACCCCAAGACCCAGACCCTCTGGATCTTAACACAAGGAAAGTAAACCCTTTCCCTCACCGTTGCCTCTCCCAGGCTTCCCCTGCCTGGGTTACCCTGGAAGATCACTGTGATTCAAACTCCTTGAATCTTAAAACAGAGAGTAAAATCCACCTTCCCCCCTCCTTCTCTCTCCCCCTCCCAGACTCTCCCTGAGAGAGAAAGTAATCCTAACACAGAGAGAAAATTAACCTCTCTCTCCCCCTTCCCTCCTTTTCCACATTCCCTGGTGAATCCAGACCCGTCCCTGGGGTCTCAACCAGATACAAAAAACAATAGGTTCGTTAAACAGAAAAAGCTTTGAATAAGAGAAAAATTATCTTTGTAAATTTAAAATGGAATGTAGGTAACAGGTCTTTCAGCTTATAGAAAACTGGGCATCGCTCCCAGCTAGTATACAATACAAATGAACACTCCTTCCAGCCAAATGGCACATTTTGCAAAGAAAGAAAACAAACATAAGCCTAACTCGCCTTATCTACCTAGTACTCACTATTCTGAACTTATAAGAGCCTGTATTGGAGAGAAACCTGGTTGCACATCTGGTCACTCTCAGAACCCAGAGTGAACAACCACCAAATTCTAACAGCACACACAGAAACTTCCCTCCCTCCAGATTTGAAAGTATCCTGTCTCCTGATTGGTCCTCTGGTCAGGTGACAAGCAGGCTTACTGAACTTCTTAACCCTTACAGTCAAAAGAGAGAAAGTACTTCTGTTCTATTAACTCCTATCATCTGTTTATGACAGTAGGGTTGCAATTTTATCACAGAATCCATGATTTCCAGAGACCTCTGACTTGAGCCCACAGCACCTGAGAGCTGCAGAGTCCTCCCATTGCCCATAGTGGCCAGGAACTGCAGGGCTCCCAGCTACCACAGGCAGGGGAGGGAGTGCCCTGGGCACCCCCAGACAGCATAGGTGGCCTTCAGGGTTAACCATTTTGTCATGCATATTTTTAGTAAGTGATGGATAGGTCACAGGGCTTCCATGCATTTTTCTTTATTACTCATGACGTCTGTCACATTTATTTTAAAAGAACCCCAAGATCTTAACAAGTACACCCCATAAGTAAAGCTATGCCCCACTGCTTGAGTAACTTAGAACTAAACTTGATACTTAACTGGACAAAACACTCAACATACAGTAAGTAACAATGCAGCACTTGTAGGCTTAGATGGCACATCCATAACATTAGTGACTAAAGTTTTGTGTTTGGCGTGTGAAACTCTAGAATGCAGATTTAACTATATGTGAAGTTTGCATATATAATCAGTCATTAATCTACAAGTCTTTTAACTATGGAAACTTAAACTAATGCAGGATATCTAAGTCCTTTACAACAAAGGTAACTGCCACAACAGTGGCTGACTTGGTTGAATACCTCCATGGTAAGCCTCACTAGCTGGGAATTTTAACAGTATCCCTGAGGCTCTGAACTGGTTAAATGTCCTGTCTGTCACTGAATACTCTGATACACCCATTGTACAAAAATCTAAATAGCCTTAAAATGATCACTTATAATCAAATGACCAGTTAGATGACTGGCAGTGAGTAAAGTAAAGGGCAGGTGAAGTTTGCCATAAGGTAAATTTGCCCAGAGGCTTGATAAATGGTAGAGGACTTAGATCACCTAGGTAGCGCCCCCCCCTCCCCCCCAGGTTACTGGGTTGCATTCCTTTTGATCTGGAGAGTCTTTTGATAGATCAGAGGAGACTTCTTGCTAACTTTCTCCGCTACCAGCTGTGGAAGAGAGATTGGGTCAATATTTCTAGGACCAGAAGGGACCACTAACTTTACCAAAAGTGGCCAGCTGCCTAGCACAGGCCAGAGTCACCTAGTACTTCCTAAAGTGAAGGGGACTTGCATGGCTGTGGCTTTTGGGATGTGTACATGGTTTCCAGCAAGGAACCAGCCTGAGACTTCAGTTCACACCTGATAGGCTACATGAAGTGATCAGAGTTTGCTACCAGTGTGAATCTGAAGAAATGGAGAAACCCAAGCTACTTTACCATAGACCCCCAAGATAGCCGATCATGATGCTCATAGAGACCTTCTAAAGTAGGGTAAGAGGTTGGGTTAGATGGAAAAGTCATCTTCCACTGTATTAAGTGATCTAATTCTCTGAATGTGGGTGGCTCACAGCATGACTCATCAGTAGCAGTGACACCTGAATTGCACTGCAGTTGGCCTAGCTGTGAGCAGACAGACTTTCTGGGTTCTACAATGACTAGCAAATATTGATGGTCCCCTAGTGCTGGACATAGCATGCAGGAAGCATGGGCTGGTGGCAGCAGGAGAACAGAGGCACAACATTTGAAAGGCTGATGAATTGAGCAAAGTTGGCTAACAAATGCCTGTAAAAGTATCTCCTAATGGCTGTAGTCATGGATCAGGGCCCCCATTATGCTGGGCTCTGTATAAACTAAGAGTACCTTAAATAACTATTTCTGATGCAAATGTTACAGCTTGTGCCCATTTCAGATGGCTTCTCCCTAGGCAAGCCAAGGATGAAATAAATCCTTACAAGTCCTCTAGGTCCCGTTCTTATGCAATCTCTTGCTCATGTCCAAGCTAGATGAATGAAAATATATTCTACTCCAGCACTGGTAGTCTGCATGGGCTACTCTCCCTCCTCCCCCCAAGGGTGATAGGTAGGGGTAGTGCACTTCCTTGAGGACTTCCTGCCACTCTCCAGGGGAGAGGATGTCTTCTGTGAGTAGCAGTAGCCTAACTGCAGAGACTTGATGCATCAAGGTGTGGCTTGTATGATTTGACCTGACTTGTTTCACCTATTCTGTAGAAGGGGCACTGGATGAAACTTGGGCCTAGTGTAAAGAGGTGTAACTCCCACTGACTTCAACGGATGCCGTAGCCATTTCAGCCAAGGCCAAGCTTGCTCTTGTTCAGAGACACATGAAAACCCTGTATGGGAGGGAGGGAGAACTGCAAACACACTCCAGTTCAGCACCTGCAACTTAATGTACATCCCCTGTCTGAGGAATGGAAGTGTCTTGCAGTCCCAAAGTATGCACACTAGTTGTGATTAGGAAGTTTGCATCCCTAAACTTCCTTGCCCTGACCCCTTCTCTGAGGCCCTGCCCCCACTCACTGTCCTCCCTCCCTGCCTCTGTTGCTCACTCTTCTCCACCCTCACTCACTTTCAGTAGGTTGGGGCAAGGGGTTGGGGTGCAGGAGGGGGTGAGGGCTCCAGTTGAGAGTACAGGCTCTAGGGTGGGGCAAGGGGTGAGTGGTTTGGGATGCATGAGCAGGCTCAGGGCTGGGGCAAGGGGTTGAGGTGTAGGTTTTTGAAGGGAGGGTAACAGTTTAACTGCTGCAATATGCAGTGTGAACACTGCTCTCTGGCATATGTGGCTTATTCTGGTTTAACTAAACCTCTTCCTAATTAACTTGAACTAAATTGAAGTGAGCCATTCTTAGACCAAGTCAAACTGATGCTAAAAGCCATGTGGACATTCTGAACTCCATTGGTTTAAGTACACTGGTGTGGCTTTCTCATCCTATCTGAACAACCTACTAATAGGATAAGTGAGCCAGAGGGTTATAAGAGATACAGTCAAAAGATAAAACACATGAAAGATGCTGCTGGTACTCTGAGGATGTCTCTCTAGAAAGACATTCTGATTTCTATTGTTTCTGAGCTACTTAAGGTTCCATGTTGCAGTGACAGTTTCTCATTCTAGTTCATTCTTAAACATGCAGGCTCTGCTGCTTGAATCTGGCAGTAAAAAGCAGCCTGCATGTCCCAACCATAACACAGAGCAGTCCACACCCTTCTCCTGCAACTAGAACAACTTAGCACCTAGTCAGCTTCCAAGGCAGAGCTAGCTCAGGCTCTTGAGTGTTGCCTTGGTCCTCCCCATCTACTCTCTCTCTCTCTCTCTCTCTCTCTCTCTCTCTCATATCCAAGATTGTTGCTCTTACCCAGGCTAGCTGGCCCAACTGGGGGTATATAGGTTAAAGCTTGGGGCCTGCTTTCCCTCAAGCTGGTGACCCGCTCATTGTAGTGAGGACACAAGTTTGATTAATCAATGATAAAATGCCTTCCTCACAATCTTGCCCACCCACCTGCCCAGGACAGAAGTTCCCCTACAACTCAGAGCATCTGAGAACCCTGGAATGCACTCAGAAGTCTAAGTGACACACATGGGAGCATGGCACCGTGAAGACACTAACTAGGGTAGGATTTTGCATTATAGCTGCAGTCAACAGGCTAATCTGAATGCCAGTCACCCCAGTTACTCCTGTGGTGAAAGTGTACCACAGAGGGACACTGAAATGCTGCCCTTTTCTTAATTAAGAGAGAAAAATTAAAAGGTGTCTCGAACACACAACTGCATCCACATTTGACCTCAAATCCGAGGAATGAGCTGGGGGTGGGAATAGCCACCACTGGCCTGTATGTGACTAAGTAGCTCTGGTTGGCTGGAAAGCCACAGAGGATCTAAAGGCAGTGTCTGGATTATCTTTATTTTACATGTGCTGGATTGAGGATTTAGTTTCTTGTATTAAGAGAATACTGCCCTTGGAATCTCTTTGCTCACTGTTTTGTGTAAAGCCATGTGGCCCCTGAAACAGCTACTGACTTGTATGTAGTGATTTGTCTGCTGGTCTAACAACCTCTGATATTGGTGTATGCTACATAGTGTGCTGCAAGTTAATCTATTTTGGGACCTAACCGCTCAACAGTTTAATGTTTAACTTGCTAGTTCTTGGCTCACTGATAATTTCCAGTAGGGAACGTAATGCTGATCAGACCACAATGTCACGTGTAACAGCTGAAGTACAATTCTGAAAATGCTGACAACCAGCTAAAAGTAGTATAAGCAGAGAAGAACTGGATGGCCCATAACATCAGTCTTGGAAGCCATAGCTCATCAATTCATACCAAACTGGATGATGTGGAAAACATGACTCTTTCCCTTTGCACTGCCTCTTGTTTGTAAGACTAACCAAATCTTACTCTCCTCTTCTTACTATGCAACTGCAATTACTTAGAGGTCACTAATATAAATGAAGACAGCCTGATACCTTTTAGGATTAAATCCTGAGTTCACTGGTGGGCTGGTCTGCCTACATTAGAATAGGTCCTAGATCCTCTTTGCTGTCTGAGCAAGAGAGACCACAAGCCCATGCTGTCTTCTCATTGACAGAGTTGGAATAGTTGAGTATATTGATGGAAACACACTCCTCCCACCCCCCCCTTCAACATTGCTCACAGCCACAAACCTGAAATATGAGATGTTACTTTAAATGTAAATAAGAACCTCCCCTCAATGGAAAGGGAACAGTTCCTACTGGAAGGCTACTCTCAAAAGTGGAGATGGGGAGTGAGGAGTTAAGTGTTTATCTGCCAGTGTGGGGGGGAGAATCCAACCCTTGTGCAGGGATTTCTTGGGTGACTTCCTGTTCCTAAAGCAAATAGAGAAACTGCTTCAGGTGGCGGGTTTTTTTGATTTGGGTTTTCCTTACATTTTGTACAGGATAGTGACCTGAAAGCTCCTTTTCAACCCTGGAGCACTGCTGATGACAGGTAGAAGTTGATGTGACCTAAAGCAGGATGACCAAGAACTCTGTAGAGGGTAGACTCTCCTCCAGAGGCCCAAGTCAATAAATCTGTCTCCCTGCCCTATTGAGTCCTGGCCTCATATACAGACTGTTTACATCCACCTCTTGACAGTGAAGACGCTGGGATTGTCTTCTAGCGCTTTGCTGGCTTCAGCACTCAAAACTAGCTAGTGCTAAATCAAGCTCTGGCTCCAAGACTTGTTGTCCAGCACTTAAAGGCTTTGATTCTTCCAAAGAGCTCTCAATGCTTCTAGAATGGACTTGTACTTAACTTTTGGAAACTGAGCAGGCTCATAGATTTTTATTTACTGAAGGCCAGCAGGGCCATAAGATCTAGTCAACCTGCATAACACAAGCCATAGAATATCACGGTTAAAGCATTTCTTCAAGAAATGCTTTCAGTCTTGATTTGGAATCTGTCAAGTAATGGAGAATTGCCACTTCCCTTGGCAGCTTGTTCTAGTAGTTACCCTCACTGTCCAAAGTGTGCCGCCATACCTGCTGTGAAACATCGTGCTTGTATGTGCTATCTAGACACTTCTCTGTTCTCCAGTGCAAGTGTTTGTGCACTCAACTTTCATGGTGAGCTAAAGAGCAGCTCTGTCTTCCCCAGTAGCTAAAGTAATGGGCGTAGGGTGAACTGCATGACTCCTGCTCCATTCTCCCTCCCACAACAACCCCAAAAGCAACCACCCATGGGAGCCTTGGCCTTTCCTACCTGTAGGAAACTTGTACTCCATTGGTGCTAGTAGTGGTGGAGGTTCTTGTGTAACCCAGGCATTTTTAACCTGTCTGTTGCATTTGGAGGGGACCACCCAAATAATGCATCTCGTATCTCTTGCTCACTTATAGTAGTTGCTAGAGACAAGACACTCTCTAGAAGGTCCTTGTCCAAAGTGCTACAGTTGCACATGGGTTGCCTCTGAAATTCTCTTCTGCTTAGTTCTTGGGGAAATGGACTGGATTGCTAATGCAGCCCCCTTTAACCTTTGGCTGGCTGAGGTTTGAGTGTTTTTTCCAAATGAGCAAACTCATAGCTATTACTACATTCGCCTGCTACTAGGTCAGTCAGACTCTGTATTGGTGCTCACATACCATCAAGCCTGTGCCACCTTGGAGCAGTCTGGCTAAAGCAACCACAAACAGGTGCAGCAAGACCACACAGTAGCCAAGGCTGTCTAAATTAGACATACTTATAATAGTGAAGGTAATGACTGTACCAGACCTTACACAAGCCTCCCTTAACCCCTGTGAGAATAACTTCAGTACCTTCAAATGAGCCTGAAAGTGGCTGATAGTATTAGATGGCAGAAAAAAAAATCTGAAATCTCCCCATACCTGTCTGAGCATTCTGCAGGCCTGTGGCTTTGAGCAGTGGAGGGTGGAGTTAGTCTCACCCAGGATATTAATTCTAACATCTCACTGTCTCTAACACACTCCCATTTCTTAGTGAGTGAGATGAAGATTGTCTTACACTAATATCCATGTCAAGCTAAAAAGCTTTTCAAATGGCTGTCGTACAAAGCTAGTCCTTCCAATGGACTTATTGCCCCTGGCATTTGCAGATGAATGACAGATCTACTCCAACTCCCAAATAGTTGAATTGCATGAAAGTATCTGGAATAGATTGAACAGGTAACTCCTTTGTGATTGATGTTCAGTGTGGAAACAGCCAATAGCAAATGGTCTTGTCTGTTTCCTCCAGCCTGTCTAATAAGATAGGAATTGATTGTGTCAGTAATAGACTAGCTGGATTTTTCAGGATACAGAGTGGGTGCAAATGAGACAGCAAGGTGGGAAGCCCCAGTATGTGGCAGAATTATAAATTGGGAGAAGCAAATGTGTTAACATAGCATTACTCCAGGTAATTAAGCCTGGCATTATCTTTTTGTAGTTGACAGATATTAAAGCATTAATGTAAACTTTCACAGTTGTAGGAAATTATGGGAGTGTCAAATTTAATGAGATGTTGAGATTCAATTTTTAATTGTAAAACACTTCAACTTCATGTCAAAAGATCACTAAATTCTCAGGGAGCACTTTTCTTTCTTTGCCTGTCTCCAAATTTTGACTCTTAAATGTTTTTCCTTGGCTTGTCTATGGTGGAATTGACACTTATTGGCACTTAACAAAAATGTAATCCTTCCATGCCAACAGACAGTGATCAATCTTTAGTGCTTCAGTAAGGCTGACTCTGAAGAGTCTAACTTTAACAGATGGGTAGAATACTGATCTACACTAGGGCATTACAGGAATGGGATACAAATAATTCTTAATCTAGTTACAGGACTTGACTCCACCATAGGCTGCTGCTACTAGTAAAAATCATTTACCACACTCTCCCCAATGCCACCTGTTTGCTTCTGCATGTGTAAAATCCTCACTCACATTGAAGTGTGGGTGGGGTGAGATCACCAACTGTCTACAGAACTCCAGCCTCTACTTCTTGCAATTCATTTTAATAGTCTAAAGTCTGTATTCTGGCAGGTATGAAGAAATGTGTAGCTGCAACTTGCAAGTGTCTTTGGCATAATGGTGTGAAAGGGAACAGTAATAAGCACTGTCTCTTTATCCAGACAAGATGTACCCAGTTTTAAGGTACTCTATTGGGAAAGCAATACTCTGACCCTTAAAGGCACTAGAGTGTTTGTTTGGGTTTGTGTAAGACTGGCATGCTTTGCTCACAAACTAATGCAAGCTGGTGCCATGTGTTCAAAAAAAGAATATAGCCACTTGGAAAGATGGTTACAAGCTATATACTACTGATGGTCTCTTCAGTGACCCTAATCATGACACCTCTCAAAGACAATAGTTTATGCAACTACTTCATTGTAAACTGTATTAATGGGGCTACAGGTATGGCAATCCCACTACCAAAAACATGCATTCAAGATGAATAGCAAAAGTTCACTTCAGCAGGATATCACGCACACTAATGGGATCAGTGTTATGATCACAAGCTTCAGTCATGTGGTTCGTCGAAGGCTGCATTAGGTGCTTTTGGAGCACAGTGGTGCTGTGTGGGTTCTAACAGGAACTGTAACAGCACCTTGGCTAGAACACACTTGTGCCCAGCCTGCCTTTGGCTCCAACTGTAGCTGACTAGCAAGCAGTGACTGATGGGAAGTACTCAAATAGTAATGTTCATGATCAGTACTTCTACTGGGGCTGCCAGAAAGCAGTGTCCTGCGCTGCTTCAGTAGACAGATGGTCCCACTGTTTAAGTTAGTAACTTATTTTCAGCCTTCAAATACAGCCACATAACTCCAACTACATTGTGACTCTGATTAGTCAGTGGGATTAAAGGCTTCCTGTTTTGGGTGTAATCTAACTGTATTTAAAAGGTCATGGAGAAACCTTGACCATGAGGTGTGCAGTGTCTGAACAGTAATCCCTTGATCAAAACCTGAACTAGTCAATGTCTACAGACTGTTTGAATCAACATGCAGATTAAATGTTCAGTTAGACTTTGTATCTGAAAAGGCTGGCAATTTCTCAGGTAGCACGTCACTACAGGAAACCTGTTTTTTTCTATTTGTGCTACTTGTCTTGTGTTCTAAGGCTGGCCACTGTCTAACCAGATCTACTAAAACATTGTGGTCCTACTTGGAGGCGGGAGTGTCATAGCTGGAATATCCTCATACATAACTCTCCTGCTCTTGTAATTGTTCCTTGTTTAGTTCAGCTCTCAGGTAAACTCTTGGCTGTGCTTTAAGAAGCTTTCACGGTGTCTTTGCCACAACTGCCTGTATGCACAGATACGTATCTCTACCTGCATACTGGGCCTTCTGTGGGAAGGTGACCACTGAACACCTATCTGGGCCAAAACTCTCCTCCAATAAATTCAATAGTCTGCAAGCTAGTAGTGTGCTATTGTCTGCCCAGTCTCCCTCAGAGTGGTACTCTCAAAGCATCAGGGTGGGTTGATTTAATTCAAGGTAATTTAAATCACCAAGTGGGAAGCCACATAAAAAAAAATCAATTTTAATCAACTTTTCCATTTGTACACTTTCTAAAGAGGTGCAGTAAAGCATATTGACTTATAACTAATAGAGCCTTTACACTAGATTTGGCACATCTTCCTACCTAGGAGGGCCAATTGTAATTATAAATGTTTACTTAAGCAATTATAGGTTAATGTGTTCATACTCTTGTATGATTTGTTAGAAAATGGTGAATATCGTTTATTCACTAAATCAACTTTTTGCTCACGATTTGTCAAGTTGTATTAGGATGGTAACTGGAATTTAAACAGCATATACATTATTAAACAAAACAATCTGAAGTATGTTCAGCACATAAGTGCTCATCAAAACATGCTTCACATTTACAACTATTTATAACAAGCTTAGGCCTTAACATATTACATTTAGATTTCCTTTTCAACAAGTTTATTTAAAACTTACAGAATCCAACTTTTTTCTAAACCTTTGTCCATCCTGCAAAGCGCGGTGGGGGTGGTGAGTGATAAGGGGATCTCATCAAAGAATACATAGGTGAGATCTACATTCTCCATGAACAGCATTAAACAAGCCTGCCTTGCCTAGCAAATGTTTTCCCTGTCTTCTGGAAGGCCGCTCAAAAAAAGTGCTAGTTGATCCTCACATGAGCCCATTCTCTTGGGTTGGAAACCAAACGTTTTGCTGCATTTGCAGGGTAACTATTGTACAGCAATCCACCTAGATCAAGAATGGTGGACTGATGAATCTGGTTTTGATTGTCCAAGAAGAGTGGAATCTTCATTCAGGATGCATATTGCACTTGACTTGCCTCTACTATGATGGGCTCCTCCATGTAAGCACCTACAACTGAATAAAATCCAGAACTAAAGAGGCTGTTTTCAGTGTGACTATATGTGGCCAT
The DNA here is from genome assembly GCF_003597395.2 of Chelonoidis abingdonii. Classification (NCBI taxonomy): domain Eukaryota; kingdom Metazoa; phylum Chordata; order Testudines; family Testudinidae; genus Chelonoidis; species Chelonoidis abingdonii. The sequence goes on from NC_133771.1 coordinate 22,778,748, forward strand.
TCTTATGTACTGAATGGCAACAAATGCTTGCTTTCTCTGGGGGGGTATCCTAATGGTGGTGCACTCTTTGTTTTGTGTGGAGTATCCTTTTTTATTTACTCTTATGGTCCTTTCTCTTAAAGCAAACTACAAATCTAAACCTTCCTCCTGAAGACCTGGACTCATCTGGTGATGATGAGGATGCTTTCTCTGGCTCTGGCGCTGGTGAGTGGACTTGTATTACAGCTCCGCTTGTCATAAATTCTTTAAGGTCAAGACTCTTGGTGTACAGCTTAGCAAAGATGTATCCTGGCTGCTGTTTCCCTAGAGCAAGGTAACTCAATGTATCCTGTGTCTTTCCCTTCAGGAACAGCTTTTCAGGAGCACAGTGCTCCTGACAGTCAGTCATTTTAGGTTTTACCTCTTAAGCACAAGCAGACAGTTGAGAATTGAAGTAAGCTTTCTAAAAAGTATCTGTTCCTGGTGGGAATAAACAGGGGATCCCAGAAATGTCTGCAGACATCCTACCCATATCTGACTCATAATATTAATGGCGATGTCTGGCTCCTCCAGGCCACTAATGTGAAACCACTGTAGTGGCTCTTGCATTCATGGCACAAGTGAAGGAAACAAAAGAGGTGTTGTTCCATCTGTGTTTTGATTATGAGGGAGGGGAGGAGCTGGATGAGAACTCCTACATCACAATTCCTCTGCCATAACTCACTCAGGCTGCCTAGCTCTGGACTCCTGACAGACCTCGCTAGACTATCAACTTCCTCTAGTAGTGACTTCCCATGGGAGGCAAGACTAACAATATACCCCATAGTGTCAAAGAAGGCCTTCAATGAACTTGGACTCTGGTAGGCATCCCCCATGCTGAGTCCTATTTCTGTTGTAGCAGCTCCTAGATGCCCAGTGGGGATCTCCATTTATGCTAGACTTGTGGAAATAAGGCAGTCCATGTTCCAGAAGACTTGTGATCTAGGTGTTAAGCAATAGTTACATTGCTGTACAATGATACAGGTCATAGAAAACTGCTAGGAACCTTAACTAGGTGCAAGTTTGTATACAGCACTAATGCCTATTTAATCTGATCCAGACTTTGCCTCCCCCCAAAAGAAATAAAACTTCCTCAAACTGCTCCATAAGGATAAAATGACTTGACATCCTTCTGGTATGAAATGTTAATACCTTTCCTAAATTAAGATTAATCTTCACTACTAACTTCTGATGTCTGGCTACTCCATCAAACTTTGTGTTCCTGCCTACACTATTTCTCCCTTTACCCTTCTTCCCATTCTCAGCTGTTTTGTTTTTAGACAGGATATTCTCACTAGTAGGGTTGAGGGTAGGAGAGAGGTGCAAAATGGTGCTGAACAGTCTTCTTCCTTTGAGTATTGGATCAGTTTAGTGATGGGTAAAACCAGTTGGGTTTTATCAGACTTGTATATGACTCCTTGCCCCACAGGGCAATTCTACGTTACTAGCAGATAAAAAGTATTTAACGCTTGTGAACTTACAGGTCAGTGTGTTACAAAAAGGAATGCTTGGCCTTGATAAGCAGGCTGCTTTCCCTCCTTGGTACAAGTTCTAACAACTAATGGCATACTGACTTGACAGTACTTGAGTAACCAGCACATCCAATCTTGGATGGATTTGGGGGGTGACAGGGCACTGTGAAGCAATCTAATTGCTTTGGGGGTCTAATCCAGGCCCTACAGTAAGTTGCCTCTTAATAATAAGGCTAGCACACAGCACAACATACTGAGCTGCTTGTACTTGTCTGCTATTGAATCATCTGTACATCAGTTAATGCTTAACATTCTTGTGTAGGTCCTTTGACCGACCATCCTGTGGTTGCCTTGAATATCCCCTTAGAACATGCAAATTCATCAACAATGTCTACTGGGGCAACTGTTCACCAACCTGCAGTTCATGGCACTGAAAACCCAGCTGAAAAAGAGACGGTATCATCCCCCACCAGTGATGTGGTGCCAGATGAGGCTGTCCTTTCAGATAAGGATGAAATTCACAAACTGCGCTCAGCTGCAGAGAAACCTACAACAAATGAGGCAATCCTAACAAGTCCAACTACTCACAGTCCTACCGTCAGAGTAACCACTGCACAAGCCTCAGGCACAGTCCATGTAATTGAACCTAGTATCTATAGCTCTAGTTCATCTGGTGTCTCCAAAGAAACACTTGATCCCAACTTCACCACTATTAGTGAGGAAGATGTTCATTCCCCAACTACAACAATTCTACCCAGGGATATATACCCTATAGATGAGAAGGAAATTCCATTTCCTGAAGAAAGCTCTGGGGATCAGGTAAGGATTAACAGTTTCAATCTCAAATGTAGATCTTTGTCATACCCAATGCTAAAGCCATATAACAGTGCTGGAATGTAGAAACTTTGTTCCAGTCCACATGTGAAGCTAGTTTCTATTCTTCCACACTATTGAGTCGTCATAAGCTGTTAACTGCTGGGTGTGGGGAAAAATTCTTTTGCCATCAGTTGAAGGGAAATATTAAACTACTAATACACCCCTACCTCAAGATAACACTGTCCTTGGGAGCCAAAAAATCTTACTGCATTACAGGTGAAACCACATTATACTGAACTTGCTTTGATCCATTGGCATGCTCAGCTCCCCACCCGCCCAGCACTGCTTTACCGCATTATATCCAAATTTGTGTTCTGTCGGGTTGCATTATATCGAGCTAGAGGCGTATAACAAAACAAGGTCAATGTAAAGCTTCCAGTAACTCCATCAGTGAGCTGAAATGTAACTGAGTTGCACTGTATCTTTCCCACAGGGAGACTTCATCTTTAGTGAAGAAGGAACAATCCCATCAGAGTCTGAACTGGCTGACTCTTCAAGAGATGCTGAAGCTGCTGGAACTTCCCAGGGGTTAATGGACAGAAAAGAAGTTCTAGGAGGTATTTCAAAATACACTGAATGCTATAGAAGGTCCTGTGTAGTCCTCCTAATCAGTGGCTGCCTAATCTGCTATAGGATCCACCTAATACTGCAGAACCTAGGCTTTCTATTTAAAAATCTCTATCAGAGCTCAAGATATGTTTGGAAACCTGAAAACACTAAATCAAGGCACAATAGGCAGATGCCAGATCCATAAGCTTCTTCTAGTCAATATCTAGATTAATGTCTGTTTTTATTAGCAATGTATGTTGCAAATTGAATGTGGGAACAATGTAAAATCAAACCTGATATAGCATGTAGAGACTATCCTTGGTAATGTAAATGAAGCTGCTGCAGAACTGTGCTACACCAGAGTGCTGCAGAGGTTCGATCCAGGTTACTCTGAGGTACATGTTCAAGTGGGTGGTAATACACTGAGGGAAAAGCTTCTGCTCTCAAGCAAGGATGGAGTAAAAACCCCTTGCAGTACTAGAGCATAGCTTAGGTACAGTAGGCTCCAGGTAATGGAAGAAGGAACATGGATGACTGCATCTTCAAACTTTCATTTTTGGGAAGAAATTGAAAGCCTCTGTAGGGGAGGCTTTTAGAGAACCACTAGGTGCTCAGTTTCCATTGAAAACTTAAAGTGAAGTACCCAAATCCCATTTGACTTTGAAAACTCTGGATCCTATTACATCACTTGCTAATGAAATGCCTTTATAGTACTGGTCTCTGCTCCTACTAGCTAACTCTGGAATAAACTTCAGTCAGAATCTCTCTCCTGCATAGTCTAATGTGACTTTTTTCCCCTCCCCACAGGTGTCATTGCTGGAGGACTAGTAGGCCTGCTCTTTGCCGTGTTCCTAGTTGGATTTATGCTGTACAGAATGAAGAAAAAAGATGAAGGCAGCTATTCATTGGATGAACCAAAACAATCAAATGGAGGATACCAAAAACCACAGAAACAAGAAGAATTCTATGCATAAACACTAGTCTTCAGAACATTCCCCCTCTTTCTTGAACTCTTCTCCTGTCCCTGTGTACAACCTGCTTGTGGTTTTTCTGCATTAAACCCAAGTCATACAATCATCAGATATAACCCCTACCACCTTGCCACTGGAAACTAACTACAAATTACATCTGGATTCCTGGAACCTAGCCAGCTTTCTTGCACAAATGTATATTCTTCTTAAAGAATGTGGAACTGCAAGCCACTAAACTTGCTTTGGCTTATCTAACGACTCCTGGGAGGGAAGGAGATGAGGGAGAGCTGGAATGTATGTATATAACTGACCTTTAGGAAAACAGCAGGAATTAACTAGCAAGGCCTAAATTATCCATACTAAAGATCCTTGTTTAAACTCTCTCATGACCTCCACTGTGTGTAAAGTATATTAGAAAGTCTCTCTTGCAGTTGACGACAAAGATCAACAGCTGGTACCTATGGTTCTTGCACTCTTTCTAGTAGCTATGATCATAGCACTTAATAGTGGCCAGAAGATGTCAACTGGAAAAAAGGAGTGGAGGGGCAAGGCAAACGAGTATTTGATCACTAGGTTTGGGATTTTTAAGAGTACTAGGAACGAGCTCCTTTACCAGTTGGATGCATGTACTGTTAATTTTAACCTAGAATTTAAATTGCATTTGAGCATCATATCCCCACTCTGCCCCATTTTGAAGTTAAACCAAGAAATGACTTTTGGGAATGAACAACCATGTCTAAACCATCCACGTAAGTGCCAAGTCTAAGTCTAGTCTTACTGGTTCACGTGTTCAAGTCTTTGGGAGAGACCTTGCTGTGATCCATACCACTGTGGTACTCTGATGGCCAAGTGGCATCACATCTTAGCTATCTACCTCTCTGCATTGTCAGTTTGTAGTGGTGACTTTGAACTAGGTCTGCCATGAGTACTGTACATGGCATATAAGGTACAGAGCAAACTAAGTATCTCTAGCTTCTTGTACTGCCAAAGACCAGGGAGCAGAGAAGCGCATTAACTAAACTGATCCTTTCTTGCAGCTTAAAGTGGTTGTGGTGTGTTTATAAGCTCACACTAATCTACTATATAAGTGCTTAGCTCTTTAACTTCAGACCCAATTATGTCAGAATATTAATGTCTTCAGTTTTAGTGTAGAGGTGGGTGTTAGCAATGGATAATTGTAGTTTCCACAGCATCACCTGGCTAGCCTATGGAGCCAAGTCATTAGGCTGCTTACTGATTTAGAATAGGCCTGAACAGGAACACTTCCCAAAAGTCTCTTGTTTGGATGAAAGTACAGTTGTATTTGAAAAACCCATTCACATAAGTTTTGATGTAATATACTAAGTAGATGCGTTCAGTTGTAGCTTATACAGGATCATTCACTTCAGTGTCCTACACCACAAATTTTTTAAGAACTTTGAAGGACATCTTAATTTCAACACAGACCTTGCCTCTGCTTTGCCAACTAGCTTGGTTTTTTGGTAGCCTGTTTCAAGTTTGATAACTTTATTTTTGCTCATAGTGAAGGTATAGAGGAGGGAGAGTGTCTGATGTAAATATTTATATTGCCGAGCCAAAGGAAGTGATCCAAGAACACTTGCTGACAGGCACATGTTGCATGTTCAATTTGGATTTTTTTTTAAAAAAAAAACTTAAATGCTGTATTGAAGGCCATTCCTGAATTGCTAACTGAGTAAATTGGAGCCGTCTCAATTTCTCCATAAAACCAAGAAAATACTTGCTTCATTCCAAACTCTCTGGACAAGAGATTGCCTTGATGTATGAATGTAGCTGTGTTAACCTTCTTAAAGACAAAACTGATGTCCATTACTGCCTCTATTTTTTACACTGAATTTTTATAAATTAATGCAACAACCAGACTGTTAATTATAGCTGTAATTCTTTGCGTTGTATAGGAATGTAGAAATGCTGTTAACAGGCTTCTCTATGAGAATTCTTCTCAAACTACAGGAAACTATATATTTAAAAAAGGGTAACTTCAGTTGTACTGCCAACCTTTCTACAGGCCAAGAATAACTGTATATTTTGGTAATCGAAATGGGTAATTGGAGTTATTGACTGACATACAGGAAGTTTTGTATTTAAGTGGTGCAATTAAATATAATTTTAATGGAATATACTTCAGTTGGTTATCTGTACACATGCAATAAATGGCATTTTGGCAAATAACTGTGGCCTACTGTCAGCCTACCTGGGAGTTCTCCTGTTTCCCACTTTCAGAATGTCACATGTAACCATAAATCCTGGAGTTCTTTGAAGCTTGCTCAAGGGCATAAAGCTAGACAAACACAAGCAGCTTCAGCCCTGAAAGAGGGTTTGAAGAGTAGACCCTGGAAGTCTAGCAAGTTCTCACTTCATAACTGCAGGGAGAAGCACTTTCTTAACCAGAAATACAGTTCAGAGGCAGAGCTGTTTAAGTACTATTCAGAAGATGGAACAGAACCTCCTGAATATCTGTCTGTCAAAGGCCAACAGCTGCTCAGACAACCAACCTGCTGTCTCAGATTCCTTCTCCATACTCAGAGGAAAGCACAACTGGATTTTTGTGCTGAAGACAGTGCCAGACATTTTGAGGTTTCAGATAGGCTGCTCTTGCCTGAGTGGGGATTGCTGGCATACAGGAATAGGCTTGGATTTGAGGATGGTGGTAAGAAGCACTTGGCAGAGGGTTGAATGGGTTTCTACATGTGACTCTACGCTGAGCCCTACAAATGTGGATTTGGGGTCTAGGCCTAGTTAGAATCAGTTTTCCTGCTCCATGTACTCTTCTGCTTGCACTAATCTTGGATTCTCCAGTTGACCTCCCTTTTATTAAAACACACACTGTGTACCAGGGGTATCCCACTACCTCATCTCTCTAATTCTGCAACCTCTTGCAAGCATTGGGAGGGTGATAGCACTGACAACAAATGTCCCAAATACTGAGGGGGATGCATAGTAGAACTTCTATCTCTTTTTCTATAAAGAACCTTTCTTTACTACCTTTTTGGGTAGGGGATGGATCATGTGTGTCGCCACACTAGGGGCAAGATCTCCTGTAGGGTTTGAACTATGTTGCCAAAGGACTAAAATATTTTGATGCTACAATGAACTGTTAGTGACAGGAGGGATGGGGGGAAGGGATAAGCCCTGTGGATTGAAGACCTACTGTTCCTCTCCTACACAGGGATCAGCCTGTCCCAACTAGTGGGCATGCATAGATTAGCTACTTTCTACCTAAGAATCTGCTTTTGTGTGCAACTTGGCAAGTGAAAATATTACTTATTTCCTCTGCCCTTCCACCCCCCCTGCAAAAAAAGAGAAAACTGGTTACTGCTGCTTGTACCCATATCAAAACTAACCTGGAGTAGGTCATTGCCTTTGTCAAATTCAAGAGGGGCTGTTACCGTCTGGGCTTCTCAGTCTAATGAAAATTAGTCAAGTAGAGTGCAGTAAATACCCAGGAGGGCTGTCTGGAAAGGATTTCCTTGCCACAAGGCTTTGGATTCCTTACCAGTGTAGAAAAATGTAGGCTTTCTTCAGCCAAGACCATTCAGAAGAAGAATTTGGCAGAGCAGTTAGTAAAAGGGCCATTGAACTGTCTCTGGATTAGTCTGATAAGCTGGTTGAGATCTTTCCTTGGACCAATTTCTGTTGGGGTGAGAGTGGCTTTCAGGCTTGCACAGAGCTCTTCTTTGGGTCTGGCAAACTAACTCATGCTGCATCTACACTACAGCCCTATAGGATTTCTTGTGTAACTGCTCACTGCCAACAGCTGATAGCTATGTTGGCAGGAGACAATGTCCACACTGGCCCTTAGGTTGGTGCAACTTACAGCACTCAGTGGCTTATTTTCACTCCAAGTGACATCCATTATACTGTAGTAAGTAGTAGTGTGTGTCTAGTCTGAATCATGGACTGACTAGACACTGGGTTTATGGCTTATTACAACAATCTGTAAGCCACTAACCAGCCAGACAGCTGCTTTTCCCTCTTACCCTGCTTCCTTTCCTCCCTGATTGGAGAGGGGTTAATGGGCTACTTCACCTGGAATGATCCCTCAAAATGTCTTAACTAATTATGCTAACCAATCTGTCCCACCTCATATTTAGCTGTGACACCACTATGTCTAAACTAGCAGTTTTGTCTCCGAGCAGAGGTGTGAAAATAACCCCCTGGCTGACATAAGTTTCCCTGATCTAAGTGCTGGTATGGACAGGACTATGGCAATGGGAGATGCTCTCCTGCTGACATGGCTACCACCACTTATTGGGGGTAGTTTAATTATGCCAACAAGAGAGCTCTTTCCCATTGTCTTTGGCTATGTAGGAGACCTTATAGTGGCACAGCTGCACTGATACAGCTGTGCTGCTGTAAGATCTGTAGTATAGACAGCAAAATTATGAATTTTCTCCTAGAGTCCACTTGTGAAAGTGGTATCTTAGTTTCCCATGAGGATTGATAGTGATTTGTGAAGTGTTTTCCAACAGGTGTTTGCTCTTGAACGAACTCATGATAAGACATAGTGATTATCTGGTTTCACCCAGATAGTTGCTCTATGAATAGAGATGCTGTATTTATGGCTTATTACAACAAGCTGTAATCCATTTAAAAAGTTCAGTTGCTTCCCTCCATCCCCCTTCCTTTCCTACCTATGACTGGAGATGCATTAATGGGCCACTTCACCTTGAATAGTCCCTTGCACCTGGAATGATCCCTTGTAAAGAGTTAAGTACTTATGCAAAACAATCTGTCCCACCTTGTTTTTAGCGGTGACTTTGAATTAGGCCATGTCCACACTGCCACTTAACGTTGGCAAAAACGTATGTCGCCCAGGAGTGTGAAAAATCACTGCCTTGAGTGACACAAGTTTCACTAAAAGCAGCAGAGTCCTGTGCTGCCTTATAGACTAACAGACGTATTGGAGCATGAGCTTTTGTGGGTGAATATCCAGTTCGTCGGATGCATGTGGGGGATTCTGTCCGGGGAAGCAGTGACTCTGAAAAACATTTGGAGGTTGTGGTGGATAATCAGCTGAACATGAGCTCCCAGTGTGATGCTGCAGCCAGTGGATTAAGACAATTCTTGGGTGTATAAATAGAGGAATCTTCAAGTAGGAGTAAAGAGGTTATTCTACCTCTGGTGTGACTGCTGCTAGAATAGTCTTCCAGTTCTGGTGTCCGTGATTCAAGAAGGATGTTGATAAATTGGAGAGGGTACAGAGAAGAGCCATAAGAATGATTAAAAGATTAGAAAACCTGCCTTAAAGAATCAAAGACCTCAGTCTATCTTGCTTAACCAGAGAAGGTTAAGGGGTGACTTGATCACAGCCTATAAATACCTACCTGCGGAACAAATATTTATCATCGGGCTCTTCAATCTAGCAGAGAAAACTGTAACACAGTCCAATGGCTGGAAGTTGAAGGTAGGCAAATTCAGACTGAAAATAAGGTGTAAATTTTTAAAAGTGAGAGTAATTATCCATTAGAACAACTTACCATGGATTGTGGTGGATTCTCCATCATTGACAATTTTAAAACCAAGATGGGATGATTTTCTAAGAGATACACTCTAGGAATGATTCTGGGGACGTTTTATGCCCTGTATTATACAGGCGTTCAGACTAGAGGACCACAGTGGTCCCTACTGGCCTTGGAATCTATACATCTATTAAAATAAAAGTATTTTAAAAGTGTGCAAATACATAGGATACGTCTACACTACGGGATTATTCTGATTTTACAGAAACCGGTTTTTTAAAACACATTGTATAAAGTCGAGTGCACGTGGCCACACTAAGCACATTAATTCGGTGCTGTGCATCGATGTACCGAGGCTAGCGTCGATTTCTGGAACATTGCACTGTGGGTAGCTATCCCGTAGCTATCCCATAGTTACCCACCGCCCCCTCCATTGGAATCTAGGTGAGATCCCAATGCATGAGGGGCAAAAACAGTGTCGGAGGCAATTCTGGGTAAATGTCGTCACTCAATCCTTCTCGGGAAAGCAACGGCAACAATCATTTCGTGCCCTTTTCCTGGATTGCCTGGGCAGACACCATAGCATGGCACATGGAGCCTGTTTTGCCTTTGTCACTGTCACCATATGTGTCTGGATGCTGCGACAGACACGGTACTGCAGTGCTACAGAGCAGCATTCATTTGCCTTTACAAGGTAGCAGAGATGTTTATCATCCCTATTGCACTTCTACCATTGTAAATTAGGCAATGAGATGATGGTTATCAGTCATGTTGCACCTTTGCTTTGGAAATTGGCAAGATGGTTATCAATCCTTTTGTACCGTCTGCTGCTGTCATGGTGTCCTGGCTGGCCTTGCTGAGATCGGCCGGGGGCGCATGGACAAAAGTGGAATGACTCCCTGGGTCATTCCCTTCTTTTATGTTTCTGTCTAAAAATAGAGTCAGTCCTGCCTAGAATATGGGCAAGTGTACTAGAGAACACGAGAGCACAGCTGCTCTGGGCAGGAGCCAGAGACCCCACAGAAATGATGAGCTGCATGCCATTCTAGGGGTGCCCTTGCAACAACCCCACCAGTGCTCCTCCTCCCCAACCCTCCTGGGCTATTGGCAATGTCCCCCATTGTTATGATGAAGTAATAAGAATGCAGAATAAGAAACACTGAGTTTTTATGAGATAAAATAAGGGGGAGCAGCTCCAGCTGCTATGATAGGCCAGGCAGGACATTAAAGGCGGGGGGGGAAAGAGAAGTGCAACCTCCAGCTGCTAAATAGTCCAGGGAGTACAGAATTCTCTTTAGACATGAAATGGGGGAAGGGGGCTGATGGAGCTCAGCCTCCAACTGCTATGATGAGGATGGTTACCAAGCCTTCTATACCATCTGCCGAGGATGACCGGAATTCATTCCCATTTTTACCCAGGTGCCCCTGCCCGACCTCACCAAGACCAGCCAGGAACACTCATGGGCTGATGGTGACAATGGACACCAGTCATATTATACCATCTACCAGCAGGAAGGGGATGCTGGTGTTCAGCATTGCAGCACCCCGTCTACCAGCAGCATGCAGTAGACATAGGGTGACATTGAAAAAAGGCGAGAAATGATTTTTTCCCTTTTTCTTTCAGGCGGGGGGAAAGGTGTAAATTGAATACATATACCCTGAAACACCTGGAAAAATGTTTTCGACCCTTCAGGCATTGGGAGCTCAGCCAAGAATGCAAATGCTTTTCGGAGACAGCAAGGACTGTGGGATAGCTGGAGTCCTCAGTACCGCCTCCCTCCCTCCATGAGCGTCCATTTGATTCTTTGGCTTTCCGTTACGCTTGTCACGCAGAACTGTGCTGTGGCCTCTGTCTATCATAGCCTGTAGATTTTTTTCAAATGCTTTGTCATTTCATCTTCTGTAACGGAGCTCAGATAGAACAGATTTGTCTCCCCATTCAGTGATCAGATCCAGTATCTCCCGTACTGTCCTTGCTGGCACTCTTTTTGGATTTGGGACTGCATGGCCACCCGTGCTGATCAGAGCTCCACGCTGGGCAAACAGGAAATGAAATTGAAAAGTTCGCGGGGCTTTTCCTGTCTACCTGGCCAGAACATCCGAGTTTAGATTGCTTTCCAGAGCGGTCACAATGGTGCACTGTGGGATACCGCCCGGAGGCCAATACCATCGAATTGCGGTCACACTAACCCTAATCCAACATGGCAATACCGATTTCAGTGCTACTGCCCTCGTCGGGGAAGAGTACAGAAATCGGTTTAAAGAGCCCTTTATAATGATATAAAGGGATTCATTGTGTGGACGGGTGCAGGGTTAAATCAGTTTAACGCTGCTAAATTCAGTTTAAACGCGTAGTGTAGACCAGGCCACAGTTAGGGTCACCCACTGAACCATATCTATTTGCCTACGTATGCACCCTCACTAAAGGATTTGAGCATCGGAAAAGCCATCATGAGGACAGTAGGAAGGCTGAGACAACCTTATCCATCCATCACACATTCATTTCATGAGTGATCAAACACCAGTTGTACTTGAATCTTAATAACCTTATCTAATGGATAAGGTTTCCTTAGAGTTTCTGATTGTCCTCAGGACAGCGCTGCAGAGGGCAGAATTAAAGTGGACTGGCTGACCTTAACTGCCCTTTTACAGACTTTTGAACATGTGGTGTGATTTATTATTATTATTTTTGTCATTATTATTGTTTGTTATTTATTTATTACACTGGATGAAAGGTTAATTTGCATACAGCTGACGGAGACTTTAGCAGGGACTGCTCTTACTGCTCATAGACTCATAGACTGCTGAAGTATTGCAGTTAATATTTGATGGCAGCTGCCTACAATCAGAAGCCTTTGACCTGTTTACTGGTCTTGACAGGTGATTTGTCTTAGTTATTTTAAAATATGAATTGAAGTCTAATTGCAGCAGTTTGCACAGTCACAATGGGCCAGCGCACAGACTTTCAGAGGGGTTTTGAAAAGCTTTGTTGTTAATCTTTTTCTGCAGTCGCCATTTGTACTTTAAAACAAACCCCTACTAATGAAGTTAAGCTCCATTCTGTATCACAGCTCTAAGGAGTGGTTGTGTGGTTACTCCACAGTAAGCATTAGTCACACATTAACCATGACTGCAAAAACATGTCCATGGGAAAATCTCCTAGCACCCACGGCCTTTAATTCTGCAGCTTGTTACCTAAAGAGGCAGCTTTCCACATCAATTGCACAAGATTTTGGAAAAATAATCTGCCTGACCTGTTTACCTTGTTATCTTGCTGCATTATGGTTTTACCTTTGGCGATCATTTGTTTCCAGATATATGGCACATATTGTATCAATGTTTTATAGGCAGTGCTGATTCAGTCCAGGTTTCCAAACATGCAGATGCCAGGAGTATCCATGTTTCTTTGCTATTTGAGGTGGAGCAGGAGGTATTAGGTGATGACTTAGAGCTCTGTAGTGATAATAATTTGAAGCCCCTGAGGAATTAGGACATCTGCCCTCTTTATCAAGTTTCTGGTTAAAACATAAAGCAAGTTCCTTCCCTTCTTATTTAATAGGAAACCTCTATCCATTCTCCCCCTAATTCCCTCTACAAACATTCACATCACTTCCATATAATCATCCATCTAGGTATTTCCTTTGCTCACATTTCAGAGCATAGGCACTGACTATGTGGGTCCTCTGGGGCTCGAGCACACATGGAAAAAAAATAGTGGGTGCTCAGCACCCACCAGCCACAGCTGTTTGGCAGCTTGGGGAAGGGCTTGGGGGCAGGTGGAGAGTAGAGAGCCACAGGTGGGGGCCTCTGGGAGGGGTATATTGGGTGTGGGAAGAGGCAGAGCAAGGGTGGGGCTGTTGGGAAAGGTGGAGTGGGGGGTGGGGCTCGGGCAGAGCAGGGCTGGAAACTGGGGAAACTAGAAGTTGGCACCCATGTTTCAAAGTTTTATTCCGCCCACCCCGGACCAGAAGCTGGCAGAGCACAAGACAGATTTGGAGCACAAGGGGAGAGGTTGGCATTGATCAGGGGCCTTTCAACTGGGACCCCAATTCCACTGGGTCCCAGATTTGCCTTACCAACCTCATTGGTAGTTACATTTCTTATTACTGTTAAATGCTTCTCAAGAGAAGTGAATTATATTTCAAATGAATGATTTTGTGTGGGGGAGGCAATAGAAGAGAGAAAACACACATATGAGAAAAAAAACGAGTATTTGTGGCACCTAGGCCAGGTCTACACTGCGACTTTAAATCGGTTTAATGGCCGATATACCGATTAACGCTGTACCCGTTCACACGACGTCGTCATTAATATCGAGTTAACGGCTCCTTAAATCGATTTCGGAATCTCCCAGACGAGAGAGGAGCGCTAAATTTGAAAGTGATAACTCGGATTAGGTTCGTGTGGACGGAAATCGACATTATTGGCCTCCAGAGGTATCCACAGTGCACCACTGACCGCTCTGGTCCGCAATCGAACTCGGATGCGGAGTGGCCGGTAAACAGGAAAACCCCGGACCTTTAGAATGACATTTCCTGCTTTCACGTGTCCAGCTCTGATCAGCACTGGTGGCGATGCAGTTCAAATGCTAAAGTAGCTCCTGCATTGAACCTTACGGGAGATACTAGATCTGATCGCTGTATGGTGAGAAATCTGTTTTATCAGAGCTCCGTTAAAGAACAGGAAATGCCAAAGCGGTTTGAAATAAACTCCAGGATACACAGCGGTGCATGACAACCGTAACGGGAAGCAGAGACTCAAACGGATGCTCATGGAGGGAGGAGAGGGGTAATGAGGACTACAGCTACCAGTCTCCACAGCAGTCTCTGAAAACTATTTGCATTCTTGGCTGAGCGCCCAATGTCTGTAGCTTAACATGGTGTCTTGCGTGGTTCACGGAACAGCTCGTCAGTCTCTTCCCCCTCCCAGCACGTGAAAGAGAAGTAAATAAATAATTCTTGAGTACTGTAATGTCACCCTCTGTGTACTGAATGCGCTGGCAGAGAGTATGCGAGGTGTTGACAACGGTCAGGATGCTGTTTGTGATCTCAGGGTCCATGATTGCTGTGCTATGGCGTTTGCTCATGCACTCCGGGAAAAGGCCAAAGGTGTTGGCTGCCTTCACAAAGGGAGGGTGAGGCTGTACCAGCACCACCCGGGGCAATGTTTTCTGCCCCATCAGCACTGTGTCTCCAACCCGGAAGTGGGAACTATGGATAGCTGAGGAACAGCTACCACAGTGCACTGCTCCTGAAATCGATGGTAGCTTTGGACCATGGACGCAAACAATCGATTTCGTTGCCCATGTGGACGCGCTAAACTGATTTTATTAGATCTGTTTGTAATATCGGTTTAAGCTATTTGAAATAATCGTGCAGTGTAGACGTACCTTAGAGACTATCAGATAATCTGGGGCATAAGCTTTCATGGGCTAACACCACTTCATCAGATTCATGAAGTGGAAAATCCAGTAGGGAATATATATATATATATATATATATATATATATATACACAGAGAACATGAAAAAATGGAGGTTGCCATACCAATTCTAACTAGACTAACCAATTAAGGTGGGCTGATATTGATTAGTCTTAATTGATTAGTCTCATTAGAGTTGGTATGGGAACCCCCATTATTTCATGTTCTCTGTGTATATCTCTCTCTTCCTACTGGATTTTCCACTGCATGCATCTGATGAAGTGGGTTTTAGCCCACGAAAGCTTATGCCCAAATTAATTTGTTAGTCTCTAAGGCGCCACAAGTATTCCTCGTTCTTTTTGCTGATACAGACTAACATGGCTACCACTCGGAAACCCGTCACAAATGAGAAAGTTTCTCCAAAGTTGCCTTGGGGAAAGACAGAAACCCAGCAATCATGAAGTGTGTGTAATTAACACATACTCTTGGCTTCTCAAGAGAAAATTATATCTGTAGAGGTTACTCAGACTTTTGAATGTATTGGTCGGCTTCAGGCCCATGTCACATGACCTCTTGCAACACCCAGTCGACAAAGCTGCTTTCATATAAACAAGAGCAAGATTCTGTTAGAAACAAATTGTTTTTTTGTACATGAAGGACAAATCTAAGCCTTTGGAATAAGGATGTGCATCACATCTCCCCTTGACTTCATGGGGAATCGTGCTCACTTACTGCAGGACTGAATGTGGATCTATAGCCAACCTTCCCCAGTGTTCAGATTCAGGGATTCAGTTCCTACTGCTCTAGGAGCAATCACTGATTTCCTGGTCTACGTCCGGATCCAAACTTCACATTTTGGGGGCAATTTGGGTCTGGGGTTTTGTGTCAGGTGAGAGTCAAACTGAATTGGATTAATATAGAGATTCTCAACCTTGGAGTATGTGTGCCACACACAAAGGATCAAGACTACCTGCCCATCCCATATTGCTAAATAGGGGAAGGTCCCAGTGAGACAGGACTGGACAGGCCAGGGAGAGGCCGGTGTCAGGAAGGAAGTTCCTCTAGTGTACTCAGTTTTAAAAAGGCCAAGAACCAATGCACTAGGCAGGGCTGGCCTCAGATACATGTTAAGTGTGGGACCACACATTTTTTGTGGGGGCTTAGGATGGGCCAGGTTCTGTTGCTTATTTTCTCTCTCACCATGCACCACAACCTTCACAGCCTGCTGCAAGCCACCATGCCACATGAATTTGGTGTTCAGGGGTCTTTCAGCTTAGAGTGACAAATTCTAAATTCAGTGTCTTCTCAAAGCTTTTTCCTGTAATTCCTAGAATCTTGAACACCCCCTCCCCCAGTCTGCTCCAGTCTGTCACTCCTATGGTACTGGGGATTGTATCTTTATGGGCTGAGCGTCCCAGACAGAAGCGGTGCTGGATGCTGTGAAGTTCTTGTCAGCCAGTTGCAATCATACTCAGAACAAAGCAGAGCTTTCCCAAGCACTGGCTCCGTGATCACTGGACAGCTCAACTCACGCTCCTCCACCCGTAGTTTGGGGGTTATGGAAGCATGCCTCAGGCTCTTCATGTCCTACTTCACATGAGACAACATAAAACCCAGCTGTGGACCTGAACAAGAAGTAAATGTTCACTATCTGGAGCGCCATCTATGGAAACAGAGATGCTAAGTAATTTGGTGCTCCAAAACATGTAAACGCTGTTACTGTAAAGTAACAACTCAGCGGTATTTGAAGCCACTTTCAGAATTAACAGGGTTGCGAGTTGGCATTGCTCATCTGGAATATTGCAAGGCTGGTTTTGCCTTGTACTATAAAGGCCATAAATCATTTATAAGAACATGAGTTTATGAATGCTTGAAGGCAAAACTCCAATAAACACTGTGCCATTTATTCATAGCGCTGATAGCAAAGTTTTCTCTTAAGTGTTCATAAGTGAGAAGTCCCTGCAGGAGTCGTAGCAAGGCCTCTGTGGGCTCATGCATATTATAACTACAGCTTTACAAAATATTTGTAGCAAACCTTGAGCTCACGTGAACAGAGCCTGGGTCTGAGGCCCATGACGTTTTGCATGCCCTGGCAGAAGAAACTAATACATCCAGGACATCCACAAACTTTCTTCTTCCAGCCAGCTGACTTCCTGTATCAGAGTAGCTAACTCATTTCCCACAACTCTGATTTTCACAAGTTTCTCCACCCGCACAGTCCTTTCCATGACTTCTCAGTTTCCCCTTCACTCCACCCCCTCGGACAACTTTCACTGTCATCTGGCACCTACTCAGTCTGTTGAACTGCTCCTTAGTGCTGTCCAGGTTTCCCGTGTAAGGTTTTATGAGCCATTGCCGTAAGGGGTTCGTCAGGTCTCCCATGATCACCATGGACATTTCAAAATCCCCCAGTGTAATCTCTGGTCTGGAAATGAAGTCCCTGCTTGTAGCTTTCTATACAGGCTGGTGTTCCTGAACATGTGAGCATCATGCACCTTCCTGGACCACCCTGCACTGATGTCAGTGAAATGCCCACGGTAATCCACAAGTACCTGCAACACACTGGAGAAGTACCCCTTCCTATTGATGTACTCTGTCACAAGGTGGTCTGGTGCCAAAATTGGAATATGTGTGTCATCTATCATCTCTCCACAGTTAAGGAAACCCATTTCTGCAAAGATGGCCACTATTTCATGCACATTTCCCAGCATCATGGACCTTTGTAGTAGAATGTGGTTAAATGCCCTTCACACTTGTATTAATGCAGCCCCAACGGTCAACTTCTCAACTTCAAATTGATTCACGATCAACCAGTAGCAGGCTGGAGTTGCCAGCTTCCACACAGCGATTGCCACATGCTTCTCTACCAGTAGGGCAACTTTCATTCTAATGTCCTTATGCCATAGTGCTGGGGTGAGCTTCACACACAGTTCCAGGAAGGTGGCTTTCCACATCCAAAAGTTTGTAGCCACTTCTCATTATCCCACACCTGTATGATGATATGATCCCAACATTCAGTGCTTGTTTCCTGAACTCAAAAGTAATGGGCCACTGTCTGCAGCTGTTCTGTGAATGCCAAAAGCAAATTAAAGTTGCTCCTATCCATATCACACAGCATGTCAGGCAACTGGGAGTCTTCTTCAGTTAGGAACTTTGTGATTAACTGCACTGCCATCCATGATGTCTTCAGGACAGTTATCAGAGCACAGGAGAGCAGTGAGGGATCCATCCCTTCTCACAAAGATGCTGGAGTGCACAGCAAAAAAGGGCCATTAAAAAATGCTGTAAAAGAAAGCTGGAAGCCCATGGAATGCTGGGACAGAAAACAATGCCTCCTGGGACAGTGAGACCAGTGCCAAGATGCGCCACGATCCGCTCCGCCTTCCCACGAGACCTAGCAACAGAAGGTGTCGAGCTGGCCTTTGCGATAGTGCATTGCTCACGCTGTCGATGATAGTGACCCAATTGTGGATGTGCTCTGCCGACAGAGGGCACTAGTGTGAACATGACATGATTTTTGAGTGTTGACATCACTTTTATCAACAAAACTCTGTAGCGTAGACAAGGCCTTAGGTAGAGGAGCACATATCTCTGCATGTCAATTTAAACTGACCAATGTGTGTGAAGCAACTTGCTGATCAAGGCTACCAGAATGTGGGACTGAGCCCTAAAATATTGGAGTACAGGTGTAAGAGGCAGAAGCAGAGGCTGCAACACAACACTGTATTTATATACTGTACTTCACACACTTCATTCAGAAAGTACTGCCAAGCCAGTTTTACGCTATAAAGGACAGGAAGGTCTGGTTTATGTTTATTTAAGATGATGAGGTGGTGCAGTTACTTGAAAGGAGGTAGGGAAACATTTCCAGGTAAATGGGAGAGAACATGTGCAAGAGTCACCCATTTCACCCTCACGTATCGGGAGTCAAGTGGAGGAGGCCAGGATCATTGATTCAATGGAGCAGCATTGGTGGCAAGGAATAGAGTTTTGTGTCACCTACATGCACTGATGTCCAACCAAGGCATGCAAGGAAAGGTTTCTAGCTTTCATAGTTGTGGAGAAAAGCTTGAAAAGGTGACCCCCTAATGAAGATCTATGTAGCAGAAAAAAGAGGCTTAGGGACACTTTACTGCCTAGCGTAAAGGATGAGACAGAGCTGTAAAGCCTCCACCCAATACTCAAAAAGGAAAAAATAGGTAGGTAGGATTTCAAAGAGGGGAAGTATGAGCTAGAGATAAAAGCTTTGTGCTGGAAGAACTCAGGAGAGAGAGGGTGATCAGCCCCTCCTGAAAAGCCACACTGAGATCAGAGAGCAGGTAGGATGAAAAAATAGGGATGACTCATCAGAGGAAAGTAGGTCACTTATTCACATACTGGCGATGGGCACTGCAGTACAGGGAAAGGTGAGGAAACAACCACAGGAGATGACTGTGAGAAAACAGTGAGCGAGGAATGGCCAAGAAAGTATAAATAAAGGATTACAAGATTTGGGTTGCCACAGTGTTTGATTTGCAAACTGAACACTGGAGTTCTCATATGAGAAGTTGGCCTTGAACCAGACCCTTCCTGTTTGCTTTATGGTTTGACTTTGATATATTCAAACTTCCAAAGGAACAAGCATCTGCGAGCACAGGAGCCGGGCTAGAGGCATCATTCAATTTTATACCTTGACCTAGCTCTCCACTGAGGACAAGCCCTCGAAGTTTCCCAGCTACTGCAGTAAACCTCCTGGGGTACTCAGCTAAGAGAGAGCTGGTTCACTAAGAGAAGGATCCCCTTTTCCTCTGAGGCCACTTTCTGGCTGTCCAAGTGGTATGTGAGGGAAAGGAATTCAGTGGCCTTTCCTGGTAGCTTTCCAAAGATAGAAGATGGACGAGCAGCCTGTAGTATTAAGAACTTGTACTTTTAATCAGTTTAGCTTCAGAGATGGGATGTCTGTGGGGGTGATGGTGCTGCAGAAGTCTATGTTCTGCTATGCAGAGGCAGTTGGAACCGGACACTGATTAGAAAGAGTCTCTTTCATGCTCTGTGGGCTCAGAGGGATCCCTAAACACCGCACTGCCTACCAGTGTATCTGAAGATCCAGGAACCATGAGACTGGTAATAAGCCTTGAGAAATCTGCCCATAGGTATCAAAATTCTTACAGCTCAAGTGCAGCTGAGACTGCTCAATCTCGTCTCCCCATCTACTGAGCAGATCCAGCAGCTCCACAGTGGTTCAAGCAGGTGAGCATTTGCTGCAATAAGCCACCATTCAAAAATTCCCAGGGCTTCCATGGGAAAGGGGTGAATGGTTATTTACCTGGCTGCAGGGCAGTGGAGTTCAAACTGCTGACGACAGCAATCAGGATGGGCATTGTGGGACACCTCCTGGAGGCCAATTAAAATGATAAAATCAAGCATGGGGTCTACACTGGCACTTTGTAGACAAAAATTTTGCGCAAAAAAACTCATGTCTCTCTTTGGTGTGGCTTTATTTTATTGCCAAAACAGGGAATTTTTGCCACCAAACGTTGCATTGCAGTGTGTGCGCATTCACTGTTTTATCAACAAAAGCTGCCTTTTGTCAACAAAACTGTAGTGTAGACAAGGCCTAAGAGTGCAGAAGCCAATCCTTCGTGTGCACTTCTGATATTATTAGGCATTTCTTGTGGAAAAGCATTTTCTTTTTGTGTGAAACAACAGAAGTGTGTTGAAATAACATTAAGGTCTGCCTGACATAAAGCTAGTGACACAGGGCAACTGAGGGGTAAACCTGCAACTGTGTTCTTGACTCATCTTGCTGCTGCCATTGGGGGTCTTAGAGACAATTTTATGCAGTATGAGTAGCTGTACAACCCAGGAAGGTGGAATTCCAGTCTCAGCTACTTGTGGGGTATAGGATAGAGCTGCTTATGGGGCATTATAAGAAAAGCCAACCCACACAGCCAGTAGTTAACTCTGAGTAGGTTTAAGGCCTGTCTTCATATGCCAAGCCCTGCATTATCAGAATAATTTTTAAACAGTTAAAAACCAGTTCAAGATAATGCAAGCTAAATGGGTTACCTAGGGAGGTGGTGGAATCTCCTTCCTTAGAGATTTTGAAGGTCAGGCTTGACAAAGCCCTGGCTGGGATGATTTAGTTGGGGATTGGTCCTGCTTTGAGCAGGGGGTTGGACTAGATGACCTCCTGAGGTCCCTTCCAACCCTGATATTCTATGAGTCTATGAAATACAGTTTGGCCGGCCAATACGGATAGGGCTGTCACAGATTCCAGTGGACACCCCTTCTTGCCCACCAGTAGGACTGCTGTGAGGGGAATGCAAGCCTCTGTGATCTGTATCCCTAGAGTCTCTCAACTTTCTAGAGCCTGAGTGGAGTCCAGCCACTGCTCCAGTATTGAGGTCCCAAGGGACACGCTCAGAGCACAGATCTATCTGGCATCTGTTGCCAAGTATTGGCACTCACTGTCCAGCTGCCTAGCCCCTCGAGGAGCAGAATGGACCCTTGGCCTTCAGAATCCCCAGTACTAGAACGTGCCCCTCTCTCAGAACTCCACCCCAAAGATGTGAAGATTCCGGTTTACATTTTAACTGCCTCCAAGGCACGCAGTGGTTGTGAAGCAGTCTATACAACTGCCTCCCCCTCCCCCTTTGTACAGTGTAACATCTTTATGGTCTTTATATTTAATCACGTAAAGCCAGGCAAGTACAGCGCATAACAAACATTCAGACAGAGTGTCCCTCACTCGGTATTGCCAGCCCTAAATGTTCAAAACTCATGAGTCAGGCTCACCCAAAATCATGAGACTGGCTTTAAAATCATGAGATTATGTAAAAAATAATAGACTTGGTGTTCTTTTTATTTGCCTTCTGCTTTTTGAGCCTTGAGGGTGCACAGCACTGGAGTCACATTTTGACACTTTCTTCTGATCATCAGTTGGCAAAAGAAATGGGACAAATACCCAGTTTTGCCAAAAAAGTGCAGCGCTACCCTTAGAGGTATGTGGAGGAACGTGTCGGGGGGGGGGAGGGGAGGCAAGTGACAATGCCAGCCCTGCACAGGAGGGAGGGCTCTGGAGATAGGGTTGGGCTGGGGCAGCCCTGCGTGGGCGGGTAGCAGGAGGTCTTGGGCTGGCCCCACATACAGGGGGCTGAAGGGGGCCTCAGGCCAGCCCTGTGCAGGCAGGCGGCAGAGGAGGGTCCCAGGCTGATCCTATGCATCCGGGGAGAACAGGGGGACCTCAGGCCAGTCCTGTGTGGTGTCCTATTCTCCCTTTGGGAAAATATGGTCACCCTATTCATGGGGAATTCATGTTCATGTCAGCTTTCCATGACAGTGATTTCATGAAAGACTTTCATAAAATCATCCACAATTCAGAAGTGGTACAAACAGAACCCCCAATTTGTCATTGGGGAAACAGTATTAAACTTGAATTCAGGGGGCAAATAGTATTAAACTTGAATTCAGAAACCATTTCCCCTTGGGTAGCCACTGAAGGACAGATTTTTAAAGCTAGTTAGGCACTTAAGACGCAGATTGGTGGTGCCTGTGAGGTTTTCAAATGCAACTGGTGGGGACATCACATGACCGGTAGAGAAGATGCGGCCTGACTCTTGGTCTCCTCAACCCCCCATACATGAATCCTCATCACTTAAGGGCTCCCAGGTAAATAAATCATACATTTCTGTCAAATTTACTAATCTGATGAGGGGGGACACTTTTTATAATGTTGTTATGGATCCTGCTGGGAAAAATAGAAACTCCAAATGACCTAACCCTGAATCTCCAAAGAAAGCAAAGGCTGAGGAAACCCAGCAGTCTCTCACTTAGAACTTTGCAGCTATGAAGGACTTTATAAGTACCAAATTTGATCTTTCATCTCAAGATATACATAAGCTCTTTACAGATGTTGGAGATGTCAAAGCTCATTTGACCTAGTTAGATAACAAAATACAAAAAACTGCCTTAGAACTGAAGAAGGTTAAAATGGAGAATGCTTCTTTAAGGCAAAGACTAACCAGTCTTGGGGAGAAACGAGAAGATCTTAAAAACAGATAGTGCAGGAATAATTTGCAGTTACTAGGGGTCCTGGAAGGGCTGAAAGGAAAAAACACGATTAGCTTTCTCCAGAATACATTCTCTGAGGTCCTGGGATTAGATTCTGGTTTGCTTCCCCTGGATTTTGAAAGGGGATACTGAGTGGCAGGGACCAGAAGGAAAGCGAATAACTCAGCCCTGGACCCATCATGTTTAAATGGCTCAGGTTTCAATTGATATCTGCTGCTAAGTAAAAATAAATTCTTAAGTATAAGGATTTTAAATTTTCTTGTATCTAGACTTCTCTGTAAATTTAAGCAAAAACTGAGCAGTATTTAATGGCATCAAATGAGGTGTCAGAGGATCCTGAAAACTTTATAATGAAGCTGACTGACTCTGTGAAATACTTCAATACCCCATCAGCTGCTTGGCAAGCATGACAGGAATTGAGACCAGATCTCATTAAAGGCAACAGCATGATTCTCTCATAAAAGAAAAGAAAATGAAAATATAAGCCCTGAAGAAAAGGAATTGTGATTGGGAAAACCAGCCACCCATGTACATATTGTCGTACTGTCTGGAGTGGCTCAGGAATGCGAGTACCAACCTGAGGGCAGATTGCTAGGAAGCAGGACGCACACTTCAGATTGGTTGTGAGTTCTGTAATTGGATTGCACCAACTAAGTATCAAGTGGGAACTCCTCAGGCACTGCAACAGCCTCAACATGGAGTTACAGGTGGGTGCTCGCCACTCCTAAGGGTCCCACCAACAGACAATCACGAGCTAACTGGAGCAACTTTGTTCTGTGTTTATCAGGCACAAGCACCTGCTTGCAAACCTCATCAGGATGCCACCTACCAGCAGCCAGGCTCCCCTCTCTACCCTCCTACTTCTGCCCACCTGCAACCCCCCAACAGATCAACTCCTCCCGCCCCCCAGCACCTCCTGCCTGCTGTGGAATGGCTGTTCACTGGAGTGCAGGAGGCGCTAGGAGGAAGACGGAGGAGTGGGGACAGGGCGTGCTTGGGAGAACGGGCAGAAAGAGGCTAGGAAGAGGCGGGGCAGGGGCAGGAAGAGGTGGGGCAGCAGTGGGGCCTTGGGGGAAGGGGTGGAATGGAGGTGGGGCGAGGCATGGCAGAGGTGGGCACTTGGGGGAAAAGGTGGAGTTGGCACAGGGCCTGGGGCTGAGTGGGGTTTGAGCACCTCCAGGGAAAATTTGAAGCCAGTGCCTGTGTATAAACCCCTTTCTAGAAAAAAATCTATCCTTCCCCAGCCAGGGTGTTATTTTGAGCCATATTCTTCTCTTTGTCCAGGGACGGATCAGCCTGCTGAGCCTCAGAAAACTCGTTTTGAGTCTCCTAACGTTCAGAGCAGACTTGATGTCATAACTATAAAGTGAAGGGAACAGCCCTCCTGTGTACAATACTATAAAATCCCTCCTGACCAGAGACACCAAAATCCTTTTACCTGTAAAGAGTTAAGAAGCTCAGGTAACCTGGCTGACACCTGACCCAAAGGACCAATAAGGGGACAAGATACTTTCAAATCTTGGCGGGGGGAAGGCTTGTGTTTGTGTGCTCTTTGTTTTGGGGTTGTTCGCTCTTGGGACTAAGAGGGACCAGACATCAATCCATGCTCTCCAAATCTTTCTGAACCCGTCTCTCATATTTCAAACTTGTAAGTAACAGCCAGGCAAGGCGTATTAGTTTTATCTTTGTTTTCTCAATTTGTAAATGTTCCTTTTGTTAGAGGGTTTACCTCTGTTTGCTGTACCTTTGAACCTAAGGCTAGAGGGGGTTCCTCTGGGATCTATAAATCTGATTACCCTGTAAAGTTATTTTCCATCCTGATTTTACAGAGATGATTTTTACATTTCTTTCTTTAATTAAAAGCCTTCTTTTTAAGAACTTGATTATTTTTTCCTTGTTTTAAGATCCAAGGGGGTTGGATCTGCACTCAACAGGAATTGTTGGGGAGGAAAGGAGGGGGAATGGTTAATTTCTCCTTGTTTTAAGATCCAGGGGTTTGAATCTGTGTTCACCAGGAACTTGGTGGAGAAGTCTCTCAAGGCTACTGGGAGGAAGTAGTCTGGGGGGAAGGTAGACAGAGTTTCCCAAATAACTCTTTAAAAAATTGGGTGGTGGCAGTAAAACCAGTCTAAGCTGGTAATTAAGCTTAGAAGTTCTCATGCAGGTCCCTACATCTGCACCCTAGAGTTCAGAGTGGAGAAGGAAGCTTGACGCTTGGGCAAAGCAATGGAATCCTCCTCTGAAGACAAGCTGCTACCTTCAGCTGACAAAAGACAGAGGGCATGTCTCTCCCCTTTGCAACCATCCCTGCTGTCCACAGACAAAGCAGGTGACATACAGCCATACTCTTTCTGGCTGCAATTTACAACATTAACTGATTTACACATGAATAAAATATTTTTTTCTTAATGTCCACAACATTTCCTTTAAATTCCTTGAACTTGAGGTGGACCTTAGCCAGAGGTACTGTTCCAGAGAATTCAGCCAAAGCTAAAATATGTAAACTTTTACCAAGAAGTCTGTCTTCCTCCCTTACCAAACTTTTCTTACAGTGTGACTTGGGACACTGTGTCTCTCCAGCCATTACAATCTATGCCATTTACCTTAGCATTCTTAATAAATCCTTTACTACCTTCCCAAGATTCAGTCCTAATGTAGACTGGGTTCCCACCTTCTCTACTGCTGCCTCTGGGGCAATGGGAGTGGCACTCACTGTGTCAGATGGGGGTGTGGGTCTTGGGGTTGCCTTAAATTTTGGGCAATTTGGCTTTATATGGCCAGGAGCCCCACAGTGATGGCAGACTACTTGCCTTCCCTTTTGGTACGGGACTTTAAAACCTGGGCCTCGCTTGGGGTTTTATTTTAATCAAAGTTGAGGTTAGGTTTATTTTCAAACCCTTCCTTCCTCTTGCCCTGGGTGACATGGGGATTTCCCTTCACTGGGATTGGACTCCTGTGGACCCTTGATTCAACATGTTCATCAGTGTTGTGTATTTGGTTGTCATGGTTTTTGTTCCTATGGCAACTGAGTGAGATTATTAGGGGATAGCTCAGCCAGTTTCAGCCGGCTAGGCTAACTCTGTATCTGTCAATAAATGATAGTTTTGTTAGCTGTCTGCTCTCTGGTCTCAAGTGATTTCTTCCTAAACCAGCTGCTCCCAAGGATATAACAATCAGCAATTTCTGCAGCCTCTAAAACTGTGGAAGATTTTGGTTTTTGGTGGTGGTGGTTGTTTTTTTGTTACAGATGGCTGCACCTCACCTGTAACTACCATAACAATTGCTCCTCTGCCATCAGATCAAACCATTTTTCATAATCACCTTCAGCCACTGCCTCCATTATCTATTTTCTCATAAAACTACAAATTTTATGCACATATTCAACATGGATCATATTGTCAAACATTCTGAGGTTTCTATACTTCAATGGATTGCTATCAGGGGTAATCTTAAATCTTTTCAATACATTTTCTTAAAATTTTGTGTTGATGTTAGCATCGCCTCCTCCATATTATTAAAAACTTGTCTGGCTTCCCAGTTAAACTGATTAAGAGGATAGGCATCTGTTTATCCACTGTAATCCTGTGCATCCCACAAAGTCTCTCAAAGGTGGACAGTTTCTCTGTTATACAGTTAGTTTTTTTATAAATTGGGCAGACTTTCTCTCACGTTCTGGTGTTGTGAGGTGGCATACTCACTGGATGGAGAAATTCCTTTAGCTACTCCAGTATTTTGAGCTGTATTGCTTGAGCTTCCATCAGCCTCTGGTGGGCTATCTCTCTTCAGCTGCCTCAACTGCTTTGGTCTCCCTGATCCACAGTTCTTCCATGAGTCTCTGGTGCTCGTGTTCTTCTTGGGTTCTCAGAAAGTAATCGGGCTAGTTCTCCTTTGGTGTTTTCCTCTATTGCATCTAGGGTAGAAAGGTTCTCAGGATCCAATCTGGTCAGCACTTATAAGTAAAGCTTTCAGCTGCTGAACTGAAGTTTCCTTTTCATGGGATTTCCCCTTTCCTTACATAACTATTAAAGGTCTTTTCTGTCAAGACCATCATATGATGGTGATTCACTCATTGTGTCTATTCGTTAGCTTTTAAAAACTCTCAGTATCAAGTTAAAATTTTTAGCAGCACTGAGTTATGATCTATAACTATGCCAGTCAAGCTATCTGGAGTGGCTCAGGAGCATGAGTACCAACCTCAGAGCAGATTACTAAGAAGCAGGGCACACACATCAAATATGCTGTGAGTTCTTTGCATAGATTTCATCAGCCAAGTATGAGGTGTGAACTCCTTAGGTGCTACAACAGCTACAACAGCCTTAACACAAAAAGTCCTCTTGCGTGCTCTGGTCTTTCTTGCCTCCCAGATAAGCCTGCCTTTGTGATAGATGGTCCCTTACACTAAAAAATCACAATATTCAGGTCAGTCCTAGTCCCAAAGGACCAGTCACTTCCCCCAGGTCAATTGCACCTTAGCACTTACACTAAAGATAATGCTAGTAGCTAATCCTATAATAAATGAATTAAAGATTTATTAACTTAGAAAATAAAATGAGAGTTATTTACAAGGTTCAAGCAGATAAACATATACACACAAATGAGTTACAGTCTCAGGTTCCAAAAGATGATAGAAGCTCCTATTATAAGTAAGCGCTATATGTCTGTCAGAGAGGGCTAGGTATGAAAGCCGAGTCAGCACTCTGTTCACAGCAGCTCCAGTCAGGCAAAGCAGATTGGAGCTGACTAAGCAGAGCTGTGCCTAATTTGTGGGTGGGTGTGATGTTCCCCTCTGGTGTTATCTGGACAGGTGATCTGCTAGGTATCGCCAATCTTTGACTCTAGGATCCAGCCTTACTCTGTTCTGCTGTGAGAACCCCCACTCCTGAGCTAAGGTGCTAGTTCCTGCATATCTGCAGGTGGAAGTTGTTAATATCATAATCTCTGCTCATGCTCTAATTTCTCTTCACTTAGGCACTGGTCATGCTTAATAAAGTTAATCAGAGACATTATGAATGGGGGCATAAAGCAGGCACATTACTAGGGAAAAAAAATTATAATGGCTTTATCCAATAGTACTACATCCTATTTGCTGCAGGACAACAATCTTTCTGTACTAGAACCTGATAAAATTAACTGACAATTTAAAGACTTTTATAAATCCCTTTACACATCTCATGGTGATTTCAATTCCAATCTATTAGACCAATTCATGGAGGGACTTCCCCAAAATGTATTGTCGCTACCTCAAGCTGATTTTATGGAGGAATATATTTCTCTGCTAGAAATTAAGCAGGCAATTGGCTTGGGCAAAGCACCTGGGTGTGATGGCCTTCCAGTAGAATTTTATAAACCATTTATCAATCAATTAGTACTGATACTGTCAGAAGTCTACAATGAAATGTTTACAAAAGAAATAATGTCACGGGATATGACACTGGCAATAATAACCCTAATTCTAGAAGCAGACAAGGACAGTCTTCACTGAGGTGATTGCCACTCCATCACTGTTGAACACAGATTATAACATTCTGACAAAGATTCTTGCTTCACGCTTAAACAACATTGGTCCATCAATCATTCATGCAGATCAGGTGTGTTTTATTCACAGAAGATTAGCAATGGACAATACTTAGAAGATATTCCACTTAAACCACCAAGCTCAAACAGCTGATGCGCCAATTGCTATCCTATCATTAGATGCTGAAACAATATTTGACTGAGTGGAATGGGCATAGCTACAAGTGATCCTGAGAAAATTAGGATTTGAACCTAAGTTTCTGAGCTGGACTGATGTTATATACAAATCACCTCTTGTTTCTGTTTTGACAAATGGTGTTATCTCCTCCTCTTTTCAGTTAAATCAAGGATGCCATCTATTGCCTCTACTGTTTGACAGAGCCATGGAACCGCTAGCAGCATATATCAGACAGGCACCTTCCATTGAAGGAATTACCATCTCGGATAAAGAGTGCAAGATTAGTCTATATGATATTCTGCTCACTCTCAAAAATCCCTTGCGCTGTTGCACTCCATATGATTTTATGAAAATATGCTAATGAGTATGAATATAATGTAACTGGAATATGCTTCATGCAAAAGGTCTCTTGTAAGGTATCATTACACAACTTATAATCTACTGAGTGTGGCCATCTTATTTGTATAAATGCATCATTCTTGTATCTGAAACTAGAAATATGAAATATAACTCTGAGGTCCTATTGTAATTATGCAAAGTGTGGGCCATTAATGGTGGCTTGGAATCTTGATGGCTCCCATTAACCAGGACAATTGATTGTAGATGGCTCTGTTTACTTGCACGCCTTCCTGTGAGTCAGGCTGGGAAGAATGAAGGCTTGGGGTCTCACAGGACATGTGACCATGTCACTGGGTACTGGAATCCATCTTAAACCTGGTGCTTTTCCATTTAGAAGGAGGGGTGGGGACCCAAAGAGACAAAAGATTCCTGCCTTGTGCCAAAGCTATTTAAGAGGTTGGATCAGAACAAAGGGGGYTGCAGTCATGAGAAATCCCCTAGCTACCACCTGAGCTGGAACAAGAACTACCAGGGACAAGGATTGGGCCCATACTAGGAGGAAGTCCAGTCTGTGAAAGAAGCTTATTGGAACATCTCTGAGGGTGAGATTTACCTGCATTTAGTCTTCTACTGTATTAGGCTTAGACTTGCGTGTTTTATTCTTTTTTGTTTGGTAATTTATTTGTTCTGTCTGTTATTACCTGGAACCACTTAAATTCTACTTTTTGTATTTAATAAAATCACTTTTTACTTATTAATTAACTCAGAGCAAGTAATTAATTCCTGGGGGAGCAAACAGTTGTGCATCTCTCTCTATCAGTGTTATAGAGAGCAAACAATTTATGAGTTCACCCTGTATAAGCTTTATACAGAGTAAAATGGATTTATTTGGGGTTTGGATCCCATTGGGAACTGGGTGTCTGGGTGTTGGAGACAGGAACACTTCTCAAGCTGTTTTCAGTTAAGCCTGTAGCTTTTGGGGGACATGGTTCAGACCTGGGTCTGTGTTTGTAGCAGGCTAGTGTATCTGGCACAACCAGACAGGGCACTGAAGTCCCAAACTGCCAGGGAAAATGGGCTTAGTGGTAGTCTCAGCACATTGGCAGTCCCAACGGGGTTTCTGTGACCCAACCCATCACATCCCTCTTCTTCGATTCCACCACTACTATCTTCAGTAAACTATTCTGGAGAGATATCAGGATTTTGAATAAACTGGAATAAGTCTCAAGTGATGAATATCTCTCATAGGCCAAATCCATGTAAAATACAATCATTCTCTTTTAATTCAAGCAAAAGAGATAACCTATTTAGGCATCAGGATATGCTCTGATTTATCAAAGGTAGTATCTGTAAACATGGAAGTCATACTTAGAGAAGTGACAAAAGACATGGAGAAATGGAATATGAAGACACCACAGATATCCCAGAAGATACTTAAGAAATCATAGCCAAGTGTGGGGATTGGAATACCTGATTTGTATTTGTATCACCTCGTTTTCAATTACGATTTTTGATAAAAATTTTCCGTCCCACCAACTCTTCCTAAACCCCATTGTGTCTTGAGATTGAAGAAAAATTAGTTAACCTCTTTGGCTGTTTCTCTGCACTTTCATTTTTAAATGGTTGCCTGTACTTTTATGGAAAACCATAATATTTACCTCCTCCTGGAATGTTCTTTGGAAAATCAAGTCCATTATCATTCTAATCTCACTAACTCTCCTTCCATGTCAATCTGAAATAATCTCTGATTTAAATTTGCTAATAGTGTGGAACTTGAATCCACCACACTAACCAAGGGCATATTAACCATAAAAATATTATTGAAGGGATATATTATATATGGATATATTAAAATTTCTGAAAAATAAAATTAATTTAAAAAAATCCACCAAGGAGCTTAACCGCAATCAATTTCAATTGGGAGTTGTGCCTCAATACTTTTGAAAATCTGTCTTTGGTCACCTAAACACATTTAAAAGTCTGGCCCACAGTAACTGGGAAACCTTTAAAACAGTGTTTAGTATTGGTTTGGGTAACACAGATTAGGGCCTAATGCATATGGGCATTTGAGGAAAAGATCTTTCCTAAACTGAGACCCTGGCAACAAACTTTTGGATCACAGTGAATTTTAGAAGAGAAACAAGGACTTGCAGTAAAGATATTGACATAAAATGATTGTGGTCCCATCCCACTATAACGTTTTTTCCTTTGCCTTGTCTTGTCTTGATAATGTCCAACATCCTGGTCCTCTTCAGAGAACTGATTCTAATACTGTTCTGTGGTCTGGCAAGAATGGAGATTCATGTCAAGATTCTGGTGTCTTCCACACCAGCCTGAGACCTGCACTTCCTCACTCTGGTACCATATCATCATTACAGAGGGCTGTTTCATGAGCCAATTGTTCTGTTTGTGTCTCCTATTAATTTGCTTTTTTAAAACCTCCAGTTGGTTTGTTCATATAAAACAGGACATTCTGCACACATAGCTTCCTCTCTTTTGTGATGTACATTTGTATCCCTTCTGCTTATTCTTGAGGTAGGCAGGCTCCCAAAACATTACATTGTGTGCTTTAGTCCACTGCATATTGTATTGCTGTTCTCAATAAAAACTGAAGCCTAAAACTAATAAGAAACTATTATTTGAGTTATCTTGATACATTCATATTGTCTGAGTCTAGAATTTCTGTTTCTTCAGGACTTTGTTTACTGTAGAGTGGGATTTACTAGACAAAACAAAGCAAAATTTTTGTGCGATTCTGTCCATATTATGAGATGTAACTTTTGAAAAGGATGAAAAATGTAACTGACATGACATTCTTCAGTCACAAATTTGGACATCACTACAAAAACATAAGTTCCAGGCATGCCTGGAAGAAGATTTTAAACAAAGGATCACATAAGCAAAAATCTAGTGCTTGGATGGGATGAGAGAAAACATAACATAAAACCATACATATTGCCAAAAGAACCACAATGATTAGTGTTTTATTATGAATATTTTTCTAATCGCATTCTCCAGATGTTCTCAAACAAACCTAGATTTCAGCCTCAAAGTCATTTTCAGCCTCTATTTCAAAGTTGTTGGAAATATGCACTCAGATAGTTGGCATTTTAAATGACCTTCATGCAGAAATATTTTTTACTGGAGCATGATTTAAGATTCAGACACTTCAGTGCAAAGCAGCAGCTCACATTCAGATTTCATACAGGGATGGATCTGCAGGTTGTTTACATGGAGAATTCCATGGAAACTGGTGCTTTGTGTAAGCCTGAATGTACTTCTTCATTTTTATATCTAAAAGTGCCTATTAGCATACACCCTCTGTTTGTCATAAACAGGTAGGTACTTGCCCTTCATCTGTCAGGTATTTTTTCTTTGATACTCCTTTCAAAAGGAAGTAGTAACATGCCTCTACTGGATTTCTCCATTAGTATTAAAAGAGCACACTGTTTCACTTGTCAAGATATTACCAGTTATGCGGTTTTGGGATACAGCCAGCTAGTTGATTTCGGGCCAAAGAAGAAATATCTGTATGTTTATGATTAAATAAAAATCAATAAAATATTGTCATCATCTCAGTCATCGACACTGGCAGTTGTGTTGCAAACCCTACTGTGAAAGAAAGCGAGGTCACTCAGTCTCATTTATTTGCTACCTTTTAAAATCTGGCCAGCAAGGAAGGTGTATTGGTCTGTAATGATTTTAACTGGGTTGAATTGCCCACTGTTCTGTTATTAATCTTGACGGTATGTTAGGAAGGTTACATGCTGCTATGGCGGCAGCATGGAATAGGCAGTAAGTCTGGAGTTAGAAAGTTCTGTTTCTGGCTCTTCCATGGGCTCACTCATTGCGTAGCCTTGGACAAGTCACTAAGGCCGAAATTTTCCGATTTAATTGCCTAAATTAGACTCCAAAATCCTAATTTCTCAGAGGTGCTGAGACCTTGGCCCCATTAACTCCAGGCAAAAGCTGGCCTCTTTTATTTAGGAGCCTAAATATGGACTTAGGAACCCAACCATAGACACTCCAGTCTGAATATTTTGGCTTTGATCTCTCAGACTTTGTTTCTCCACTATCTTTAAATAAAGGGAGATATATATAGAGATGTAAACTGACTGGCTAATATCTTTAACATGCTTTGACTGTGTAATACTCTATATATGTCAAAGTGTCATCCTTCATTTATTGCAGCTTTAAGACCAACTTTCAATATCATTACTCATGCTTGGTAGTACCTTCTTTCATAAGTGAGTCCAATGGGTATCAAATCTGGCACCAAAGTGCTGTTCAAGGGTATAACACAGAATTATGTAATAGATTAGGTTAGGCAATAGTGAGAAAAATGAAATGTTTTAAGCCTTGTTTTTAACTGAGAGATGAGCTAACAATACAGATTTAGTGAAGGAGAGAATTCCTCCAGGAAGGGATGTTCAGTAGACAGAGTTTTCAAGACTGAGACAAATTAAATTACTCCAAATTACCCCAAATTAAAGAACACAGTAAAAGAACTAAAAAAGAGCCACCATGGCTTAACAACCATGTTAAAAAAAGCAGTGAGAGATAAAAAGGCATCTTTTAAAAAGTGGAGGTCAAATCCCAGTGAGGTAAATAGAAAGGAGCATAAACACTGCCAAATTAAGTGTAAAAATGTAATAAGAAAAGCCAAAAAGGAGTTTGAAGAACAGCTAGCCAAAAATTCAAAATGTAATGATAAAATGTTTTTTAAGTACATCAGAAGCAGGAAATCTGCTAAAGAACCAGTGGGGCCCCTGGCCGATCGAGATATAAAAGGAGCACTTTAAGACGATAAAGTCATTACGGAGAAACTAAATGAATTCTTTGCTGCAGTCTTCACGGTTGAGGATGTTAGGGAGATTCCCAAACCTGAGCTGTCCTTTGTAGGTGACAAATCTCAGGAATTGTCACAGATTGAAGTGTCACTAGAGGAGGTTTTGGAATTAATTGATAAACTTTACAGTAATGTGTCACCAGGACCAGGTGGCATTCACCCAAGAGTTCTGAAAGAACTCAAATGTGAAATTGCAGAACTATTAACTATGGTTTGTAACCTGTTTTTTAAATCAGCTTCTGTACCCAATGACTGGAAGATAGATAATGTAACGCCAATATTTAAAAAGAGCTCCAGAGGTGATCCCAGCAATTACAGAGCAGTAAATCTAACATCAGTACCACGCAAATTAGTCGAAACAATAGTAAAGAATAAAATTGTCAGACACAGAGAAGAACATAAATTGTTGGGCAAAAGTCAACATGGTTTCTGTAAAGGGAAATGGTGTTTTACTAATCTATTACAGTTCTTTGAAGGGGTCAACAAATATGTGGACAAGGGGGATCCAGTGGACATAGTGTACTTAGATTTCCAGAAAGGC